>NW_006159767.1:810507-828535 GCF_000334495.1 Tupaia belangeri chinensis
GCGTGCGTGCCCAAGATCCTGAGAGGAGAACGGAGGAGAAGGGATTGCGGCGTGACCATCCCCTCTGGGGGGTGATTTCTCACTTTCTGTCTCTAGGTCTCTCTCTGTCTGTCTGGTGAGCGCACACGCCCTATAGCAAAAATCTCTCCAAAAAAAAAACAAAACAAAACAAAACAAAAACAAAAACAAAAAAAAGAAAAAAGAAAAGAAAAGAAATAATTAAAATGTGAATGGGAAAACTTTAAAACTAATTTAATTAAAGTGTAATCACCTTTGTTATTTTGGAACAGTCCAGGACTTCTAATAATAAAAACACCCGAACAAACAAACAACACTTAAACTCATTAATTTGCCCTCGAAATACATCCGTGGCCCAGGTACCTGGCGTGCATGGAGCTGCTTGGTTGGAATGGTAACTCCTGTTCCCGTGCTGGGCTGGAGGGTTGCACTTGGATCTTCGTCATATTGCCAGGCATTCATCCTCCCTCAGTTCAGGCGCTTTGGGTCGGGGTCAACAGGATCCACAAGGCAGAGGCCCATCTCCTCTGTGGGGAAGAGGAGAGAGGGAAGGCGGAGGCCATGGCCAAATGGAGTGGACTTAGACTTCCGTAGGGTTGGGTGGGGGTGTCTAAACTTGGTGTAACAGCCCCACCGTGGGGAACTGGGAGGCCTGTCAGGGTGCACTCGGAGATCTTTGGCCTTGCAAACAGTGGTGAGGCTCTCTGAGGGTGGGGCTGCCATCGGAGCAGCATCCGCTGAGCTGTCGGCTTGGGGTTTCCTGGGAGCTGACCCGCACAGCGGAGAGAGAGCTCAGTGAGAAGGCAGCACCTTCCACACTGGGTGTTGGGCCCTCGGAGAGCCCCGATCTTGTGTGATTCCTTCGCGGGAGGGAGGAACACTCAGTACTTTACACTAGCCACACTGGGTGAGAAGTTGAAACAGATTGAATTTGATTTAGAAAAATAAACGTGCCCGAGATTCCCCATTCCCAAGTGTTTGGAAAGGAAATGGTCCTTCCACACATACCAGCCTGTACGAGGAGGCTGGTGAGCAGCGGGCATGGCCTGACAGGTACCGTGGCATCACTCCGTGTGCTCTCAGCGGAGGGTCACCGTGGAGCCTGTCCCAGTAAGTCCAGATGCAGCTCCTCTTAGGGGCCATTGTGGGGCCAATCCCAGCCCCAGAGGGGATACTGTGCAGAAAGCCTCTCAAATGACCCCAAGCCAGGAGGGCTCAGACCAACCACAGGGTCACTGAGTGCCACCCTCCAGAGCCAGGGCACAGAGACAAGGACGGCAAGGGGGGTCGCGGGTAGTGTGATGGTTAAAGTGCTGGATTCCACATGGCCGACTGAACGGTGTGAGTCTCGGATCTGGCGGTTTGAAAAACACACCAGGCATGTGTGCATGGATGCCCCAAGTCCCAAGGAGAGAATGGAGGAGAAGGGATTGTGGAGTGGCTATCTCCCCGGGGGGATGCTTTATCACTTTCTCGCTCTCTCTTTGGAACACCCTGTAACACTTTAAACAAATAAGTGAAATGGCAGCAAAGGTTGGAGTCTCCTCGGATGAATCGGGAAGCCTTTGCCTTAAAGAATCTAGTTTTTGCCTCAAACTCAGAAAACCGAATTCTACTTCTGTTCCTGTAGTTCACACATACACACGAAATAAAATAAAATTAAAGGCCAAAGTTGCAGGTTTGAATAGAAAATAAAACATTCAGGGCCAGCAGATGGTGTAGTGGTTATGTTGCCAGACTCTTACATGGCTTACTGCACTTCGAGTCCCAGACCCGGTGGCTTGAAAATCACATCAGGTACATGTTCGTGTGTCCCCAGGATCCCGGAAGGAAAATGGAGAAGAGACATTGCAGTGTGGCCATGCCCCCTTGGGAGGTGATTTCTCATTTTCTCTCTCATTGTCTCTGTCTCTCTCTCTCTCCAGCAAGTGCACATGACCTAAGACAGAAACTGATTAAAAAAAAGAGAAAAAAGAAAATGAAACATTCATTGGACTATACGGAAAACCAGTTAAAGAAAAAGTTTAAGTGAAAATTATCAGCATTTTCAAACGTCTCAGCTTGCACTTAGGCCACAAGCAACTTATTTAAACCCTTACTGCTGGGAAACTTGCTTTTTGTGATTATTTTTTTCTTTTTCTTTTTCTTTTTCTTTTTCTTTTTCTTTTTCTTTTTCTTTTTCTTTTTCTTTTTCTTTTCTTTCTTTTTTTTTTTCCTCTCTGGTAGTTTTGTGGGCCTCTTCTCAGAATGATGTTTTAAAATACCTAAATTAAAGGACCAGCTGGTGGCATGGTGATTAAGCCTCTGGATTCCCCACATGGTCAACTGCAGTTTGAGCCCTGGACCCAGTGGCTTGAAAATCATGCTGGGCGTGTGTGCGTGCATGCCTGAAGTCCTGAGAGGAGGACGGGGGAGAAGGGATTGCAGCATGGCCAGACCTGCTGGGGGTAATTTTTCGCTTTTTCTCTCTCTCCTTGGTGAGCACATGCACCCTATGGCAAAACCAAAAACCAAAGCAAACAAATAAATAAATAAAACCTAAATGAGGGACCAGCAGTTAGCATAATGGCTATGTCGCTGGACTCCCACGTGGTCGACTGCGGTTCGAGTCCCGGACCCGGTGGCTTAAACTCACGCCGGGTGCGTGTGTGTGCGCGCCCAAGATCTCAAGAGGAGAATGGAGGAGATGGGATTGCGGTGTGGCCATCCCCCCTGGGGGGTGATTTCTCGCTTTCTGTCTCTCTGTCTCTCTCTGTCTGGCGAACGCACGTGCCCTATAACAAAAACCTCTCCCAAAAAACAAAAAAATAAAACCTAAATGAAAGCAGAAGCAAGTTGTACCGAAAGAGAATTCTTAAAATATGAAGAAAAACAAACCGTGCTATGTTACCATTTTTGCCTCTTTGTGAAGACAGCTGATAAGGAGACGTGGCAGGAGGTCGAGCAAGCGTCGTCATGTCGACACAGCGATGAGCCAAACCTCCTGTTGAGAAATATCAGAGTCTGTGGTTTCTGTTGGCGGCGGGGCCAAGGCCACTCTCCTAATGAAAGGCAATACTAAATTGCAGGCAGAAATCAGTGAACATGGGATTAAATTTTCCCCATTTAAATTCATAGATTTCCTAAATTTCATCAGATTAAGAAATTTGAGCTAGAATGTTGATGAAAACAGACCCATCTATTGGATTGTCAGAAAAGTCATGATGCAGTTTTATATAGAAAAATCAGAAAGAATTCCTTAACTTCTCTGACAGCCCAGTCTTCCAGTGTGGGTGCGTGCCCAGTGTGCCTGTGTATGTCCGTGTGTGCGTGGGCACGTTCAGGAACTGTTTCCATTTAGAAAGAATTTATATATATTTTTTTCTATGGCTGGACTGTTTATTTACAGCCTCCTATGTATAAGGTTTTTTTTTTTGTAATTTCTTAGCATAATTTTTATTATTTTCATGTAAAACAACTGGTTACAAAAGACCTCTCCGAGAAAAGCTGGAGGGCGCATTTTTTAGAAGGCTGTGGGGCATGGAGACGGTGTGGAGATGCCTTGGGCTTTTATCCTGGAGGGACTGGATCTGACCACAAGCTCAGCCACCTTGGAGTCCCAAGAATTGGGAGCAGAAGTGGAAGCAGTGATCCAGAACCAAAGGAAAGGTTATTCCAAAAGGCCTCTGCTCAGGAGAAGGGAAAGGGGCCAGGGGCTAGACTGCCCCAGGAGAAGCCCTGTGTGGAGGGGCTTCTGGTCTGAGCCACAGCAGGGCCTGAGCTATAAGAGCATCCCCCAGGCGCAGAATCAAATGTCTGTCCGTCCTCTTCAAAGGCTTCTGAGTTGCACCTGTTTGTTACCTTCCGGGAAGACTGAGCCACGTGCGCCTGGCTTTTGCCCACCATGGCCCAGAGCACAGAACTCCACCAGCAACTGCAGAAACAGTGGCTGCTCCTTGACCTCCAGCTACCCTGCTCCCTGGACCAGGCACCTGGGGGCGCTGTCTGCGGACTCTGTCCCCAGCTCTCTCTCCGCTATCTCCACTGTCTCTGCCCTCTCCTCGGTCTCACGCCAGTGACACACAGAGACTCACTCCCTGTCCCCAGCTCTCTCTCCACTCTCTCTGCCCTCTCCTCGCCCTCATACCCACTGACACACAGAGACACACTCTCTGTCCCCAGCTCTCTCTCCACCCTCCCCTCGCCCTCACACCCACTGACACACAGAGACACATGCCCGCCACAAGTCTTTTTTGCCTGTTGCACACACATTTTGTTATTTTTGTCCATTATATTTGCATTCCATGTTTTAAAGGGAAGGGTCAGGAAAACAGTTTTGTAGAAAGCAAATATAAAGCATTTAAAAATGATCTGTGAACCAAACGCTTAAAAAACAAAAATGAAAAGTTCTCTTTGATGATAATGCACATGGTGTTGTCTTGGACTTACCTACGATGCACTGTATGCCTGCTTGGGAAAACCATGCTACACCGTGCAAAGGTGTTAAGTGATGAAATATAAATTAATGAATAAATAAAAAGACATCCCATGTTCATGGAAAATAACTTAAAATGATCAGTGTTTTCTGAAAACAAAAGATAATCATAGGCAGAGAAAGCAGAAGTGATTACAGGCTGGATTATGTCTGTCCGTAGATTTGCTCCTGTATCCAGCGATCAAGAAGCCAAGCACAAATGCATATACAGTATGAATGAAAAGCCTTCTACAGCTTTCTGTATCTGCAGTTGCAAGCCTGGATATCCCACAGGGTGTATGACCGGATCAAGGGAGCCTCCCACCCAGCCAGGACCACAGGCAGCTGCTGCCTTGCCCTGCTGGCCTGGTTGGGTTGTGCTGGGACCTGAACTCAGGGCTCCCGTGTGGCCCCAGCCACCGTGCAGCATCACTCAGAGCCCTTCTGCTTGTGCCTCTGTGCTGGGCCTAAGGGAAAGGAGCCTTTTTTCTTTCTAAAAAAATCCATTTGTGTTTATTCTTCCTCGATCCAGAGAGCCAGAAAGAGAAAAGTGGGACCCAAAGGGTCTTGACACTGTGACCCCCCAGCCTTCAGCCAGCCCTGGATCCATAGGCAAACATACTCAGGGAGGCCTCCGGTCTCAAACTGGGAACCTTCCCAGATGCGACCACCTCACAGAGCACTGCGTTTTACTGCCACGCCACCCTCAGGCCGGGAAAACAGCTTTCCCACGTCTGAGTAGCATGAGCTAGTGTCAGACCAGAAGTAAAATAGAGGGCTTATGTCTAGCTTGGATTCTAGGAAGCACATACCTTCCCAAACGCTGCAGCTTGTTCCTGCGGCAGCACCGAAGCCACTGACTCCCAGCAGTCTGCTGCATGTGTGCACGAGCCTGCAGCCATGAGCGTGTGGCCAGAAGGCCCTCCTTCCAGCAGGGACGCTGGGCCTGAGTGTCAGCAGGCTGTAGACCCTCACTGCAGCACTTAGTGTGCTCTGGTGCTGGGAGGAGGAGTCAGGGGGCTCCCAGTCAGGAGGCCCCATATCAAGTCTTGGGGTTTGTGGTTGCAGTTGTCTCTTCCCTTCTAGAAAATTCCTTTCCAACAACATGTTGGCTTTAAGATATTTGTAAGGGATGAGCCACTCAGGGCATGGACAGTGTCCAGAGAAATGGCTAGCCAGCAGAGCTAACTGGATGTGTTCGGCCTTCAGGTTCTCAGGCCCCAAGATCACGGTCCTTGCATTTCTTTAGATCTGGAAATGCCATTGTTCTACTGCTAAGTGGGACAGGGGAGATAGAAGCCTTCTTCCCCTTCAATTTACTTTTCATTTTGATATTTTACTTTTTATTTTTGTTTTTCAGTGGTTGTTTACTTACCTACCCAAAGGGCCAAGTTCTCATGCCGGTCTTTCCTTTGCAACACTAAAGGGGCTGTGGTCCGAAGTCAAGGTGGCTGATTACCCACGCAGGAAAATAGAGGCCAGGCTAGCTGCTGCTTCCCTCCCGAGTGGGCCCAACGCACATTCTACAGGGTCCGAGTGACAGCACTCACGTGCTCATCTGCAGGTTAGATCTTCCTCGAAAAGGAGATGCTAATAATTTGGAAAGAGTTTCCTTTACTGGCTCGTACAAACTGCAGCAGGAGGAAAAGAGAATTTTTTATTTTTGCAGAGGTTTTTGCTATAGGGTGCATGCACTCGCCAGGAAGACAGAGAGAGAGAGACAGAGAGACAGAAAGTGAGAAATCACCCCCCGGCGGGGGAGGGGGGGATGGCCACGCCACAATCCCTTCTCCTCCATTCTCCTCTTGGGATCTTGGGCACGTATGCACATGCTCCCTGCGTGAGTTTAAGCCACCGGGTTTGGGACTCGATCAATGGTCGACTACATGTGGGAGTCCAGTGACATAGCCATTACGCTAACTGCTGGTCCCCGGAAAAGAGAATTTTCTTTCTCTCTCTCTTTCTTTCTTTTTTTCCTTCCAGTTTATGATAGGGCGTGTTCCCTCAACAGAGACACAGAAGGTGGGGGTGGTGAGAAAGCATTCCCCTGGCATGGGGAATGATAACGCCGTAATCCCTTCTCCTCCATTCTCCCCTTGGGATTCTGGTCATGCATGCACACGCACCTGGAGTGTTTTTCAAGTCACTGAGAATGCGACTTGAACCACCAAGTGAGCCATGTGGAATCCAGCTGCCTTAACCACCATGCCACAGAGAGTGGCATGGTGAGTTTTCTGATTCACAGAAAAGAGTTTTCTGATTCACAGAAAAGTCACAACTGTAGACTTCCAAAGAGCACTTTTTTGGACACGATCTCAACAATAAATATATTTTTGGGACCAGCACTTATTGTAATGGCTATGTGGCTGAACTCTCATGTAGCCAACTGTAGTTCGGGTCCCGGACCCAGTGGCTTAAACTCACGCTGGGCACGTGTGCATACGTGCCCAGGATCCCGAAAGGAGAATGGAGGAGAAGGGATTGTGGTGTGGCCATCCCCCCTGGGGGATGATTTCTCACTTTCTGTCTCTCTGTCTGTCTTATATATATATATATATATATATATTTTAAGACACATAGCTTCCAGCTTGATTCTGCCCCAATGCTTCTGTTCTTTTTTTTTTATTATTATTTTCTTAAAGTTTATTTCTTTCTTCCATGAGAGACAGAGAGAGAGCGAGAGGAGGCATCCCCACCAGGGTCTTCATGTTGCCATTACTCCCGGTCTCAGTCAGCTAAAACCACAGCAGGTGCTCACGCATGCAGTACACACAGAGACCCTTGGTGATGCAGACCTGGGACCTTCCCATGTTGGCACTGTCCCCACGACTGGCCGCTCTCAATGACCTGCATCCTTCAGGGACAAAATACGTCAATGTCTGTATATTATTCACCCCACTCTAGAGACAGCAAAGGTGGGGTGGAGGTGGAGACCACAGGCAACCCAGCTACACGGTGTTCAAGACAGAACTGAGTCCCCACCCTGCACTCGGGTGTGTCCTAAGAGGACACGCATTTACCATCATGGCTGGATAACTGGGAGTGTGACCATCACTGGGCTGAATGACAGAGCAGATGACTAGGGACCAGGTAACCCATGGAATCACGGTTCACCCAACTATTGCCACTTGGAACTGTGTCAGGGCGGGCCAGCCAGAGCAGAGCTCTGCTTAGTGAGTGCTGGGACCAGCCCTGCTGCAGGAGCGGGTCTCCGCAGCTAAGGGGTGTCCTTCCAGATTCCAAGTTGAATTCTGGCAGGAGGATCTGAGGGAGTCCAGGGAAGAGTAGCTGAATCCCTCGAGGGCTCTGTAAGGGGCCTGCCCCGTGAGCTAACAGAACACACTCCCCATAACCGTAAACTGCAGGTCAAGTTGCACTTCTTTGTTCACATCTGAGTTTTCTGTTAAAACCCAGAGGTGTTATTTATTATAGGAATGGCTGAGAGTTTGCCAGCAGCCTATGATGGAGGCAGTGAGCCCTGGGCCGCAGGGCAGGTCCTGTCTAGACCCCAGCCTTTGTCGGTTGCCTGAACCAGTAATTCTAGCCAGAACCTCTTGGGGCTACAGCTAGGAGCCTAGAGAGGCTGACCCTTGAGTCCCTGCCCAGCTCTCTAGCTCCCTGCAGAGGGCAGCCTGTGGGTCCCGGAGTCACTGGCCGCTGATCAGAGAAGGGGTGGGCAACAGGAGGGGTGGGAAAGTGAGGGTTGGCTGTGCCTTCGGACAAAACCAACACGCTTTGAAAATCCATTTCTAGCTGCCCGCTCGGTAAAACGTTTCTCAACAGCATTTTCTCGGTTGCAACAAGGAAACGCGTCTTCTGCCAGCATGTTAAAACCCTTTTAATTTTTATGGTTTGCCTTATTTTTCCACAAAAACTATGTGCACATAATAATTCAGAAAAAAAGTCCTTGATGCTTTGGGCCTTGTTCAGCTTAGTTTCTGGAAGGATTATAAAAGCTCTCTTTAATTACAAAATATGCTGGGAAGCAGAGGATGTTTTTATTTCTGAGTCCCGTTTTTTTTCTTCTGAGTGAACATATGGTTTCCCAGATAACCTTGTGTAGTCTTACCTTCCTCATTCTGCCCTCAGCGAGGCTGTAGTCTGATGCTCACAGACCCCCGGACAACCTCCAGTGTCCATAGAGCCCGACTCTCCCCAGCCTGGCTCCTCCTCTCCCTCCCCTCTCTCCCTCTCTCTCCCTTCCCCTCACTCTCCTCCCCATCCCACTACCCTTTGCTCTGCAGTTCTCACTGGGCTTGCTGTCCTTCACCGGGATTCATCACGGCTCTTGTTAATATTAAAGCTAAGTCATGGAGGGCCGGTGGAGAAGCAGGCACTGGGCAACTGGCCCCATGTGGCGGGTCTTGGGTTTGCATCTTGGGGCCTCCCTGTGCCCACCAGCTGCACACGTATGCGCCCATGATCCGGGTAGACTGGGCCTAGGGATGGGCTGAGGCGTGAGGACTGCTGGGGTGCCTTGCCCCTCCGAATTGCTCTCCGTCTCTATCTATCTTTCACTCTCCTGGAAGAAATAAGTAAATGAACTGAACACACGAACAGATAGGGGCCAGAAGGTGCGTGGTGGCTACGGCGCCGGACTTCTACGTGGTTCATATCCCGGACCTGATGGCTTACAAATCACACCAGGCATGTGTGCATGCGAGCCCAAAATCCAGAGAGGAGAATGAAGGAGAGGGGATTGTGGCATGGCCATCCCCTCTCAGGGGTGATTTCTTACTTTCCCTCTCTCTGTCTCTCTTCAGCTTGTGCACATGCCCTGTGATGAAAAACCTAAAAAACAAACAAACAAACAATAAATAAAAAGCCCCATATAAACAAAAAAAAAACCATAGTCACTGAAAGCAGCATAGTTTTTTTTCTGGGTTTTGTGTGTGTGTGTGTGTGAATAACAGCACAGTTTTCTTAAGTGCGCTCCCTCTCTTATGGGCAAGTAAGACTATACAAACCCAGAACCAAAAGGTGAGAAAGGAGCAAATTTCACATCTGGTTGGGGGGGTGTAGTTATCGTCGGAGACTGGCACCCTCGTGCCTCTTAAGAATGAACCAAGGAAGTCGTTGAGAGGAGCCGTCCCAGAGGAGGCGGGGACCCACACTGGCGTGCACTCTGTCATCACTCTTCACTTCTATCTTCTCGCTCTCACACTCCAGGCAAACTCACTCAGTCGCTCTAAGCAGCATGATTTCCTTACTGAGATCGGCATTGGGCCTTGGTCTCTGGCTCTAGCTTTTCTCAGTTCTGAACTCAAGTTCCACGTGTGTGGGTATAGAAGGGGCCGTGACTGGCTCCACTTGCCCAGCCGAGAGGACTTGCTTTCCTGGTACCCAGTGAACTACGGGCTTTGTTTTAACAAGGCCAACGCTTGGTGGGACTGGAAGCCAGACACCGTGCCTGTTAATGGGTGTGAGAGCCGTTGGTCTGCAGGCGGGAGTCTCATGGAAGCCATGGGCGTGCCAGATCTCCTCTTGTCAACCATCTGGGAGTTGCCTGGGCCTGGCTCAGCCTTGGGTTGCTGGGATCACAGAAGCATGCCACTGCTCCCCACCTTTAGGTTGATCCAGAGGTTGACCTCAGGCCTCTGTGTGACCCCAGCCTGTGGTCAGAGTGTTGTAGTCATGTAACCTTTCCATGGCTGGGCCTCAAAGTTCCGATTTTTGTTAAACACCTATCCTGAGCGCTTACATCCATGAGAAAATAGCACTTTGTGAGGTAGCGTGAATTTTTGTTTGTTTCTTAACATTTTCCCCCTGAAGTACTGAATGACAGTCATGTTTTCATTGTGGCCTTTATTTTATTGAGCCCTGACTAGGAAGGACAGGAGAAGGCTCTGTCCTGAAGCCCACACTCGAGCACGCAGACTAACGAGATGGTGTGAGGTTCACCCACACCACTGCCACTGGGCCAGGGACTGCTGGCCTCTTTCATGCCATCGATCGCTTCCACATAATCCATTGCCTTTCACTTTCATTTCACATCTTCTATCCATTAATTTACTTCCTTATTGAGCGTCTAGAACTCACCTAGGATTTCTGAGTCAATACAAAGGTACTTCAAAAATTTCATGGGAACAGATGGTGGCACAGTGATAAAACATGACATTCTGTGAGGCGGTCCCACAGGGGAAGGTTACCAGTTCAAATCCAGCAACCTCACATGTGCCCATCACCCAGGGCTGGCTAAGGACTGGGTGTGGACTGGGTTGTTGAGATTGTTGTGAGGATGTCCTCTTTCTTCCTTGCTTAGGGAAGACATAAAAAGGTAAATAACCTTAAAAAACTCATGGAAAAGGGACTTCAAGTACGAATTTATTTCAGTGAAGTGAAGTTTTGAAGGTTATGTGTATTTTTTTTCAGAACATGCATTTTCCACGAGCTTCTTAAGAGACTTTGTACATTCTACAGTCACTGAGGAAGGGTACCACAGTAGCCTTCTCCAGGTTCCAGTGTCCCGTGGAATACATTTGTTATCCATGGTTCCAATTTAGGGAGGTTGGAAGCTGGAGGTGATGAAGGCTTATTGACAATAACAAAATCCAAGTTCATTGTCCTGAGGATCACGCGATCATGAGGAATTTGAAATTTGGAAACTGGCTTTACAGAACCTCACAATCACCATCAACGCGGACACAAGTTATTGAAGATGGCTTAACCAGAGTATGGTCAAGTTATTAAACTCGGAGATGGGAACTTGAGAGACCTTCTTCCCTTTCCAATGTTCCAATGTCCTCCTCTCCCGATGTGTTCCAAAGTGCAATAAACAGAAAAACCCCACTGGCTAAGAAAAATATTGCCTAGCCATGTTGTAATTCAAAGCAGGTGTCTAAATCTTCCTGTGAACCGTTCTTGAATCTCAGAGCCGAAGGAGTAACCACAGGTTTGAGTGTGAACGATCTTGACAGGGTGAGGGCCGAGAACCCTGCACCTTCGCATAGGTGTGGCAGGGAAGCAGTACATACCCGGAGAGGGTTCTGCACTGTCCCCCTCTCAGGCAACCCCAGGGACTTGGACCCCACAGCGAACTAAAGAGCTCCTCCCCGAGTGCATTCGCCAACAGCGAATAGGGCGGCTTAGTGCGGGAGCCAGGAAGGTCTCTCCTTCCACACTCCACCCATACCCCCTGGCTTTTCTGTTTCTGCTAAAGGTATTACCCATTCTTTGGTCTCTTAGCACGAACCCATCTGCGAATTCCCTTTCTTCGCTCCTCAAATCCACTGTTTCCAAAATCCTTTTGATTTGATGTCAAAATAGCTTCGTTCCTGCCCTCCTTACTCACATGTTCCATGCACTCTCCCAGAACTTCACGCTGTGAAGAAATCGCTGCCGACAGTGGCCAGCGACCCCAGGACACTGCTCTGCCTTCCCAGGGCACCGTTCTGCCTCGGTCAAGGCCTCTCTCAGCATTAGGCCTCACTGCTGGGGCCGACCGTCTCCCTTTCCAGGTGCCCTCAGCCCTCCTCCCGGCACCACCGGCCCGTGCTTGGGTCTTTCACCCCCTTCTGCTATTCCTCTTGTCCCCTTGGCGGGTGCTCCCGCCTCTGGCCAGCAGTTAACACCGCAATTCTCAGGGCTTCCTACTCAGCCCCCTTCACTACATTTTCTAGCTGTCTCATCCTTTCTGAGACATTTATTATCTTATTAGGAAGGTAATGCATTTCCTCAGGACATCTTCAAAGTTCAGACAGTAAATGTGAAAAGGCACCTGGGCTCCCCATCCTCAGTAGGTCCTCCCATGCCTGACCTTTTCACTATCTGTCATTTTTTCTTTTTAGAGGTTTTTGCGATAGGGCGCGTGTGCTTGCCAGAAAGACAGAGAGAGATAGAGAGACAGAAAGTGAGAAATCACCCCCCAGGGAGGATGGCCATGCCACAATCCTTTCTCCTCCATTCTCCTCTCGGGATCTTGGGCACGCACGCACACACACCCGGCGTGAGTTTAAGCCACCGGGTCTGGGCCTAGGACCGTGATTAACTACACGGGAGTCCAGCGACATAACCATTATGTCATTTTTTAAAGTTTAGTTTCATCTGTGAGTGATGCAGAGAGACAGAGAACTATATCCGCCCTGGTTCCTGCCAGTGGGCCATGGGCACACACACTTGGGTATTCAGAGAGGCCTCCAGAGACGAACCCAGGACCTCCGCATGTGGATCAGCCTTGGACTGCATCACCCATTACCATCTGTATTTGTATTTTTAATTCTTTTGCTTTACCCCCAGTACTCTAATATATGTATATTTCTATTAATTTAATTTTTAAATTATTATTATTATTTTTGCTAGAAGACACAGGCACTTGCCAGAGAGAGAGAAAGGCAGGGAGGGGTGGGGAGAGCGACAAAGCACCTCCCCCACCATGGAGTGTGGCCACACTGCAGTCTCCTCCCCTCATCTCTCCCTCCTTTCAGGAGTTTGGGCTCACATGCACATGTGCCTGGCGCCCGGGTCTAGGATTCAAACTGTACAGTCGCCATGTGGGAACCAGCTGCTTTAGCTACCAGGCCATGGAACCGGCCCAGTTATTAACTTTGGATAGCATCTCTTTATTCCTTACTGTGAAAGAAGAGGAATCGGCTTGCTTATACACCTCTCCTTTACCCTCCAAGTACTTCTGTTATTTAAGGTCGTTCCATTGCTTGCTTTTATAAAATACTTACATCATTAGACACCTCACTAACTTTGAAGAGTATTGCTGGTCTTACTTTTCAAATAAATAATAGTTTAATATTTTTTTTTTTTGGAGAGATTTTCACTGTAGGGCGCGTGCGCTCGCCAGACAGACAGAGAGAGACATAGAGACAGAAAGCGAGAAATCACCCCCCAGGGGGGATGGTCACGCCGCAATCCCTTCTCCTCCATTCTCCTCTTGGGATCTTGGGCATGCACGCACATGTGCCCGGCGTGAGTTTTAAGCCAGCGGGTCCGGGACACGAACCGCGGTCGACTACGTGGGAGTCCAGCGACATAGCCATTACGCTAACTGCTGGTTCCCAATAATAGTTTAATATTGATATCACTTTATTTTTATGAATCTAAAATATGCATATATGTTATAGAAGATAAAGATATTGAATGAAGAGGATAAGAAATAGAAATCACCTCAATTATAACACCTTCCAATGGTTATTTTTAGCATCCTGTTGTATCTCTTTTAACTTTAGTTTTTATAAATTCTTTCTTTCTTTTTCTTTTTCTATATGTATTTCTTTAAATTTGCTTCAGGATGCATGTGCTCTCCACAAAGAGAAAGAGAGAGAGGGAAAGTGGGAAAGCACTTTCGAGCTGGGGGAATGGCTGTGCTGCAATCCCTTCTCCTCCATTCTCCTGGGATTTTAGGCACACAAGCACGTGTATGTACCCTGTGTGTTTTTCAAGCTGCCAGGTCTGAGACCTGATTGGTGTAGATGACCACGGAGGAACCAGCTGCCTTAACTACCACACCACTAGCTGGCTCCAAAATAATATCTGTCATAGAGATTCACAGTGCATAGAAAGCTTGGAGAATGCCGGTTCCAGTACAAATCTCAGGTCAGTGTACTTTGAGTCTTGTCTTTTCTCCTAGCAGATATGCACACGCTAGGAGAGCTAGAACAGCAGCAGCGGCTCAGTGTACGTTTACCAGAGCTCACCACTTTACCTGTGGGGTCCACTCTGAGGTGGGGGCTGGGAACCTGTGTATACTATGCTTTTTGACCTGAGGAGCAAGATGGCGACCAAATGCCTAGTGAGCAGGGAGTATATCCTGCAGGAACACGCTGGACAAAGAGACGATGCATGTCCCAGATGGGACGGAACAGGTTGGTGCAAGGTTTTATCATGCTATTCAGAATGGCACACTGGAACTTGCCATTGACTATTTATGGACTCTGATAGGTAGTCCAGTAGCTGAAACTGCAGAGAGCAAAACCATGGGGCCACTGTGACGAAAAGTCAGAGGCATAGAAAGCAAGAACCTTCCAGATTTTAGTACTGCTAGGGGGGACCAAAAGGAAGACCATGCTGGTTCTGCAAGGAAGACCAGGGGTTCAAGGGCTGTCAGGGCTGGAAGTCATCAGAGGTGTTTGACGAATATTTATTTCATAACAAGATACCCCACTCTGAAAAGGACAAAACCCAATGGGGCAGGTTGCTAACAGAGTGACTGGTCATGTAAGTGTAGTGACAAGGAGAAAGATAAAGGGGTACACAAGGGTCTTCACAAAGTTCAGAAAACAGGCATACTATGAAAAAACCATTCACCGATTTCAACATTTTTTGCATTACAATAAACATGAATGTATAAAATAAATTAGAATAAAAAAAAAGTGTTCTTTAATTCCATGTATGCATAAATTTTTTGAAGTCTTCCTGGATAAGAAAGAGATGATCTTTTCCATGTGCCTCTCAAAGGTCTCAATGTTCCTGAGAAGACATCTACGTCATTGATAGAAACATGGAAGAACACATAACTAAGAGCGAGTTAAATAACTTTCATAAAGTGTGATACGTAAGCCACCCTAGTTCTACGTACTTTGTTATAATAACTATAACTACGTAATTATAATTATTTTGTAAGTGAAGACTTTCTTCATCATCAGAGAAACTAAGCCAAAACAAATATCATGTCCATCTCCTGGAGGAACCTCTTGGTGCAGCGTCCCTCTGTGTTCTCCCCCACCCCCACTTCACCCATTTGCAGTGTAATTAGCTTTCTCATAGGGAAGGTTTCAGGTAACGCTGTTACTTGGAGAACACTTTGGTGAGGAGTGGAAGGTGGGCATAAGTTTGGAAATGGTGCATGTTACAGAACTCACAGATAAATCAAAGGGGGATAAACTAGAGGCTTACAGTTTTGTTAATCCAAGAACAGAAGAGTAAAAGCAATATTGGAAGATGGTAACATTTCTGTGGAATTCAAAGATTTTACCTCAAGATTTTATTTCCTCATAATTTCTTTCTTTTTTTTTTGGAGTGATTTTTTTTTTTTTTTGCTATAGGGCGCATGCGCGCACCAGACAGACAGAGAGAGACACAGAGACAGAAAGCGAGAAATCACCCCCCAGGGAGGATGGTCACACCACAATCCCTTCTCCTCCATTCTCCTCTCAGAATCTTGGGCACACACGCACACGCACCCGGCGTGAGTTTGAAGCCACCGGGTTTGGGCCGTGAACCACGGTCAACTACGTGGGAGTCCAGCGACATAGCCATTATGCTAACCTATGGTTCCCCATAATTTCTTTTTTTGTTGTTCATAAAATACATTTATTTAAAAAATTATTATTATTATTTTTTGAGAGATTTTTGCTATAGGCCTCGTGCGCGCGCCAGACAGACAGACAGAGAGAGAAAGAGGGACAGAAAACGAGAAATCACCCCCTAGGGGGGATGGCCATGCTGCAACCCCTTCTCCTTCGTTCTCCTCTTGGGATCTTGGGCACGCACACACATGTGCCTAGTGTGAGTTTTAAGCCACTGGGTCTAGGATGCGAACCGCGGTCGACTACGTGAGAGTCCAGCGACATAGCCATTACACTAACTGCTGGTCCCTTTTAAATTATTTTTTACATTCAATCACTATCTGTATTTACATTGAAAATGAGTTTTCCTGACATAAATACCCTGTTCGGTCAAAGAAATGAGCAGACACATTGTCATCAACAGATAGTTTTCTATGTTTTATCCTTCGAATTTTTTTTTCCCCTTGAGTTTTGCCCTCTTCCCATCCTGTCTCTGGTATCCATAGTTGTTTCCGTGCTTTTATGCCTTCCAGTCTTTCAGATTTTATTTACATGTGATTGCATAATTAGAAATTACATAATCATTATTTCTTTGCTTCAGTTTTTTTTTTAGATTTCATATGCTTACCCCAATTTTATTTTCAATGCAATGTCTTACGTAGTCTTTGTCCAAAAGCATTTAGCATTTTACACCTATAGCTCTTAACTGTTATTTCTTTTCTTTTTTAAAAAAGTATTTATACAGTATATTTATAATCTTTGTCAAATAGACTCAGGAAACTGACCATTTAGAAATTTATGTTGAATCCTTTTATAAGCTAAAAATCATTCTATGATAATGGTACTTTATTGTGTAAATTTGGGTTTTGGTCGTCTTTTATAAGCTAAATTTCATTCTATGATAATAGTACTTTATTGTGTAAATTTGGGTTTTGGTCGTATTTTCTTTTTTTAGATTTGTATAAATTATTTTTGCATTTTTAAAGATTAATTTCACATTTTACATAAAGTGCCCATCATGATGTATACAATACAGATTTTGTTTCAGTAAAGAACTTTGCCTTCTTTTTGTCTATTTAAGGGTATCTTCCTTTTGCACCTTACATACATTCTCTACTGGTCACTCTCTGCCATCCACTCCTCGGCTTTACAGTCTCTGGTATCTATACTTACCTTCTCTACTATCATATCTTCAGATCTTTCCATCTCTGCCATAGAGTGAAGATACCTGGTACAAATCGAGTGGGGATATACAGTGTGTGTCTTTCAAAGTCCGACTCACTTCACTCAACATTAAGTCTTCTATATTAATTCACTTTGAATCAAATGGTAGGATCTCATTGTTTCTAATAGCTGAGTAATATTTCATAGTTTAAATGTGCCAAGCTTTTCAACCCACTTATCAGTTTTTGGGCATGTAGATTGATTCATTAATTTTTGTTTTATTTCTTTATTTATTTAGAAGAAGAAAGAGAGAGAGAGAGACAGACAGGTAACTTTGACAGAGCCTTGCCGTGTTGTAACCCTCCTCTCAGCCTGCAGCCAGCCAGGATCATGGGAATACTCACAGTGCACCCAGCATGCTCAGATAGACCTGAGATCTGAACCAGGTCTCCCCGATGGCTGCAGTGACACCTTACCACCTATGCTACTAAGACTGGGACTTCATTAGTCTTCATTAATCCTTCTCTTTGAAAAATTTATGAATCCTATTTCATCGTCTGGCTCTGTTAATGTGTGTTTGTTAAAGGCAGAGTCTCGATGCTTTAAAATATGTGAAGACAAAATTTAAATAGTCTTCTAATAACACTTGGGAACACAGATGGAAATAGGGTTAGCAGGATGGACTATACATACAGGCAGATGTTGCTATACAGTTTTGAACCGTTTTTTTTTTCTTAGTACAATGTATTAATTTTTAATTTAGTAGAGTAAATTGGATACAGCATATAAGTAAATAAAGCTGCCCTCTACCCCCAATCCATTAATGCCCAATTTAAATTTAAGAATTTCAAGATAAACTAATCAGGAACAGTTTTTCTCAAATCAAGCCAACCATCAAACTCTTTTTGAAAAATATATTTTCCTCTCTGCCTTGAGAGTGATCACTGGGCATTCCTCTGCTGTTGTACGTGCGGGCAAACAAGGGCCGAAGAAGGACCAGGAGGCCCCAGGAGTGTGAGGTGGGGTGTCGCAACCACACTGAGCCTGCAGGGGGAGTCGTGGGTCTGCCGAGGTGGTGCTCACCCCGGCAGTGCCTGCCTCTCTGTCCCACTCCTTGAGGTGTTGGTCTCTGGTGCTGGCATGCCTGGAAGTAGAGACC
>NW_006159767.1:831854-857482 GCF_000334495.1 Tupaia belangeri chinensis
TTGCTATAGGGCGCATGCGCTCACCAGACAGACAGAGAGAGACACAGAGACAGAAAGCGAGAAATCACCCCCCAGGGAGGATGGTCACACCACAATCCCTTCTCCTCCATTCTCCTCTCAGAATCTTGGGCACACACGCACACGCACCCGGCGTGAGTTTGAAGCCACCGGGTTTGGGACGTGAACCACGGTCAACTACGTGGGAGTCCAGCGACATAGCCATTATGCTAACTGCTGGTTCCCCATAATTTCTTTTTTTGTTGTTCATAAAATACATTTATTTAAAAAATTATTATTATTATTTTTTGAGAGATTTTTGCTATAGGCCTCGTGCGCGCGCCAGACAGACAGACAGAGAGAGAAAGAGGGACAGAAAACGAGAAATCACCCCCTAGGGGGGATGGCCATGCTGCAACCCCTTCTCCTTCGTTCTCCTCTTGGGATCTTGGGCACGCACACACATGTGCCTAGTGTGAGTTTTAAGCCACTGGGTCTAGGATGCGAACCGCGGTCGACTACGTGAGAGTCCAGCGACATAGCCATTACACTAACTGCTGGTCCCTTTTAAATTATTTTTTACATTCAATCACTATCTGTATTTACATTGAAAATGAGTTTTCCTGACATAAATACCCTGTTCGGTCAAAGAAATGAGCAGACACATTGTCATCAACAGATAGTTTTCTATGTTTTATCCTTCGAATTTTTTTTTCCCCTTGAGTTTTGCCCTCTTCCCATCCTGTCTCTGGTATCCATAGTTGTTTCCGTGCTTTTATGCCTTCCAGTCTTTCAGATTTTATTTACATGTGATTGCATAATTAGAAATTACATAATCATTATTTCTTTGCTTCAGTTTTTTTTTTAGATTTCATATGCTTACCCCAATTTTATTTTCAATGCAATGTCTTACGTAGTCTTTGTCCAAAAGCATTTAGCATTTTACACCTATAGCTCTTAACTGTTATTTCTTTTCTTTTTTAAAAAAGTATTTATACAGTATATTTATAATCTTTGTCAAATAGACTCAGGAAACTGACCATTTAGAAATTTATGTTGAATCCTTTTATAAGCTAAATATCATTCTATGATAATAGTACTTTATTGTGTAAATTTGGGTTTTGGTCGTATTTTCTTTTTTTAGATTTGTATAAATTATTTTTGCATTTTTAAAGATTAATTTCACATTTTACATAAAGTGCCCATCATGATGTATACAATACAGATTTTGTTTCAGTAAAGAACTTTGCCTTCTTTTTGTCTATTTAAGGGTATCTTCCTTTTGCACCTTACATACATTCTCTACTGGTCACTCTCTGCCATCCACTCCTCGGCTTTACAGTCTCTGGTATCTATACTTACCTTCTCTACTATCATATCTTCAGATCTTTCCATCTCTGCCATAGAGTGAAGATACCTGGTACAAATCGAGTGGGGATATACAGTGTGTGTCTTTCAAAGTCCGACTCACTTCACTCAACATTAAGTCTTCTATATTAATTCACTTTGAATCAAATGGTAGGATCTCATTGTTTCTAATAGCTGAGTAATATTTCATAGTTTAAATGTGCCAAGCTTTTCAACCCACTTATCAGTTTTTGGGCATGTAGATTGATTCATTAATTTTTGTTTTATTTCTTTATTTATTTAGAAGAAGAAAGAGAGAGAGAGAGACAGACAGGTAACTTTGACAGAGCCTTGCCGTGTTGTAACCCTCCTCTCAGCCTGCAGCCAGCCAGGATCATGGGAATACTCACAGTGCACCCAGCATGCTCAGATAGACCTGAGATCTGAACCAGGTCTCCCCGATGGCTGCAGTGACACCTTACCACCTATGCTACTAAGACTGGGACTTCATTAGTCTTCATTAATCCTTCTCTTTGAAAAATTTATGAATCCTATTTCATCGTCTGGCTCTGTTAATGTGTGTTTGTTAAAGGCAGAGTCTCGATGCTTTAAAATATGTGAAGACAAAATTTAAATAGTCTTCTAATAACACTTGGGAACACAGATGGAAATAGGGTTAGCAGGATGGACTATACATACAGGCAGATGTTGCTATACAGTTTTGAACCGTTTTTTTTTTCTTAGTACAATGTATTAATTTTTAATTTAGTAGAGTAAATTGGATACAGCATATAAGTAAATAAAGCTGCCCTCTACCCCCAATCCATTAATGCCCAATTTAAATTTAAGAATTTCAAGATAAACTAATCAGGAACAGTTTTTCTCAAATCAAGCCAACCATCAAACTCTTTTTGAAAAATATATTTTCCTCTCTGCCTTGAGAGTGATCACTGGGCATTCCTCTGCTGTTGTACGTGCGGGCAAACAAGGGCCGAAGAAGGACCAGGAGGCCCCAGGAGTGTGAGGTGGGGTGTCGCAACCACACTGAGCCTGCAGGGGGAGTCGTGGGTCTGCCGAGGTGGTGCTCACCCCGGCAGTGCCTGCCTCTCTGTCCCACTCCTTGAGGTGTTGGTCTCTGGTGCTGGCATGCCTGGAAGTAGAGACCACCAAGAGAGGATTTGGGTCCTCTGGGAATCTTTTACAGAGCATTCTGGTTTCCCTTGAGAGCTCTCCCAGCTATATAGCTCTGCCGCCTCTGTCACAGGCCTGAAGTAGGGAGAGCAGAGGCGTGGGGGGCTGGGGCCGCTGTCCTGATGCAGACAGGAAGCTGAGGTTCCAGCTGGTGGCTCTTGTCCAGTCCCCTGTTGGGGACTTGTTAAAACTTCAGATAATAAGCAGTGACCAAATGTTGAGGTGTCCTGGCTATGCGAGTCCCCCACCTTATTCAGGGTAAGCTGACCCCCTTCTTTGAGCCCCAGGTCTCTTGCTTTCTCGTCTGTTTCAGCCTTGTTTTTACACTTCCTGTTCTGAACTCTCAGTACTTCTGTCCCCTCTTCCTCACTCCATGGACTCTCAGGAAAGAATGCAACATGAACCATTTAGTTTTGCAGAGGAAGGAGGATACCTCTTCGACTTTAAGACTTCGCTATCATTGGGAAATGAAAGCCTTAGTTTGCAACCTGGACATGGGGTATTTGGGAGAGGAAGCAGTTTATCTATACTTTTTAGGGGACAGCGTGACCTTAGAGTGAGGATGGAATGTAATATGTTCACATATGAGTTGCAAGCCCTTAAAATGTGACTTTTTTTTTTTTAAATGAGTATTTATGTATTTCTTCCATGAGTGAGACAGACAGAGAGCTGGCACCCCCAACAGGGTCTTGAGACCATGTTCCCAACCAACCTCGGCTGGTCCCAGGCCATGAGAAGAGCTACGCCCAGGGTACTCAGGAGGGCCTCTGGGTGGAAACCCGACCCTTCTCGTGCAGGTCCACCTTGAAGAGTGTTGCATTTTTTTTCTGCTACACCTCCATGAAGCCTCGAAGTGGGATCTTTTGGAGGGCTTAGGGGATGGCAGTTGAAGGGCTGTGTGCGCTGAGCAGGCGGATAATTGGACTCTCCTTAGGCTGAACAGAAAAATCTCAATGGCGCGTTTTCTGATAAGCCTTTCTGCTGTCTTACTCCTCTCCCAGAATCCACACTTCACGCTCAGAAGCAACATCGACACCTTGCTAAGGAAATGAACCCCTTAGTGAAATCTCCAGGAAATGTTGGCTGCTGAAGGCTGACTCAGATCTGAAGGAGATCGAGCGTCATTAGTGGCATCTCCACTGACCCTCAGTCTCAGAAATACCCTTCCAGGCTTTGCACGTGTCCACGAATCCTGCTCCTTCTACTCCTCGGGCCTGCAACTCCGGCTTAATTCCAGATTGGGACATTCATTTGCTCATTCATCCGTTCAGCCTGGTATCGGCCTTAAGCAGGTGTCAGCTGTTGTCCTCGTGCTAAACTCTGGAACTGCTAAGATGAATGAAACCGCCAAGCTGCGTTCTCTCTGGAGACCTTTGCAACTATCCAGTCCAAAGGACGGTAATCAGGATTATTTTGTGGGATGGTGTATAAAAAATGACTTCTCTGCTAAAGAAAAGAGAGAAACAGTGCCAGACAGTGGTAAACACCTGAATCCACGGGAGCTGGGTTCATGTCCTGGGATCTCCCTGAACATGCTACATATGTGTGCCCGTGGTCTCAATGGGCTGAGGCTGGGGGTGGATCATGGTGAGAGGGCCCTACTGGGTTGTCTGTCTCTTCTCTCTTTCTCTGTCTCTCTTGCTCACGGGAGAAATTAAAAAAAAGTGAGAAGCAAAGAAGAACTCTGCAAACCAATTTCACAGACTCAGAGACTTTCACAACCTCAAAGAGCCACGGAGACTGGTTTGCGGTTGGAGACTGGTCAGCGGTTGGAGACTGGTCTGTGGTCGGAGACTGGTCTGTGGTCAGTTAGTGCTTTTGCGATTTGTGTTACAGTTAGGGAGGTCCCCCTTGCTGGGACGTGAACAAGCGACCAGATGAGGGGAGAGAAAGTGCCCTTTCCCTCCTCCCCAGCCTCCCCCACTCGCTCCCAGATGTCTGGGAGTTCTGGAATAGACACCGAGGTCATTACATGTTTCAGGAATGTTTAAAACCCGAGTTCCCCCAGAGAGATAACATAGACGAAAATCCGCAAAGGCTGTTACCGGCTGCAATCTTTCCCTTATTGGGAAAGAGAGGGACAGGAGAGGGCTGGGGGGTCACTGGTGAGCTGGGTGACTTTCTACTCAAAAGGGAAAAAGAAGCATGTTGATGAGGTCACATTTCTGTTCAAGAGCTACCAGCCTGTTAAAAAAAGGATCGCAGTTAAATGTGTATTACTACAGCTAAATGTAGGCTTTTTTTACCTACTTAATCCCTCCCCCCCTCGAAAGCTACTCATTAGAGCTGTGAGCTAATGTTTATACTGTGTATCGAGGGAGTATTTCAGAAAATATAAACATCCTGCCATATATATGTGTGTATATATATACATATGTGTATATGTATATATATATATATATATATATATTTTAATATTGAAAGTGATATTCAGTAAAGGTTTGTGTGTTTTGAACAGTTGTCTATATTACCTTATTAGGGACTAGTGAAAGATAGTCTTGCTCTCCCTTGGCATTTGTGAAACACAAGCTTTCTTCTCTATAGCTCTCCTATCCCAAGAAATGGCATGCATGCTTACATGTGCATGCGTGCAACACACATGTGTTTGCGCATGAACGTGTACAAAAAGTAAGAAGCAACAATTCGGGAATCCTTCACAGCTTTATTTAGACTATTTCTTTCAAAATAATAAAATGTATGACATGTCTTTTTTTTTTTGTTTGCCATAGGGCATGTGTGCTCACCAGAGAGAGAGACAGAGAGAGACAGAGAGAGGGAAAGTGAGAAATCACCCCCCAGGGAGATGGCCACATTGCAATCCCTTCTCCTCCATTCTTCTCCTCGGATTTTGGGCACATCTGAACATGCCCATGTGATTTTCCATCTGCCAAGTTCGAGACTCGAACCACAGTCAAGTATGTGGAAGTTCTGCACCGTAAACCCCATGTCACCTGCTGACCTGACACATCTTCCTTCATGAAAGAGAAAGCACACACACGTTAAAAGATATTCGTCCGCTGGAAATATAATCTAAATTGAAAACTCCTGCAGACACAGGGAGCGAGGGAGAAAATATAGGGGCAAGATGTTAATGCTGAAAGCAGTTTTGAAAAACATCATGCATGATTGAAAGTACATATGTGAAATATTTTGGAGCAAAAAAAAAATAACCAAATGAACCCCCAGCCCTAATCTTATCTGAAGATTGACAGTGGTGTTTATTTGCTCAAGGTGCAATTAACCCCGTAACATATTCCCACTGTGTTTTCACGTGCTCACAGAGGGGGAGGCCACGCTCACCGCCCATCCGAGGACTCCCGCTACCTTTCAGAAGCAGTAGTTCTTAGCCACACCACCAAAATCACTCATTCGTGACCAGGGGCCGAGAGCCGCTCTTTCCTTCTTTTCCGCACTAGTCGCCTAAAGGAAGTTTGTGTTTTGAAACTGAAATATTGAGTCCCTTCAGCAACAGGTCAATCAGCCCTTTAGGTAAGAGAACTTCTGTTTGGTACCGGGAAGAGAAAACCAGCGGGAAGAGTTGGGTTTACTCCAATCAGGCAGCGCTGCCATTAGGATCAAATGAGAAAAAGATGGGGACCAGCAGTTAGCGTAATGGCTATGTCGCTGAACTCCCATGTAGTCAACCATGGTTTGAGTCCCGGACCCGGTGGCTTAAACTCACGCCGGGTACGTGTGCGTGTGTGCCCCAAGATCCCGAGAGGAGAATGGAGAAGGGATTGCGGCGTGGCCATTCCCCCCTGGGGGGTGATTTCTCGCTTTCTGTCTCTTTGTCTCTGTCTGTCTGGCGAGCACATGTGTCCTATAGCAAAAACCTCTCAAGAAAAAGAAAAAAAAAAAAAAAGAAAGAAAAGAAAAAGAAAGAAAAAGAAAGAAAAGAAAAAGATGTCTTGAGAAATGGTGACAGACGTGAAATGAAGCTGGAGTTCTGCTGTCCGGCACACCCTGTCCGTGGGGTGAGGACCGGGCTGCACACTCCCGCAGCTTTGCTGGCTGGTCCTGTCCACAGGTGAATCAGCCACCGAAGTGCTGTGATTTCCCGAGTTATAAACTCCACCCCTTTCCTCCACTATAGACCCACTAGTCTACACTGCGATGTCAGCTTCAGAAAGCTTCTGCAGAAAAGACTTTAAAAAAAAAAAAAAGATTTAATTTTATTTATTATCATAATTTATTTATTTACTTATTTATTTCTTTTTAGAGAGGCAAGACATTATAATTTATTTTAATTAAAAAAAATTTAGAGAGATTTTTGCTGTAGGGCATGTGTGCTTGCCAGAGACAGAGAGAGACAGAGGCAAGAAATCACCCTCCATGGGAAACAGCCATGCCACAATCCCTTCTCTTCCATTCTCCTCTTGGGATTTTGTGTGCGCTGACACACACACGTGTGTGTGTGCGCCTGGCGTGTTTTAAGCCACCAGGTCCAGGACTCAAACCACGGTTGACTGCATGGGAGCCCAGCAATGTAACCTCACTCTACCTGCTGGTCTTCATAATTATTTTTATTTTTTAATTTGCTATAGAGATTGTGAAGTCACCAGAGAAGGACAGAGGAGAGAGAAAGTAAGAAAGTGAGATGCCAGGCCGGGGATTCCAACTGCAGTCAGCTACGTAAGGAACTCACTTTGCCAGGTTAGCCAGCTCCCACCTGGAGAAAGCCCGGCTGTGAGGGAGGAAAACACAGGACACATTATTTTTGTTTTTCTAGAGAGAGAAAAAGGGAGGTACCTTTCCTGACTGGGTCTCTCCATTTTGCTCCTCTGCCCCAGACTCCCAGTTAGCTAGGAATACAGAGCCAGCCCCTGCACCCTGCCGGCTTAGGTTGGTCCAGAACCCTAACCAGGTCTCCCACGTGGCCCACCTCATGTAACTGGGACAGAGAGGTTTGTTTGTTTAGTTTTCTAAAAATGTCTTTTCATGAGAGAGAGAGACAGAGAGACAGAGATACAGAGAGGTCCACTCAGTACGTTCTCACACCACCATCCTCCCTCCACCTTCCCAGCCAGCCAGGATCGTGGACCTGTAGCCCGGCAGGTGCAGGTGGGCCTGGGAACCAAAGCCTGCCCCTCCATATGGACCCAGAATTGCAGGGCATTGCGGGACTGCAGCTGGCCAGAACAAGTCATTTTTGAAGGCACGAGTGTGAGGGTAGGATGGAAAGTTCTAGACACTGTTCATTCTGGGCGAGACAAGCTCTTGGCAGTGCCATGCCGGGAAGTTCTGATCCTTGGACAGCACAGGAGCACCGTGTGACTCCCGAAGAGACGAAGAGGGAGGGAAGGAGCGTGGAGAGTGAGGGGCGCCCCCAGGCATGCAGAGCTGGGCCATCCCTCAGCAGCAGCCTCTCCCACCGCCCAGCCTGGGTTCGGCCGCAGCCTCTGCCCGTGTGCCCGACCTGGGTTCAGCTGACGCTGCTCCTACGGCCGGCCTCCGCTGGTCTATCTCTGCGCGCGTCCCTCCCCCTCATAAAGCACCTTTGTTTTCTGCCCAGCGCACAAACATCACGACTCGTGTCTGAGAATGTTGGGAATTTTATTAGGTCCATAAAGTTTTAGCTGTGGTCTAGTCCACCAAGGCCAAAATAAATAAATAGAGTGTAAGGAGAACAATTTTTTTTTCCCCCCAAAAAGCCTGGCTTAAAGAAAGAAAAACTACTGAAGCTCTAAAATAACTTTGTCACAGTGGTTTTAGAGGGGATTTCTCCGCACCAACGAAGAATGCCGTAAGGTGCAGGCCCAGAGGCTGCAGTTAAAATGGAGCCAGCAAATCCTCTTTTCAGCTTTCTCTGAGGATACCCCATGCTGTGGAGTTAGGGTAACAGGTTAAAAGATCGATGGCCTTCCAGCTCACTGGGTCAGAAAGCAAAATGCCTCAGCCTCAGGGGAGTTTCTGGGCAAATATTAATGGTAGACTTCATTATGGCTGATAATGCGATAAATGTCTTAGCCTTCGTCCCCCACTTTCTCAAGGTTCAAATTCTATATGACTCAGATTCCTCTAGCTCACAACTTCGGCATGTCACAAAGATCAACTATGATGACCGCTATAGATACGAAGCTTCGAGAGCTTAGCACACGCCAGGCAGTGTCCTCCGAACCTGAAATGCACTAACTAATTTACTTCTTGTGATGTAAATCCGCTACTGGCATTATCCTGAGTCACAGATCAAGAAACTGAGTGACAGGGACCAGCAGTTAGCATAATGGCTATGTTGCTGGACTCCCATGTAGTTGACCACACGGTTCGAGTCCCGGACTCGGTGACTTAAACTCATGCCAGGCGCGTGTGCGTGTGTGCCCAAGATCCCGAGAGGAGAATGGAGGAGAAGGGATTGCGGCGTGACCATCCCCCCCGGGAGGTGATTTCTCGCTTTCTGTCTCTCTGTCTGTCTTTCTGGTGAGCACACGCGCCCTATAGCAAAAAACTCTCCAAAAAAAAAAAAAAAAGAAAAGAAAAGAAAAAAGAAAAGAAAAGAAAACTGAGAGACAGAGCAGGTAGGCAGGTAGGTAACTTACCTGACAATAGTCACACAGCAAGTAAGTTGAACACCTGGGACGTAGGTATGTATGCATGTATAAATAAATAGATAACCTCATTTCTCAAGGTCATGAAAAATGTGCAAATGAATTTCTAGCTCCTCTCCAAGTTGCAGATGAGAAAACAGAGCCAGATTAGCAGGGAACTTGCCAAGGGTTAATAAGTCGGAACCTAGGAGGTATGCATAAATGAATGAATATCCAACCTCTGTTCTCAAGGCCGTGGAGAATGTACGAGTGAGTTTCTAGCCACCCTTCCTCTTCAGTGTGTCTTTTGCCGTCATTGTCATTATCAGCGACATTTTGGGGTGTCCAGTACCTGTACTAGGAATGCAATTAATTAGCAGTGGAAAAGCCATGGTGTGGAGTTAAAAAGCAAGACTCAGGACAACAGCAGGGTATGACACTCGATGTGAAATTCAAACATTCGCACCTGAACTGTCACACGGCGGTTATGTAATACGGTGTCTCCGCGTTTGTAAAAGACGCACCGACTTCAGGAGAGCGGAGCCTCCCGGTTCTCGAGAAGGAACCAGATGAAGGCAGTGAGGGTCTGATGCCATACACGGACATGGGGACCGTTGATCGTTCTGAGGGCCGTGACAATTGTACTTTGTGTGTTTTTAGATCTGTTCACTTTCTAAAACGAGGATAAAGAATGTGTAGGGAAGGCACTGATTCTTGTGAAGTAGCTTCATGTGAGCCGGGGAGTCAGTCATGCAGCACAGAGAGCCCAGTAAGGCGAGGCGTGAGATTAGTACTGTCATACTAAGGTGCGTGTGGCTTTACAGTAGAGAGCGCTCAAGGTCAGGACAAGGGGGTCATGCTTTATGGGGAAGGGAGATGTGAAGTGGGCCTTGGAGGTTTTACCTGGACAAGTGGAGAGGAGGGGAGAGGAGGAGAGGAGGGGAGGAGAGGAGAGGAGAGGAGAGGAGAGGGGAGGAGAGGAGAGGAGAGGAGAGGAGGCAGAGAGCTGATCGGAAGGGACAGAGGTCTTTGCACCAGCACCGCAAGGTCGTATGAGGGTGTGTGCAGAGCTGTAGGACAGATAGCAGGGGCTGGTGCAGACAGGCAAACTGGCAAGGCGATGCCCGATAACAAGAGGGGTCCCGCCCAGCCTCTGCGACTGCATTTGGTTCTCGCGATCCCAGTGGCTTATTGCCGACTCACACCGAGGGACATTTTCTACCTTTATCTAAATCTCAGAGAACCCAGAAGAGTTCAACGAGTCATTTTGTTTATGAAGACAACCTCCCACTTACGATCCATTGTTCCCACTTGAAGACCCATGGAACAAACAGCAACTTCATCTTTCTAGAATATTCTCTCTGTTTTATCTTGTATAGTGTGCCCAGAAGTGCTATGAGAAAGAGTATAGCACAGAGCTTCGGAAATTATTTTTAATGGTTCACCTATTCATTCAGTTCCAACCATATCCCCTCAAAGTCTGTCAGGGAGTGAAGACACACACAACCAAAGTGTGAAACAGAGGGAGAGAAGTCCCACAGGAGGCCAAGACGGAAGCCGTGAGAGTCAGGAAGACAGACAATGAGGGTCTCACTAAGGATTTCTGACAAATTATTTGCTGATCATTCTTTGGTTTTCTTTTTTGTTTTTCCTAATTTAAATTTATTTACTTACATTCATTCACTATACATCATTACGGCATACAAAATGAGATTTTCCCATCCAGAAGACACAGTATACTGGCTCAATCAAGCACATCAGCCTACGTGTTATCAACAAATAATCTATTTCTCGTTTCTTGTATATTTTGCTTTTTGGTCCCATCCTTGATTCCCTATCTCTCACCCTCTGCCGTGTCCCACCCTCTTCCCACACTGGTTTTCTAACTGGGCGAGGAGTTGGCTTCACAACCGTGGCAGCATACATGTTCTGAGTCTGTTGAGGATTTGGGGATTAGAACACAGAGCATGGCAAGTTCTCCTTAGCCTGTCTACTGGGCACCGCCATGTGGGCCCTTGGTCATGAGGCCCTTACAAAGAAGTAGGTGTTTCCATGAGCATCTGGGTGTTGGAGCTGCAGCAGGAGGGAGGGATGCCAAGCCCACTCCCACCCCACCCGAGTCCTGAGCACACACAGCACATAGCCCCTCCCGAGCCTAACTCAGAGTTCTCACAATCTGGGCGTTTCCACTGAGGTAATAGACGAGGATATGTCTGGCCCCCGCTGGACGCCATCGTGGGTGGGTCCACTTTGTGGTTAGTCTGTTCCTGTGGCACATGGTCAGTGGGGCACAGGTGGGTCTGTGTCTCAGAACTCGCTGGACGCCTTGTGCCGTGTCCCTGGAGCAGCCCCTCACGGGCACGGGCTGGGCTCCTCCTCTGCCGTGTTGCTCCAGCTGCCTTTGCCCTGTGGCCTGGTGGGCTCCCTTCTCGCGGCCCTCCCCCGAGGCCGCCCTGTTGGAGCAGTGTGTCTCAGCTCGCTGGCTTCCTTTGGGTGGAGGAAGGTGGGGAGTCTGACCGCCGCCTCAAGGGCTTCAGCTTATTCCCAAGCGCATATTTAGCGGCACCCATGAATGAAAACTTTTTGGCGTGGTCACTTCTTTTTTATCTCCTGGTCAAGGTGCTCTCTACACTAACTATCCAGGACCTGGACCTGAATACATTACATACGATTCTGACTTTTCTCCATTCAAGGTGAAATAAACACAATAATATTCAGGAGACCAGCAGATGACATCATAGTTGCATCACTGGACTCCCACGTGGCTGAACACAGTTCAAATCCTGGACCCGGTGACTTGAAACTCACGCCGGGCCTGTGGGTGTGCATGCCCAAGATCCTGAGAGGAGAGTGGAGAAGGGACTGTGGCGTGGTCATCTCCCTGGGAGGTGACTTCTTGCTTTCTGTCTGTAGCGAGCACATGTGCCCTATCACAAAAAAAATCTCTCTTAAAAAATAATAATATTCAGAACCCCCCATGCATCCTGCTATTGATTTTCTTTTTATGTGTGACTTACTGACAGTGCCTGGCGGAGATGATTTTATGTTTTTTTAAGGCTTATCCACTGATTTCTTCCATGAGTGAGAAAGAGGAAACGAGGGTGACACAGAGACAGGCACTTCCAACAGGACGCGCAGCCGCAGGCCACCCGCCTCTGCCGGCCCAGGTCACAAGCAAGCATGAGTGTCCGCCATGCTCAGGAAGGGCCCAGGACATGAACTCAGAACTAGTCCCATGTGGGTCCCGTTGTATTACCCTTGTGCCACCGTCTAGTCCCTGAGATGGCTCAAGAAGCTTGCAGATAGTCAACCAAAGTAGGAGACTAACCTGAACACAGACCATGGAAGGTCTCCTCAGTCCTGTTCACAGTCCTGAAGCTGAAAAATTCAAAGGCTATTTGGATTTTTTCAAAGAGTTATTGTATTTAACTTTATTTATTTATTATTATTATTTTCCAGTTTGATCTAAGAGAGACAGAGAGAGGGAAAGTGAGAGAGCAAGCCGTCAGGTCTGGGACTTGAACCACGGATGGCCCTGTGGGCGTCTAGCCCCTGTAACCACCATACCACCTGCCTCCCTCATGGCTAATTGGATTTTGAAGAGGAAGAATCCAAAGTTCCTCACGTGTCACGAGGCAGAGTAGCAAAATGTCTAAAAGGTACGGATTCTGGAACTGAACTGCTCATCCGCACCCAGCTCCCGACATCCCCGGTTACGAGACCCTGTCCTTTAATCCCGCCAGCCATGAGGAGGCCTCGCAGACGCCGACGACAAGACAGTGGTGAGCAGGCATTGCTGGGAAGGGAGAGGCAGGTGGGCAGAGGGCGGCGGCCAGCAGAGATGCAGGCCTGAGACAGGGAGCACGCCCCGTGGGAGCCTGGTGAACTTGGTCCTTTACCCTCAACCTCGTCCCCGACTCACTTCACTTCCTGGGGGACGTGGCCCTGCCAGGTCTCACCGAGCAGGCCCTGGAGGAACTGGAAGCTGTCGGCTGGCCTCAGCGGCTCGCCTGGGCACGGCCGGGACACCAGGCGTGGACAAAGGAGGGCCAGAGATCTGTGTTTCCCCGTCAGGGTCAGGAGATCTAATCTCGCTGCAGCAAGCTCTCGCTAAGATGGAAAACGTTGCCTTTTCTCTTTGATCATCTGGAAAACCACATTCTAACCGAACCCCACCCTGTGATCGGGGTGCTGCGTTTTCTCTGTTTGTGGTTGGGTGTTGGCACCCTGTAATTGTGGAAAGGGCTGTGTTAGCCTTGACTACGCCGGGGGCACGCCTGGCTGGCCACGCTACTGTTGGAATCACAGCGACCACCCCTGACCCGCTGCTGTTCTAAACGCCGGATGTGGCCCAAGAGTCAAATCCTCAATAATTCTAAAATAATTGCTATAAAAAAGAGAAATCTCTTCATGGGATAATGATTAACTTCAGAGCGTTTGGTCCAGTGAGCGGGCGGGAGTTCAGGGCCCAGGCCACACGAGGCAGCCGGCAAGGTGATGGCCGTGAAGGCCACCGTGGGCTGCAGAGGCCCAGGCCTGGCTGAGTGGTGCCGGTTCTGAGATGCCCGAGTTCTGGCAGTGACAGCTACGTGAGGTGCTGAGTGTTACGCTGCAATCCGGCAGATCTATTTCACATATCCCATTTCTTCCTCGAAATACTGGGAAGCGAACACAACGGGGCACATTCATGGAATATCGGAGTGGCATGAGTGCTTTTCCATCCCGTGCACTTTGGGAGTTAAGGCTCTTAGAAACACAGGAAACCCTGACCAAGCCATGAGCCAGAACACAAAACGTGTGCGTGTGCATGCACACACACACACACACACACACGAGTGTGCATGTCAAGTAATTTTAAGAGTTCCAAAGACAAAATTTCTTATTTTCTGTGCAAATGGCCCTTAGAAGGACATTTCATAGAGCAAGATTGGGGTTTCTCGGCTGTTTGACAGCTTAATGTGGAGATTTGACTTGCAAGACCGGATGCATGCAGAGCGATGTGCTGTTTCACTGTGGGGGGCTGATGAGGAACAGAAAAGGTGGGCTTAATATGGAAATGATGTGTCTGCCCAGTGGGGTCGCAGCTGACTACACAGGTTCACGTTGGAAGCCACTGGAATAGAGACGCGAGCGCATGGAGCTGGATTGTCTTGGGGGCCAGCAGGTGGCGTGGTGGTTGAGGCGCGGGACTCCCGCCTGGCTAACTGTAGCGTGAGTCTCAGACCAGGCAGCTTGAAAACCACACGAGGCCCATGTGCGTGCATGTCTGACATCTGGGAGAGTGGAAAATGAGGGGTTTTGAAATGGCTATCCCCTGGGGTGATTCTTGCTTTTCCTCTCTCTGTCTCTCTCAGTCTCTCTCTGGCAAGCACATGTGCCCTACGGCAGAAAACCAAAAAACAATAAAGAGCAAAATAAAAGAATTGGATTATCCTGTGGTAAATAGGCACACATAAGCGGGACTCCAGCAATGCTGGGCGGTGACAGTTAGTTCTGGCTAGTTGTGTTGTGAAGAGTGTTTCACTTGGACATATTAATATGATGTGACTCTTCCATTAGAGTTGCTACTATTCTTTTTTTCAACTTAACTTAATTTATTATTATTATTTTTAAATTTGCTATAGGGTATGCATGCCCACCGGAGAGAGAGAGAGAGAGAAAGGGAAAGTGAGAAAGCAAGCTGCCAGGTCTGGGACTCGAACTGTGTGTGGCCATGTGAGAGTCCAATGCCTCAACCACCACCCCACCTGCTGGCCTCTGGAGCTGCTGCTGTTCTGATGACTATACAGGTGATCCAGGAGGGCAGCTTCTTTGTCTGTCCTGTCCCCATCTCTGGCACCTCTGACAGGTGCTGGACTAGATACTTGACACCAATCTTCTGGAAGGAAGGAATTTGAATTTTATTGGTATTGAATTTTTTTTTTCTTTTTGGAGAGGTTTTCACTATAGGGCGCGTGCAATCGCCAAACAGACAGAGAGAGACAGAGAGACAGAAAGCGAGAAATCACCCCCCGGGGTGATGGCCATGCCGTAATCCCTTCTCCTCCATTCTCCTCTTGGGATCTTGGGCACGCACGCACACGCGCCCAGTGTGAGTTTTAAGCCACCGGGTCCGGGATGCGAACCGCAGTCGACTACATGGGAGTCCAGCGACATAGCCATTAAGCTAACTGCTGGTTCCCTCGGTTTTGAATTTTTGATGCCATTTGTAGATTTGTTTTTCTTTTTTTTTTTTTTTTGAGAGATTTTTGCTATAGGGTGCGTGCGCTCGCCAGACAGACAGAGAGAGACATAGAGACAGAAAGTGAGAAATCACCCCCCGGGGGGATGGTCACGCCGCAATCCCTTCTCCTCCATTCTCCTCTTGGGATCTTGGGCACGCACGCACACGCGCCCAGTGTGAGTTTTAAGCCACCGGGTCTAGGACGCGAACCACGATCGACTACGTGGGAGTCCAGCGACATAGCCATTACGCTAACTGCTGGTTCCCGATTTGTTTTTATTTCATGATTGTACAAGAACTTTAGGTTTAAGAACTTTAATCCCAGTTCTATGCCATATATATTTCAATTCAATTAAAGTTGTTCAGTTCAATGACAGTCTGTGAAAGTTTTTATTTTATTTTATCTTTTTAATGGCCAGAGGGCCCATGTGCATGTTAGAGCGAGACAGAGAGAGGGAGAGGAAGATAGCACCCCTACTGAGGGGTGGCCACGCCCCAATCCCTTCTCCTCCATTCTCATGTCGGGATCTTGGGCATGCATGCACACGCGCCCGGTGTGAGTTTAAGCCACCGGGTTTGGGACTCCAACTGCGATTGACTACATGGGAGTCCAGCAACATCGCCATTACGCCAACTGCTGGCCCCCTAAAAGTTTTAATTTTTATTGGTGTCTGTACCTTGGTTTGATTTGTCACATGTTCTTTTTTTTTTTTTTTTTTTTTTTTGGGGGTTTTTTGCTATTGGGCCCGGTGCTCACGTGTGCTCACCAGAAAGACAGACAGAGACAGAGAGACAGAAAGCGAGAAATCACCCCCCACAGGGGATGTCCACGCCGCAATCCCTTCTCCTCCATTCTCCTCTCGGGATCTTGGGCACGCACACACACGCGCCCGGCATGAGTTTAAATCACTGGGTCCGGGACTCGAACCACAGTCGACTACATGGGAGTCCAGCGACATAGCCATTATGCTAACTGCTGGTCCCAGATTTGTCACATATTCTAATGGAGCAGCGTAATAAAGTGATGAAGTCTGTGTTTCGTGTGTGTTACAGAAGGAGGGAAGCGTTAAGCACAATGGAGACCGGAGAAGATGGAGGTTAGAAATGAGAGTCAGGATTGCCGGGAGACTGACACCCTCCCATGGGAGAGGCTCGGTAGTGGGTTGCTCAGAATTGTGATGGTGACCTTGTTTAGAATTAGCATCTTTGCTGCTGTGATAAAGGGAGTGATCTTCAGACAGAATCATCCCGCTTGGGCCCTGAGTCCAGTCCTCACGAATGACAGAAGCAGAGAAGACCGTGGAGACCCTGAGGGCACGGTCACATGAAGAACGAGGCAGCGGTTGGAGGGCTGCCTTGATAAGCCAGGAAGCTGTGCTGTGGGCAGCCCCAGCAGCCAGGAGGGAGGCAAGGAGAGACGTCCTCCCCGGGCCTGGAGCAGGAACCAGCTGCTGACACTTTCATTTCAGACCCTTGGCTTCCAGGATGGTGAGAGAACCAGTGTCTGTTTTTGTTTGTTTGTTTTTGTTTTTTTGCTACAGAGCACATGTCCTTGCAAGAGAGAGAGAGAGAGAGAGGGAGAGAGAGAGAGAGAGAGAGAGAGAGAGAGAGAGAGAGAGAGAGAGAGAGAGAGAGAGAGAGAGAGAGAGAGAGAGAGAGAGAGAGAGAGAGAGAGAGAGAGAGAGAGAGAGAGAGAGAGAGAGAGAGAGAGAGAGAGAGAGAGAGAGAGAGAGAGAGAGAGAGAGAGAGAGAGAGAGAGAGAGAGAGAGAGAGAGAGAGAGAGAGAGAGAGAGAGAGAGAGAGAGAGAGAGAGAGAGAGAGAGAGAGAGAGAGAGAGAGAGAGAGAGAGAGAGAGAGAGAGAGAGAGAGAGAGAGAGAGAGAGAGAGAGAGAGAGAGAGAGAGAGAGAGAGAGAGAGAGAGAGAGAGAGAGAGAGAGAGAGAGAGAGAGAGAGAAAGCATCCCTTCGAGGGGAATGGTCAGTGCCACAAAGTCTTCTCTTCCACTCTCTTGGGATTTGGGCATGCACGCACATGCACCTGGTGTGCTTCCCAAGCCGCCAAGTCGAGACTCAAACTGAGCAGTCAGGCATGTGGGATCCAGCTGAGTAACGCCACATGGCCTGCCCCAATTTATGATGTTTTAAGCAATCGATGTTTTACAGCCCTGTAACAACAGGATATGAAGATAAATGGAAGTCATTCTTAGAACTGATAGAACAGTGACACGCTCACTTATAAACAAACACTTTGTTTTCTTGTAAGTTTTTCTTAAATGAATGTGTCTTCTAAATGGATTAACCTTTGAGAAAATAAGAAACTCAGCACAAAGACCGTAAGAGCCCCACCTTACACTGTTAGTGTCAAGTCCCACGAAGCAGTTGTCACACACGAAGGACTTCCTGTCTCAGGTGCTGGGACACACCCTCCATTTCTCACCCTAAACACACACTTACGTGTGTGTGCGCATGCACTCCAGCCAGGGCTCTACTTTCATTGTTCCCCTCCCACTTACTGTAAATATCAAAAATAAGATGACTGACGTACTAAAGAAGTTAATCCGAGCAATTGTTATGAACCCCTCCTCAATCAATACCTGCGACTCAAGTCACTTGGTGATGAACAATGTGACCTGGCCAGGCCCAGCACTGTGGCGCAGTGGGGACACAGTAAGGCTGGAAACCATATGGTGACTGTGGGTTCAGATTCCCAGATCAGTCTGAAAAAGAGACTGGGTGTGTGTGTTGTCACCCAGGATCCTGAGAACCTGGAGGGCTGAGGAAGGGGGACCAAGGTGTAATGAGACTTTTTTTTTTTTTTGAAAGAGAGATTTTTTTCCATAGGGCATGTGCATTTGCCAGACAGAGAGAGAGAGACAGAGAGACAGAAAGCAAGAAATCACCCCCCCCAGGGGGATGGCCACACCGCAATCCCTTCTCTTCCGTTCTCCTCTCGGGATCTTGGGCACGCACGCACACATGCCTGGCGTAAGTTTTAAGCCACCGGGTCCGGGACGTGAACCATGGTTGACTACATGGGAGTCCAGCGACATAGCCATTATGCTAACTGCCGGTCCCTGATGAGACTCTTTTGAGGGTGCTTTCTCTCTCTCATGCACACGTGCTATCATAATTAGTATAATCTATGCATGGGCTAGTAATTGTCACGGTTCCATGTGTTATCCTATTATTATTAATCTTCTGCATCTAAGAAATACATGGAAGGCTGTCCAGAAAACAGAAGTGTGCTTTTTCTCTTTCTAGATAGTTTAAAAACCCAATGTGAAAATATTTCCAAATATGCACTGAATACATAAAATATCAAATAATCATTGAATAAGTGCCACATCCATGAGGTTTTGTTCCTGGCAGGAAGATGCTTAAATTAGATCAGCATGGGCCTCGTAATCTTCTCCTGAGAAACCTGTGCATTCTTTTCTGTCACAATGGCTAGAAAAGGCACTTTATATTCGAGAGCCCAAATAAAGTCTTGGGTTTAGAAATGCTAGCGTTTCATCTACTTAAATCAGAGTGGACTCTGGAGGGTGGGGAGGGGGTATTATTTTTCATCGCAGCCATTGAAAAGAATTAACTTTCCAGAAGAACTTTTGTTCCTATAATAAACCTAACTAGACCTACTTACTCACTTGAAAAAAAAAGAAAGAAAGAGAAAACTTAGAAGGGCCAAGAATCTGTCAGCTCCATAATAGTGGTTGACCAAGCTCTGGCGTTGAACCCTTGTAGGATTTCAGCAGGGCCAGGGGACTTGCAGAGTGAATGCAAGTCCTATAAGGATGCAAAGCTGGGGTGGGAAGATCTGAGTCTGCCCGTTGTGAATGTGCTCTGTAGTCAGGGAAGAAATTTACCAGTAATTTCCCAAGTAAAACTGCTCCCTCCCCAACCCTGGAGAAATGAGGATGGTCTCATGGTGGAAAACCCTCTGTAGAGGAGAAGCTTGTTGGAGGTTTCCTAGAGTGTGTTCTTGATGCTGATTTTACATTAACTTTAAAGTTTGAACTAGTTGTTGTTTTGTTTTGATTGGTAAGCTTAGTATTTAGGTAACTTCCTTGCTAAGTTTACTGCTAAAGTAGACTACCTTTCTGTTAGTTCTTTACTGTGTTGCTGAAGGAAATACTCAGACTGGCGATTTACAAAGAATAGAGGTTTATTTGACTCATGATGCTGGTGGTTAGAAAATCCAAAGACATAGAGCTGGCGCCAGACTGCTGACATCACAACATGCCTGACAGAAACAGGGAGGATAGTGGCCCTGGCAGAGAGAGCACGTGTGTTCCATGTGGATTTCTGCCTGTTTTTGTTTGTTTATTTGTTTGTTTTTCAGATCAATTTCACATTTTACATGAAGTCCCCATCATGATGTATACAATTTATATATGTATATTTCCACAGAGACTCTTTTCTATTTGTTAAATGTTTCTTCCCTTTGCACACTCACCCTCTACCACTCACTCTCTGCCATTCACTGCTCTGGTTTCTACACATATCCTCTCTGCTATCATATCTTCAGATATTCCAATTTCTGCCATAGAATAAAGACATATAGTACATACTGAGTGGAAATATACAGTGTACATCTTTCAAAGTCTGGCTCACTTTGCTCAACTGTAAGTCTTCTATATTTATATTTTTAAGATCACATGATAGGGTATCATCTTTTCTTATAGGCTGAGTAATATTCCAAGTTTATATGTATCACATTTTTTTCAATCCGGTCATCAGTTTTTGGACGTTTAGATTGATTCCGTGTCTTAGCAATTGTGAATAATGCTGCAATAAACATGGATGTGCAAGTGTCTTTCCAACTGAGTGTTCTCCTATCCTTCGGGTAAATACCAAGGAGCGCGGTATTTGGGCATATGGTAGTTTTACGTGTAGGTTTTTGGAGGAGCCTCCATATTGTTTTCCGCAGAGGTTGCACTAATTTATATCCCCACCAACAGGGTAGAAAGGTTTGCTTTTCACAGTCTTGCCAGTATTTGTACTCTATTCTTGTTCCTAGCAATTCCAACTGGGGTTAAACAGCATCTCACTGTGGTTTTAATTTGTGTTTCTCTTATGACAAGAGACCTTGAACATTTTTTCATATACCTTTTGGCCTTTGGTAAGTCTTCCTGGAGAGTTGTCTATCAATTCATTGCCCATTTTTTTTTTTTTTTGGAGAGATTTTCACTGTAGGGCGCGTGCGCTCGCCAGACAGACAGAGAGAGAGACATAGAGACAGAAAGCGAGAAATCACCCCCCAGGGGGGATGGTCACGCCGCAATCCCTTCTCCTCCATTCTCCTCTCGGGATCTTGGGCACGCACGCACACGCGCCCGGCGTGAGTTTTAAGCCACCGGGTCCGGGACGCGAACCGCGGTCGACTACGTGGGAGTCCAGCGACATAGCCATTACGCTAACTGCTGGTTCCCTTCATTGCCCATTTTTCAAATTGGATTATTCATTTTGCTTGAGTTCCCTATATATTTTGGATCTCATTCCTTTGTCTGAAGAATAATTTGAATATTTTTCTCCCATTCTGAGGATTGTCTTTTCACTCTAATTATTGTTCCCTTTGCTGTGAGGCCTTTTAGCTTGCTGTAATCTCACTTGTCTATTTTGCGGAATTATTGCCTTTATTTAGGGGTCTTATTTAATAAATCTTTGCCTGCTCCAATGTTTTCAAGAATTTCCCCTAAGTTTTCCACCAGTAGTTTTATAGTTTCAGGCTTTACATTTAAATCCTCCATCCATTTTGAATTGATTCTTGTTAATGGTGAGAGTTAAGGGTCCAGTTTCATGGTCCAGTTTCATTTTTCTGCAGGTAGATACCCAGTTCTTCCAGTCCTTTTTGCTGAAAAGGCTTTCTTTTGTCCCCCCAAATTTCCTTGTACCCTCCATCAAAGATCTGTTGGCTGCATGATTTGGGGTTTACTTTTGGATTCTCTATTCTGTTCCATTGGTCTATGTGTCTATTTTTGTGCCAGAACCACACTGTTTTGATGATTGCTGCTTTATAATGTATTTTGAAGTCAGGTGGTGAGTTGCTTGTTTTCTGAAGATAGTCACTGTGTGCAAAACCTGTTGCTCTTTTGACCACCGATGATTGAAAGTTGGATTGTAAGATAATTTCATCATCACTATTTTTTTTTCTTTTATTCAAGCATATGTTGGGTTCTCTTAAAAATATTTTTCCCTCAAAAAGATGCAGGAATGTAGACATCTATTGATTTTTGTCTGCCTAGGATCCTGACTCCTCTTTCACCAGCTCCTCCTTTTTCTTGGGGAAACTGCTCCTTCTCTGGTGCATGTGATCCTGGCCGGAATCATAGCGTTCTTTAGGATGACCAATCGCAGTGCGTCAGCCCTCTGGTCACATGATTGGCCCAGAGATGGACCTATCAGAGACCTTTGTGGAGACTATATGTAGATGCTGAGGCAAAAGTCTTCTCTTGGGGTTAGGAGATGCTACACTGGGATCAGGTGAACTGGAAGCTGCCCACAGGTGTGCCCCTAGGTCCCATAACCACACATGCACATGCTCACACACATGTGCATGCAGGCACATACATGCCCATGAATATCCATGGAGAAAGTCTTATTTCAAGAGCCGATGAGAGTGTGAACAACGACACGGGGAGTCAGAGCTGAGAAGTAGGGGTAGAAAGTGAGTGAGGCGTTAATGGTTTTATTCCTTGAGTCCTTTGGGGTCTGTAAGGCCAACTCTACCCCCAGTTTCTCAGTTGTGCATCTCCATTAAGGCTTTGGTTGGCATTCGCCTGAGTTGGGCATCTGTCATTGCAGCTGAGAGAATCCTGAGGATTATGTGCCTCCAGTTCAAATCCAGGGGAAGCAGAGATCATAGGCCTGGCTGTGACTTTGGGTCTAAGTTAGAGTACTTTGAGTTTAAAACTAACATTAAAGAAAGTTAAAACTGGGGCCATCAGCTGGTGTATTGGTTAAGGCGCTGGACTCCCATAGGGCTGACTGTGGTTCAAGTCCCAGACCTGGTAGCTTGAAATTCACACTGGGTATGTGTGTGTGTACACAAAATCCTGAGAGGAGGATGGAGAAGAAGGGATTGTGGTGTGGCCATTCCCCCTTGGTGTGTGTGTGTGTGTGTGTGTGTGTGTGTGTGTGTATGATTTTTCACTTTCTGTCTTTCCGGCGAGTGTACACGCCCTGTAACAAAAATCTCTCTCAAGAAAAAGTTAAAAATGAAAACACCTGTAAATGTACCAGGTAATACATCATTTTAAATTGTGAGCATGGCCATGCAGTTAGGAGTGAGCAACTCATGACTGGTGAAAATCAGGGTCCCTCCTCTTAACTAGAGGATTTTGGCAAAACACTGAATCCACCAGTGTGTCAGAGACACAGGAATTACATCCACCTCATGGGATTGCTCTAAGATTTCTGTAAGGGTACATTGATTAAGCACTTAAAATGGGACTTGGCCATATCCGATTTTCACAGGAGTCTTCTGTAAATTACTAAGAGTGCTTTTTGAGGCCTCAGGTACAGAGGTTTTCATTACTATTACTCCTCCATCCATGGCAAAATTCATAACCATTTTATAAGGCATTGGGTTGTCTGAAAAGTCATGACACATTTTTTTGCGTAGAAAAACATAGAAAAATACGCCGTGACTTTTCCGACGACTCAATATAACTACTCTAGAATTTACAGACTTCATTTTGCCGTATTTTTATAGATTGAGGTTGCTTGAATGAGAGTCATCTACATACGAAGAATTAAATATGGCACCATTTCCCTGACAGAAGTATGGCATGGTTTATTTCGCTATAAAATCCTCCACATAAATCTAGATGTTGCTTTTGCAAACTGCTGTCATTGCCGTGGCTTTTCCTCTGAACAATGTTTTCCAGAGACTGACTTGGAGAGCTGGGGCTCAGAGGTGTTCCGTGCCATGCCTGCCACCTCTACAAGACCAGGCCTGCTGGGCTGAGTCATGAAGGCAGCCGACCGTGGCGAGCAGAGCTTCAGAAGTGTCAGGCTTCCAAATCAGTGAGAGAGAAGTGTCAGGCTTCCAAGTTGGTGAGAGATCTAGACGCTAGCAAGCAGAGGTTAAAAATTAGTACATCGGGGCCAGCAGGTGGCGCAGTGGTTGAAATGCTGGATTCCCATGTTGTCAACTGTGGTTCAAGTCTTGGACTCAGCAGCTTGAAACTCACACTGGGTGCCTGTGCGTGTGTGTCCAAAATCCTGAGAGGAGAATGGAGGAGAAGCGATTGCAGCATGGCCATTCTCCCCCAGGGGGGGGTGATTTCTCACTTTCTTTTTCTCTGCCTCTCTGGCAAGCACACACACTCTCTAGCAAAAGCTCTCTAAAGCATAGTATTCGTTTCTATGAATGGAATCTGTACCTGGTCCCTATGGCATGTGCCAGCTCTTAGTTAAGCATGTGCAAAGTTCTTAGGACTCCCAGGGAAGGAGCAGGGCCACACCCTTATTGGGAATGCTTCTGTGGAGCATGGTGAGTCCTCGGGCAAATGTCTAGATGAATGTCCTTTGCTCTAGCCCAGGCTGGCCCCTGCCTTCTCACCAGAAAAGGAGTCCTTGGCCCACAACAAGTCTCCTAGAATAGTCTCATGGCTAGCTGTCTTCAACGACGAGACACATCTTCCCCTTCCGACCCTCCAACGCCAAGCCATGTCAAAGCCTGATGTGACCAAAGAGATCTTCTCCCCTGCCTGCTCGATTTTACAGATGGGAGAGGAGAGGTCAGAGAGGACAAGCCTGTCCACAGCGGCACAGCCCTGCCGCAGCGTCAAGATGAGGGTCTGTTATGGCTCCCTGGAAGGCGGCCAGTGGTTGTTAAATACAGCAGAGGGACAGCTTTTCCCTGTGAATTGACTGCACGGGATACGTTAGTACCATTGGCACGTTTCGGCAGATCAGTAAGTCCAAGGGACGGTTAGCTAGGAACGTGAGCCTGCAGGGACACTCCAAATTGCATCCCACGACAGATCTGCTGTTGGCTGACCCTCCAGAGCCAGCAACGTGACTGACGTGGCAGTGTGGCTCATCATGGTGCGAAAGGCTTCCCAAAGAGTGCTACCTGGGAATCTTCCTGCTCATCCTTGCATCAGAGGGTCGAGCGTTTCCCAGGCAACCCAGCCTGTTCGCGGTGCCCTGCCGGGTGTATAAAAGCCAGCATGGCGGGCTACTAGCTTGTGACAGTAGTCACAGGTAGGAGAATGCTATCCCGTAGAGGTGGCATCAAGAACAGATGGCATTTCCTCCTCGCAATGCCCTCTCGGAGGGTAGGGCTGCTCAGGCTCATCGCAGAGTGGAGCGAGCTGTCAGCCTGAGCTCTGAGCAGCTCCTGTCCAAGCTGCTGGCTCTGCTGTGGGCAAGTTGGGTTTTCGTGCCTGTGGGTCTGTTAAAGGGGGCGCAGCTGAGGTGCAAGGGAAGCTGGGAGTCAAGAAAACCAGTGCGATCTCAATTTCCCCTTAATTAGAGTTTAAATGAGCACCCCTAAAGACAATAAGAATCCTCTGATAGTTGTTGCTATTGGAAGCAGCTTTTAAAGGTAAAGGCCTGGGCCTGGACAGTGGCACAGTGACAAAGCAATGGTCTGCAATGCTGGGCCACACGGGAAGGTCTCAGGTTCGAGTCCAGGGCCTCCCTGTGTCTGCGCACGCCTGTGATCTGAGCCAGCTGAGGCTGGGGTGGACCGAGCTTTGAGGACCTCGTTGGAGGTGCTTGTTTTGCACCCTCTCTTCCTGTCTCTCCTAACGAAGCAATAAATACATACACTTTTTAAAAACACGAGGCCAGGGCTTGATTTTCAGATGCTCCTGACCATCTCCTTGGTGTCTCCGTGGCTTTCTACGTGTCCAGGAGCGGGCTTTGATTTCTTTCTCCCTCTTTCTTTTTCTGTTGGTCATCCAAATTGCCTTCACCATCTCTAGGTTGGAACTGGGGGTAGACCCACATGCTCACGTGACTCCCAGCACAGGGTAAGACTTGGGGACATTATCTCACGAAAAAAGCAACGTTTACTGACAGCAGAGCGTCCGGAGTTCTGCAGTCATTGGTGCCTTGGCCCACTTGCCGGGAGAGGGGGCTCCTTTCATCGGGTCCCCGAGCTCTCCTGGAGACTGACAGTGCAGGGGATCAGTACAGCACACGGACCAGCATGCAGGAAGCACTCCGTGGGTCTTCCTGATCCATCCCTAGGGAGCCAGCCCTCCTGGCTCTCACTCTGGGCCTTCACCTGCTCGTTCCTGGGGCAGTGTGACCTCGCAGTAGCAGTGCCTGGAGGGTGGGCTCCAGTTATGCAGAAGTTTGGCCTGGTCCCTTGCCAGGCCTGGAGCGGTACCG
>NW_006159767.1:857852-868124 GCF_000334495.1 Tupaia belangeri chinensis
GGTTCACAGTGGGGATGTAGACAAGGCTACGGTGTTCGTTCTGCCCCTGGTGGGTTTTCTCCTACGCTGGACACCCAGCTGTGGTGACGGACCCTGGCAGTGGCCTTGGTGGGCTGCGGGGTCTAGTGGGGAAGAGCAGTGGGCTCGGAGTGACAGCTCGGAGTGACAGCAGTGGGCTCGGAGGGAGCACCCTGAGCAGCTCCCTCACCCACTCCCTGGCAGGGGTGATGGAGGCTCTCCGATCTCTTCCCAGGCCGATGTTCGTGTCGCAGGGACCCGGTCGGAACCACGGCACACCGGCTCATTCTGCTGGACTCAGCTATAATCGGATTCCTCTCTATGTTCCCGAGAAGGGATAAAAATAGATACTTACTTTGGAGTCACAGTCATCGCTCGTGGCTGCCTCTGGTGTGAGTCCAGCTCCGGGGAGCTCACTGAACACGGCCGGGTTGAGATCTCCATCTGGCTTTTCATTTTAAATTGGATGTGATTGGTTCATTTTCCACTGTGGAGTCTGAGAGGATCGAATAGCAAAGGGAAGGGCCAGAATCCCAGGCGTCACGGTCCTCGTGGCAGGTAGGGCCGCACAGTTCCCAGGGGCAGAGAGCCATCCCGGTGTCCGGCAGGGCCCTCATCCCAAAGGTCCCCTTAGCCATCCGTGGTAAGGAGCCACGATCATGCCTGATCGTTCTACTTCATTAAGTCCATTCATATCCATGGGGATGGCTGGACGACATAGCCGGGTGTGGCCAGATACTCGTGAGTGGAGGGGAAAGACCAAACGACGTGAGAACGCCGGATAGAAGCCGATGCCGTCCACAGTCCGACCGGACGGTCCTCTGAACCTGAGGCTTCGCTGGTCACAGCTCACTGGAGAGTCTCCCCTCCTGGGACGTGCTGCAAAGGCCGTTAGGACACTCTAGCTGTACTAACCTGTTCGCACAAAGTAACCTTTTGACAGAGTTTCATATTAGAACAGATCCAGAGTTACTGCTTTACTTTTCTCTCATTTACACTATTCTTTTTTCTTTCTTTTTTTGGAGAGGTTTTTGCTATAGGGCACATGTGCTCGCCAGAAAGAGAGACAGAAAGTGAGAAATCACCCCCCAGGGGGATGGCCACATTGCAATCTCTTCTTCTCCATTCTCCCCCTGTGACCTTGGGCATGCACACAACATGCACCCTCAAACCACTAGGTCAGGGACTCGAACCATGACCAGTTGACCATGTGGAAGTCCAGCAACATAACCACTACACCATCTGCTGGTCCCTCTCACTCCCTTTCCTTAGGCTCCCACACTCTTCACTTATTTAAAAAATCATTTTAATTGCCAGAGGGTATGTGTGCCAGCCAGGGAGACTGAGAGACAGAGAACAAAGAAGAAAGCACCCTAAAGGAGGCATGGTCAGTCCTGTCTCCTCCACTTTTTCATCGCGTCAGGAATGTGAGCACACACACATGCACCTGACATATTTTTCAAGCTTCTGGGACTGGGATTTGAACGATGGTTGGCTATGTGGGATCCAGCTCCCTTCATTAATATGGAGCCAGGCCACCTCTCTCTCTCTCTCTCTTTTTCCCCTAATGAAATTTACTTATTTCTCCCATGAGAGAGAAAAAGGAGAGAGAGAGACACTCAATAGGGTTCTCCTGCCGAGATCCACTTCCAGTCTTAGTCAGCCCAGATCATGGCTGTGCACACATGCAGGTCACGTGTACACAGAGCACGGCCCCGGGACCCTTCCGCGGCCTCCCTCCCTCTCAGCATGGCAGTGTGGCTGGGAACTTCAGTAGGTTATTACCCTGCCGGGAGGGAGGGTCGGGCCCACTTCTCCTGAGGGTGTTTCCCGCTCTGGCTGGTCCTACCCACCATTTATTTCTGTGAGTAACAAAGATGGCTGACAGAGCAGAACTCACCCCAGCATCCCCAAGACTGTAGCAATCTTAGGGAACAAAGAGAAGCTATTTGGTATGCTACTCTGCTCTCCTCTGCACTTCCCCCGAGGCAGCACTGTCCCTCGGGGAGCCTGTTAACAGCTATTGTGGAAGCTGCAGAGATGGTCTGAAACCCCAACTCCCACCCAAGGTGTGGCCCCAACCAAAGAAGCCTGGAGAATAAACCCACCTCTCTCCGTGATTCTTCAGCAGCTCCCGCGCCTCCCAGCGCTCCCAGAGCGCTGGTTTGTATGTATTACCCTGTCTGTCTCCACTGGGCCCAACGCCCCTTCTTGGCAAGCCAGTTCATGGCGGCCACTGTGGAGGGGGGACAGGCATGACTGCAGACCCCCTGCCTCCTGGCCCTGCCCCATGGAAACTGGCCTGCCCGTGGCTCAGGGCGAGGGGCCTGGATGGGGCACTGCTGTTCCCCCTTGGGGGGGTCTGATGTTTATCTCCCTGATTCCACAGTTTGTTAATGATGTTTTCAAAAGTTTTGTGGGCTTGAAAATTGTTTCCACAATTTTCTTTTTGCATTAAAATTTCAATTTTGCTTTTTTTTTTTTTTTTTTTTTTTTTTTTTTTTTGAGACTGAAATGGCTCATGTCCTGTTAAAGTGTGTGACATTTCAGTTTAAGGCCTGGGCGCAAGAGCTGCTGATGGAAGCCTTGGACCACCCGAAGCCCTGCTGCAGGGTTTCCTGTTGGTTTGACTAAGCTCCGCCCCCCACCTCTTGCAGAAGCTGCGTCTTGTGCAGCTCACGCGCACCCCAGGTAGAGGGAGGAGAGACCTGCCTGCTCAAGGCGAGAGACTTGGGGTGAGCATTTCTGATGTGCACACATGTTGTGTGGGGGGCTGGGGTGCACTCAAGGAGAACACAGTTTCTGTACCCCGAAGTCCAGAATAGGGAGCTACACTGGAGGTGGGGGGCCACACTGCAGCTCTGTCACTTCGCAGTTACATGACATGGTCAAGTCACCAAACCTCGTGGACCCTCCGTGTTCTCATCTGTGAAGTGGCTCTGTGTGTCTCACCAAGTTGTGGTGACAATCAGTCATCGGTTTCTGTCCAGTTGCCCTTGGGACTCACTCTCAGAAATGGAACTGAGGGACCAGCAGTTAGCGTAATGGCTATGTCGCTGGACTCCCATGTAGTCGACCACGGTTCGAGTCCTGGACCCAGTGGCTTAAACTCACGCCGGGTGCGAGTGCGTGCGTGCCCAAGATCCCGAGAGGAGAATGGAGGAGAAGGGATTGCGGCGTGGCCATCCCCCCTGGGAGGTGATATCTCGCTTTCTGTCTCTCTGCCTCTGTCTTTCTGGCGAGGACACGTGCTCTATAGCAAAAACCTCTCCAAAAGAAAGAAAGAAAGAAAGAAAAAAAAAAAGAAATGGAACCGAGTGCTTGCAGTCAGCTCCTTCAGCTTTTAGGGGAGTCTTCCTTTCTCTGCAAAAGAATATTCTCCATTTCTCAGGTTCTGATGGGGATCGGGCACGGTAATCTTGGAAGATCTGCTTCCGTGGGGCCAGCGGGCACGAGGTGCTCAGTAATTGTTCATTCCTTCTCTCTGATGCCTTCCTGTGACCCAGAAGCTGGTCAGGAATAATGAGTTTAACTAGAGAGTATTCAGACCCTGAGTTGTCTGCCTCAACTTCCTATGTTTAAATTCTGATTAATTTCAACAGATATTAAACTTGGGAGTTTCCAGTAAAATTCTGATTTCCTGTTTCTCTGTTTTAAATATGTTAACAAAAGCAATGTGTGTAGAAAAAAAAATGAAATAGTAGGCAGGATTTATAGCAAAATAATAGTTCCTTATAATTCCATACCAAATCTCACACTCCAGAAGCTGTTACTTTCCCTCACTTTAGCTTTAATTCTTACCACGAACCTCTGTATTTCTACATAATATAATGATATTGCTATGTGGCATTATAATTACTGACATTTCTTCTGAAACTTAGCAATTTCTCCTTCTTATATAACTCATACACACTCTTACTTCTCTCTAGCTTCATCCCTCCAGCAGTTAGTGTAATGGCTATGTCGCTGGACTCCCACGTAGTCGACCGCGGTTTGCATCCCGGACCCGGTGACTTAAAACTCACGCCGGGTGCATGGGTGTGCGCGCCCAAGATCCCGAGAGGCGAATGGAGGAGAAGGGATTGCGGCGTGACCATCCCCCCTGGGGGGTGATTTCTCGCTTTCTGTCTCTATATCTCTCTCTGTCTGTCTGGCGAGCGCACGCGCCCTATAGCAAAAACCTCTCCAAAAAACACTTGTTAAATGAATAGTCAGTGTTTACACAGTTAGGATAATTTGGGTACTCCTCATAGCTCACTCTGGTTACATTTCCTTTTTGGCACAGCTTTTTGTTTTTCCTGGAGTTCTAGTGGCCTCTTTCTTTTTAAAAACCTAATCAGTTCTATGTACTCATACTAGCTTTCACATTCTCCAGAAGATCATCATCTCAGAAATTGAAATTTAATTTCTTTTCTTTTTTTCAGTTCATGCTAGAGAGTACATGAATATAAGAAAGAGAGAGCGAACCCTTGACAGGGTCTTGTCTCACCGAGATCCCCTTTCCTCAGCTCTCTAGCTTATCAGGATCTTGGTCTTGTGTACACGCGGCATGTTCCAGGATGACCAGGCCAGGGTCCTGAAGTCATGACTGGCCATGTGACCAGTTTAACGTGTACTGGCTGGACCACCACACCTGGGCCATCCATTTCTTTCCTTGGACACATTGCTTCCGAGTATTGGGTTTTCCTACCCAATCCAACTGGGGGCTCTCAGGACCTCTGCAAAGATGCTGACCTGGATCTTCCTCTTATTGTTATTCTCGGAATTGTCTTGGCAGCTCTCTTGTGAGTGTCTTCTTCATTTTCTGGCTGTCTTGCATCCCTTTGTCTCTGTTGGCTGTCTTTTGTTTTCTTAAAGCACATCTGCCAGTAGCTTTCTGACATTGGTTACATGAGAGGTCATATTTTTGAGAACTCACCCATCAGGATATTTCAAAAAGTTTTTGAAAAAAAAAAGGAGTTAAAGTAAAAGTTTCATCGGACCAGCAGTTAGCATAATGGCTATATCGCTGGACTCCCATGTAGTCAACCGCGGTTCTAGTCCCAGACCTGGTGGCTTAAACTCACCAGGCGCGTGTGCGTGTGTGCCCAAGATCCCAAGAGGAGAATGTAGGAGAAGGGATTGCGGCATGGCCATCCCCCCTGGGGGGTGATTTCTCACTTTCTGTCTCTCCGTCTGTCTCTGTCATTCTGGCGAGCGCACGTGCCCTATAGCAAAAACCTCTCAAAAAAAAAAAAAAGTAAAAGTTTCATTTGGTGTGAAAAATACTGAAATCCATGCATAGTTTTTGTTTTGTTTGTTTGTTTGTTTATTATGTATTTCCCATGAACTTTCAGAAGATACCTGATTTTTTTTTAGAGAGAGATTTTTACTGTAGGGTTTGTGTGCTCTCCAGAGAGAGAGACAGAGAGACAGAAAGTTAGAAATCACTCCCCAGGAAGACGACCACGCCACAATCCCTTCTCCTCCATTCTCCTCTCGGGATTTTGGGCACGCACACACACCTGCCTGGCATGAGTTTTAAGCCGCTGGGTCTAGGACGCGGATTGTGGTTCACTACGTGAGAGTCCAGCGACATAACCGTTATGCCATCTGCTGGTCCCAAAACCCGGTACTGTTACAATGTGGGTTATTGCTAACATTGCTGCAGCATTACTCCGCATCTCAGGGGGCTCTGGAAAACCCATTGCCTTACTGACTCTCGGCCCTCAGTCTCCTGTCTGGGATTTCTTAGGGTTTTTATTTAATCCCAACATGTAGGAATTTCACAGTGGTTTGCCTTAGGGTGGTTTGTTTTTCATTTATTGTCCTGAGCGCTTGGTGGGCCATTTCAATTTGGAAACTGCTGGCCTTTGGTTCTGGGAACGGTTCCTGTATTATCTGATGTTTTTACTTCCATCTGTATACACGCTGTTCCTTCTGGAACTTCTATTGGTGCTCATACCTTCTGAATTGATTTTCTACGTGCAAACATCTTTTCTCTCTTATTTTCCATTTTGGTATTACTTTTGCCCTACTTCTTTTTTTTTTTTTTTGAGGGATGCGAACCGTGGTCGACTACATGGGAGTCCAGCGACATAGCCATTACGCTAACTGCTGGTCCTTGCCCTACTTCTTTTAAGATTGGTCTCAACGTTACCTCCTTTCTTTTCCTATTGTTACAGTTTTTGCATTTGCTTTTCAATTCTGAGAGTTCTTTCTGGTTTTCAGAAAGCTTCTTCTTTTATTTTTTTCTTTTTAAAGTAACATTCCAGTCTTGTTATTCCTAATCAAGGAGGTGATATTTTCTTTTATCTCTGAGGATTGTAGACAGAAGTTTAAGTTTCCCTCTGTCTCTGCATGGTCTGTGTGCTGTCCAAGTTTCTTTGCGGTTTGTTCATTTCGGTCTTCGTATTTCACAGACATGTCGATCTCAGACCTGTGCTCATACAGAGGTGAGGTGAGGCTCAAATCCGGCACGTCTGACCTCACATCAAATCAGCGCATCTCGATCTAGATAATGCACTTTAAAATTTTTGTACATATATGTATGAGGGAGCTTTAAAGAGCTTATTGAAAATGTATATTATGAAAAAAGCTATATGTGGATTGCACAAAATGGTCGCACTAAAATAAACTTACGCTTTAATTCTGTTTTCCATAACTTCTTCCCATCTCTTTGTATTTATATACCTACATCTATAATAAAATTATTTTCAGTAATGATGATAAAAATAAAATCAGTTGTAAGGGCCGGTAGGTGGCATGGTGGTTAAGACGCTGGACTCCCACAGGACTGACCATGGTCCCAGTCCTGGACATGGCAGCTTGCTTTCTCACTCTCCCTCCCTCTCTCTCACTGTCTTTCTCTGTTGAAATTGAATAATAATAATACATAAAATGAAGCAAATAAATAATTCGTAAAACATCAGATATAAACACTACTTTCTTGATCAGTTCTTTGGTTGAAAAAAATTAAAGAGAAAATTTTCTTTCTTGATTTCTTCTATGCGTGAGAGAAGCAGAGATACACAGAGAAACAGAAAGACAGCCACAGAGATAGCACTTCGGCGGGTTCCTGGTGCCACGTCCCACCCCATCCTCTGCCACCCCGGGACCACAGGCTTGCACACACCTGCATACCTGGGCGAGGGGAAGGTTCTGCAAACATGAGCCAGCAACCCTCCCACGTGGGTTCTCCTTGCAGAGAATTATGTTTTACTGCGTCGCCACTGTCTGCCCCCTCCCAAGAATAAATTTTGATTTAAAAAGTATTATTCCAGTTAAATGAGAAGAATAAAGTAAAACGAGTGTAAAATAAAGTTTGTAATCGTGAGGCGGATAGTGTTCTACGCGATTTTCTGTGTCACTGCTTTATCGTTTAAACATAAACCAAAGCCCCAAATGGTTACATAGGATGACAGAATTATGTAATGGAATTGTTTTTCCTCTTTGCAATGACTGTGGTGTCATCGTTTATTTTCGAATGTACTCTTTAACACAGGTATGTGTATACCGAGAGGGCTGAGGATGCAAACGGGCAATGGGAACCTGGACCTTCAATCGCTCTCTCCAAGGGACTGCGCGGAGCTGACTTCGTGTTGATTGTAAGCCCAGTAAACCAAGGGGAGTTTTCTGAATCAAATTCCAGGTAGAAAATAGAAGTGTGCTAATTTGAAGTTTACATTCGTATTATTATTCCAAAGTAGTCCACGTCGCAATCCCTTCTCCTCCATTCTCCTCTCGGGATCTTGGGCACGCACGCACACGCGCCTGGTGTGAGTTTTAAGCCACCGGGTCCGGGATGCGAACCGTGGTCGACTACATGGGAGTCCAGCGACATAGCCATTACGCTAACTGCTGGTCCTTGCCCTACTTCTTTTAAGATTGGTCTCAACGTTACCTCCTTTCTTTTCCTATTGTTACAGTTTTTGCATTTGCTTTTCAATTCTGAGAGTTCTTTCTGGTTTTCAGAAAGCTTCTTCTTTTATTTTTTTCTTTTTAAAGTAACATTCCAGTCTTGTTATTCCTAATCAAGGAGGTGATATTTTCTTTTATCTCTGAGGATTGTAGACAGAAGTTTAAGTTTCCCTCTGTCTCTGCATGGTCTGTGTGCTGTCCAAGTTTCTTTGCGGTTTGTTCATTTCGGTCTTCGTATTTCACAGACATGTCGATCTCAGACCTGTGCTCATACAGAGGTGAGGTGAGGCTCAAATCCGGCACGTCTGACCTCACATCAAATCAGCGCATCTCGATCTAGATAATGCACTTTAAAATTTTTGTACATATATGTATGAGGGAGCTTTAAAGAGCTTATTGAAAATGTATATTATGAAAAAAGCTATATGTGGATTGCACAAAATGGTCGCACTAAAATAAACTTACGCTTTAATTCTGTTTTCCATAACTTCTTCCCATCTCTTTGTATTTATATACCTACATCTATAATAAAATTATTTTCAGTAATGATGATAAAAATAAAATCAGTTGTAAGGGCCGGTAGGTGGCATGGTGGTTAAGACGCTGGACTCCCACAGGACTGACCATGGTCCCAGTCCTGGACATGGCAGCTTGCTTTCTCACTCTCCCTCCCTCTCTCTCACTGTCTTTCTCTGTTGAAATTGAATAATAATAATACATAAAATGAAGCAAATAAATAATTCGTAAAACATCAGATATAAACACTACTTTCTTGATCAGTTCTTTGGTTGAAAAAAATTAAAGAGAAAATTTTCTTTCTTGATTTCTTCTATGCGTGAGAGAAGCAGAGATACACAGAGAAACAGAAAGACAGCCACAGAGATAGCACTTCGGCGGGTTCCCGGTGCCACGTCCCACCCCATCCTCTGCCACCCCGGGACCACAGGCTTGCACACACCTGCATACCTGGGCGAGGGGAAGGTTCTGCAAACATGAGCCAGCAACCCTCCCACGTGGGTTCTCCTTGCAGAGAATTATGTTTTACTGCGTCGCCACTGTCTGCCCCCTCCCAAGAATAAATTTTGATTTAAAAAGTATTATTCCAGTTAAATGAGAAGAATAAAGTAAAACGAGTGTAAAATAAAGTTTGTAATTTTGAGGCAGAAAGTGTTCTACGCGATTTTCTGTGTCACTGCTTCGTGAGGCGGATAGTGTTCTACGCGATTTTCTGTGTCACTGCTTTATCGTTTAAACATAAACCAAAGCCCCAAATGGTTACATAGGATGACAGAATTATGTAATGGAATTGTTTTTCCTCTTTGCAATGACTGTGGTGTCATCGTTTATTTTCGAATGTACTCTTTAACACAGGTATGTGTATACCGAGAGGGCTGAGGATGCAAACGGGCAATGGGAACCTGGACCTTCAATCGCTCTCTCCAAGGGACTGCGCGGAGCTGACTTCGTGTTGATTGTAAGCCCAGTAAACCAAGGGGAGTTTTCTGAATCAAATTCCAGGTAGAAAATAGAAGTGTGCTAATTTGAAGTTTACATTCGTATTATTATTCCAAAGTAGTCAGAGCAGTTGTTTAGAACTAAGATCCAGGAAAAGGTTTTCTGGAGGTGGAATACTTTATCACTGATGTTATTTAGAATTGCTGCATAGAATGGTAATTAAAAAAAAAAAACCAACTCTTAGATGATTTAATTATTAGTTTTACATTAGTTTTTAAAGAAATTTTATTATTATTATTATTATTAAGCTTATTATAAGACATATGTACTAATGAGAGAGAGAGAGAGAGAGAAAGTGAGAAAGCAAGCCACCAGGTCTGGGATTTGAACTGTGGTTGGCCATGCGGGAGGCCAGCATCTTAACCACTACACCACCTGTTGGCCCTAGTTTTAAATTGGGCCAGCACTGTGGGAGCTGCATGCACGAAGGAAGAGAGCTAGGTAGTTGGGTTTGGTATGGACAGTCTTATTTAATCCTCCTGTTTTTGGTAAGAGGCTTCCTTCCCACACTCTGCCGGCCCTACTCTGCAACCTCTCTGAGTTTTCTCAGAAAGTACGCCTTCCCTGAACGTCTGCGTTGGAGTTTGGAAGATGTAGTCATCTGGGAAGCAAAGTAGGACCAAATTGTTCCCTAAGGAGACCTTCAGCCACTGCCCTCTTCCCTCTTCCTCCACCCGATCTTCACCTCTGCTCCCAGAAACGGGAAGCAAAGTAGGACCAAAATGTTCCCTAAGGAGACCTTCAGTCACTGCCCTCTTCCCTCTTTCTCCACCCGATCTTCACCTCTGCTCCCAGAAATACTGGCACGTCAGCTGTTGGCCGTCCACGGGATGTCGTAGC
>NW_006159767.1:869202-873243 GCF_000334495.1 Tupaia belangeri chinensis
GAAGGCTTGCGCTAACTTGTTGTTAGAAGACTTTGGGATTCAAGGCTGAGAATGAAAATATCTATAAAAGGAACCTTTTAGGAAGTTGGAAATGCGACTATTGATAGGAAAAATAATACAGAAAGAGAGTTCTAAGAAACACAATGGTGGGTGATACAATGGATCTCCATTGACACTCTATAGGAAAGTCAAGAAAAGATTAGAAACACTTTTCATTGCATATGGTTCTTGGGCTGTGTTTATTTGAATAGTAAAGAACCACAGAGGCATACCACACAGGATTCTAGTTTATAAACAGTTGTTAAAAGTACAAAGTAGCCTTCGATTTGTGAGAACCAGGGTCTTCAGTAAGAATCCCATATCCCTGTTTGGCCTGGCCTCCATGGAATTCTGGGGTGAACTTTCTAATGGCTCTCAACCAACTGAGCTGTGTTTCAAGTAGGATGGTTTTATAAAGCTCTCTGGAGACGTGAGTCATGCCGTATCATTTGACTATAAGCAACGTTTTCTGAAAGCTAACTTTATGAGCTTTTAAACAATTGGATGTTTGTTCCTTTTTTTTTTTTTCCTTTCTCTTTTTGGCGAATCTAGGGAACATCCATAGGACACTGGATTCTTAGGGGAACACCCGTGAACAGTGGAGAGAGAGAAAGGCAAAAGATGTGAACGCTTAATGAAAATAACTGGAGAACTCAAAATCCACCTCCTAGCATACGAGGCCTACATCGGTAAGAGCTGACCCTGCCCTTTGTCATCCAAGATCTCATTTCCCAGAGCTTGCAGGAAGAGAACAAGACTCAGCAGTTCGGCTGGGCTGGAATCTCCCTCTGTCTTGAGGGAGCTGATGGGATGGTGTGTCCACACATAGCAATGAGCGAGGACTAGGGAGTCAGGCTGGCTTGTGGGATTGGGAGGGCATCCAAGTTTAGAGCAGGGAAGTCTGGAAGGATCAAGAGAAAGGTTATGAGCTGAGTCTAGAAAAATTGGGCCAAACTGCAATGACTGGAAGGCTCTGAAAACTTGAAGCAGACACGTCTAGGCCTTAAGAGGCTGTACGATTCTAGGAGTGGTGTTGGCCAGGAGGAACGACTCTGAGTTGAAAGTTTTGGAGATACACATTATTTGCCACTTATTAGCTATATGACCTTGGGCAAATCACTTAAACACCATGAGCTCCTTCCATTGTAAAGTAGGGATAGTGAGGCTTCCCTTTTCTTTCTTTCTTTTATTTTCTTTTTGGAGAGGTTTTTGCTATAGGGTGTGTATGCTCACCAGAAAGACAGAGAGAGACACAGAGACAGAAAGTGAGAAATCATCCCCCCTTGGGAGGGTGGCCATGCCACAATCCCTTCTCCTCCATCCTTTTCTAGGGATCTTGGGCACACATGCACACATGCCTGGCGTGAGTTTAAGCCACCAGGTCTGGGACTCAAACCGTGGTCAACTACATGACAGTCCAGCAACACAGCCATTATGCCATCTCCTGGTCCCTCCCTTTCCTTAAGGATTAAGGTATGCAAAATGCAAAGTTGCCAATAGGTGCTCCAAAATTACATATTTATTACTGAGACAGAAGTTCTTTCCCAATAAGAAAGCTTGGTCCCGTCTCCACGTGTTCGTGCCCTAAGCTAACATGCTCTCTGTGCTGCTTAGGAAAGAGGAAAAAACTGCTAGCACTTCCTCCTCAGCCCTCCGACAGCCGTCCTCTTCTTGTACCTCTGACCCTACTCTGCTAACCTCACTGAAGACGTTTAGAGGAGGGCCAGCAGGTGGCATAGTGGATAAGGCACTGGACTCCCACATGGCCAAATGTGGTTTGAGTCTCAGACCTGGCAGCTTGGAACTCATACTAGGTGTGAGTGTGTGTGTGCCCAAAATCCTCAGAGGAGAATGGAGGAGAAAGGATTGTGGTATGGCCCTCCCCCCAGGAGGTGATTTCTCACTTTCTCTGTGTGTCTCTGGAAAACGCACGTGCTTTGTAGCAAAAAAATCTTTCTCTAAAAACAAACAAACATGTCGAGGAAGACACCATCTGTATAGAATGTTCTTTTTGACCCTGACTGTGAGCACAACCTGCGTGGGAAGGACCTCAGAGCACCTCCTCAGAGCACACGAGGGCCCGGGTGTGAAGGTACGCGCTGCCGAGACACTGTGCTTGGCAGCTGAAGCCATAAGGCCAGCCTGGGTTTGAATCCTGCTCCGATGAAGACCTGGGTGCAGTGGCACGCACCTGCAATCCCGGCGACTCCAAGAGGCTGAGCCAGGATGTTTGCAAGCTCCAGGCTGACCTGGCCAACACAGCCAGACCCTGTTTAAAAAAGACCTGGGTGTGGCAGTGTGTGTCTGTAGTCCCAGCAGGGAGGCTGAGGCAGGATGACCATAATGGCGAGATCCTATGTTTAAAAAATACATGTCATACGGGAACCAGCAGTTAGCGTAATGGCTATGTCGCTGGACTCCCACGTAGTCGACCGTGGTTTGCGTCCCGGACGCGGTGGCTTAAAACTCACACCGGGCGCGTGTGTGTGCGTGCCCAGGATCCCAAGAGGAGAAGGGATTGCGGCGTGGCCATCCCCCCCGGGGGATGATTTCTCGCTTTCTGTCTCTCTCTGTCTGTCTGGCGAGTACACGCGCCCTATAGCAAAAACCTCTCCAAACAAACAAACAAACAAAAATATATATCATATGACACACAAGGTTGGAAATTTTAGCTTGGAGCAGAAATGACGAAATCAAAGATTTGGATTTAGATTTATTCTGGGGACATAGTGGTGTCACCAGAATCTCCAAGATCCCCTGGCTCCGAAGGTCTGCAGTTCTAGGACACCAGGCTGGCGCGTGTGGTGTGTGGCACTGGTATGTGGTTCTTTTTCGTTTGTTTTGAGAGACATTTTTGTTATAGGGCACGTGCACTTTCCAGAGAGACAGAGAGGGACAGATAGAAAATGAGAAATCATTCCCGAGGGGGGATGGCCCCATCACCATCCGTTTTCATCCATTCTCCTCTCAAGATTTTGGGCGGCCATGCCCATGTGCGTCCTTGGCATAAATTTCAAGTCACCGGGTCCAGGACTTGAACTGCGATCGGCTATGTGGGAGTCCAGTGCCTTCATTACTATGCCACCTGCTGGTCCCAGTGCTGGGTTGTCTATAGGGCAACTCGGGCACAGTCCAGGCCCCAGGCAAGAGGCAGGCCTTGAGGTTCGCTCTTGGCATGGGCAGGGAGGGCCCGGAACGTGTGACGACCGTTCTGCCATTTCCTTTCCATTCCGCTCTGTCGCGGGTGAATAGAGGCGACATCAGTGGTCAGTGGAGAGAGCCGCTGAGTCCTCGTTACTCCCCAGGACTAAGGGACCTTGTCTGAAAAGGCACATTCCTGATTCCGTGAGGCTCTTTCTACTGGGAAAGGCCAGTGAAGCAAGAAGATCTAATGTGAAAGGTTGGGGACGAGGGGTCAAGGGTGGCGCTGGAGGGAGGGGAGAGTGCAGAGCATTCACCAAATCGCTTCCGGCAGAGCAGAGAACAAAGGCGTCGCCATCCTGGGAGCGCTTGGTGAGGACAGACACAGGCTGGGCGCTGCACGGCATCCGGGCCCTCCTCTGCCCTGGCAGTTCTCGGTGGGGTCGTTCGATGCATCTCTCCGCCGTGTTCCCTGTGGGTGTCTCTGACGGCCAGCAAAAAATTTAACGTAAAAGATCTTTGGAGAGAGGGCTGTGGAGATGGCGTCAGGCTCGCTGCTGCTTCATAGCACACCGTTGATTTCTCAGCATCCCCCCATCCCGCTCAGAAACTGAGAGAGAAAAAAGAAAATGAAGTTAAATGGCAGGAAACAAGACGCAAACAATATGAAAGTAGATTCCTTTTTGCACCTTTTTTTTTTTTGGAGAGATTTTCGCTATAGGGTACGTGCACTTGCCAGAAAGACAGAGACAGAAAGAGAGACAGAAAGTGAGAAATTCCCCCCTCCCCAGGGAGGATGGCCATGCCACAATCCCTTCTCCTCCATTCTCCTCTCGGGATCTTGGGCACGCACGCACACGC
>NW_006159767.1:873786-928593 GCF_000334495.1 Tupaia belangeri chinensis
CACAGGCTGGGCGCGGCACGGCATCCGGGCCCTCCTCTGCCCTGGCAGTTCTCGGTGGGGTCGTTCGATGCATCTCTCCGCCGTGTTCCCTGTGGGTGTCTCTGACGGCCAGCAAAAAATTTAACGTAAAAGATCTTTGGAGAGAGGGCTGTGGAGATGGCGTCAGGCTCGCTGCTGCTTCATAGCACACCGTTGATTTCTCAGCATCCCCCCATCCCGCTCAGAAACTGAGAGAGAAAAAAGAAAATGAAGTTAAATGGCAGGAAACAAGACGCAAACAATATGAAAGTAGATTCCTTTTTGCACCTTTTTTTTTTTTGGAGAGATTTTCGCTATAGGGTACGTGCACTTGCCAGAAAGACAGAGACAGAAAGAGAGACAGAAAGTGAGAAATTCCCCCCTCCCCAGGGAGGATGGCCATGCCACAATCCCTTCTCCTCCATTCTCCTCTCGGGATCTTGGGCACGCACGCACACGCACCCGGCATGAGTTGAAGCCACCGGGTCCAGGACTCGAACCGCAGTCGACTATATGGGAGTCCAGCGACATAGCCATTACGCTAACTGCTGGTCCCTGCATCTTTTATTGGTGGTGTGAAGCTCACATATTGATGCTACCAGTCCCCCACGAGCCCAAATATGTATCCCATGTGTGGGAATCGGACCCCGAAATCATGAACATTCCATTTGATGCCACCCACAGAGAGCACAGACTGAGGAACACTGAGCCTTCCTAGAGCAATAACACCAAGTGAAAATAGAAACGTTTCACCCACGGCCGACTTGGCTCTTTCGTCAGTGTGACAGCAATGAGGCCCACGTGAGCCAGCGCGGAAGTGACGGGAGAGACATCAGAACGCCCGGAGGCTACAGTCGGATGGGAGTCCCGCCCACAGCAGCCCTACCTCTCAAGCCCTATAGTTTGTTCCCGGTCTTTTTATTGTATATTTTTGCCACAGGGTGTGCGCACTAGACAGAGAAAGCCAGAGAGAGACAGGGAGAAATCCCCTGCAGGGGTAAATCCCTTCTCCTCCAGTCTCCTCCTTTGGGCATGCACACACATGCACCTGGCATGATTTTTAAGTCACCAGGTCCGGGACTTGAACCAAGGTGGGCCATGTGGGAGTCCAGAGCCTTAACCACCACACCCCCTGCTGTCCTCAGTCTTTGACTCCCTTTTCTTAGTGAGAATGTTTGCTTCTAAGAATGTTCAAAAGACAAAGTGGGGAGACCAGCAGTTAGTGTAATGGCTATGTCACTGGACTCCCATGGAATCAACTGCAGTGTGAGTCCTGGACCCGGTGGCTTAAAACTCACGCCAGGCGCGTGTGCGTGCGTGCCCAAGATCCCGAGAGGAGAATGGAGGAGAAGGGATTGTGGCATGGCCATCCCCCCTGGGGGGTGATTTCTCGCTTTCTGTCTCTATGTCTCTCTCTGTCTTTCCGGCAAGCACATGCGCCCTATAGCAAAAACCTCTCTCAAAAATAAGTAAATAAATAAATAAGACAAAGTAGGTCCTCTATAGCTACACTGTTTATTTGGTCATCTGGAGTTAAAAATTAAACAAAAGTAAAATCATTTCTTAGTGACATGAGTCACTTTTCAAGGACTCAGCACCTTCTCCTGGCTGGTGGTGCTTCGTGGGAAGTCACGGACATCGGGCACTTCTGTCCCGGGGAGTCTCGCGGGACAGCCAGGTCTCCTGCCCGGTTGGCTCCAGTGTCGTTCCATGCTGCCCTGCTTCTGCCCCACCACAGCTGGGCCATCGAGAATCTTTGGAAAAAAGTGGTTTCAGTCCGGGGTTCTGATGCTGGTGGGCTCCATTCGGTTGTCGCTTACCCCATCGAAGCTCTGTGTGTGTGTGTGTGTGTGTGTGTGTGTGTGTGAGAGAGAGAGAGAGAGAGAGAGAGAGAGAGAAAGAGAGAAAGAGAGACAGATGAGTTTTTTTTTGCTCTGCACTTCATCAACATGACTTTCACGCTCCTCACGGTCCCCACCCACGTTGCACAAGAGAGAAGAGCAAAATGCAAACAAATCCAGGTCCCATGGCCGCCCTGCCCATGGAAGGTCTGGCCCTTCAAGGCCATGGAAACTGGGCAGACGCAGAGCCCCTACCGGAGCCGAAATCTAGCACACTGGAGGTGGAATGTCTGCTTCGAGACGAGTTCTAATGCCTATTCTACTCTTCCTTCTCACCTCCTTCCTCTTTCGTCTTCTCTTTCTTCTTCTTAATTCCAGGAGAGAGGAATGTTTAGTCTTGGCCAACCAGATAACTTTAAAAGTTCTGCTTTGGTACTGTTACTTTAAGAAATAAAGCACAGGGACCAGCAGATGGTGTAATACTTACATTCCTGGACCCCTGCACAGTCGATGGCAGTTCGAGTCCTGGACCTGGCTGCTTAAAACTCACGCTGGGTGCATGTGTGTGCGTGCCCAAAGTCCCAAGAGAAGAATGGAGGAGAAAGGATTGCGGCGTGGCCATCCCCCCTCGGGGGTGATTTCTCATTTTCCATCTCTCCGGCACACACATGCACCTTATGGCAAAAATCTCTCTCTAAAATAAAAGAAGAAAGGCCGCTGAGCATATCGTCCCCCTCGTTCGACGTCCCTGTAAAATGCAGGCAGACGCCACCACCGAAGGGCACCGCACTCCGGCTGAGACTGCAGCTTTGCTAGGTCGCAGGCACCACGGAGAACAGAGCAGTGAAGCCTCTCCTCATACAGAGAGAAAACACCTTGTAAACCCGAGCGGAGAACCCGAAATCGCTCCCCCTGCCTTTCGAGTACGCCTAATGGGCACAAGGGCCTGGTAGAGGCGTCAGGTTCGAGCGTTGCTCACTCTCTTTGCGAGAGGACGACTTCATAACCCGTCTTCGTCTGGCGAATAGCTGGATCTTATTCCTGAGGCTGTGCCCAGAGATGGAAGCCTCCCTGAGTACAGAAATCACACTGAAATAAGGGAGATGGCCTGGACCACCAGGGCCTGCCTCTGCTGAAAACCACTTCTAAGTCCACCGTGCTGGGGGCTGAGACAGAGAACAGGAGCGCTTCCTCCCCAGGCCACACAACGGCAGGCATCCAGCCTCCAGATAGCGCCTGTCCTTGATGCGGAGAAGGGGTCGTGGAGCTGCTCTGGCGGTGCTGGGGAGGTCCGGAGCCAGGCCTGCTTCTCTTCTTCCCTGGCTGGCCACTGAGCCCCGCCTTCCCCAGGGGACCCATGAGCACCTGGAGAGCTGACAAGGAGACTGGAAATGGTTCTCACTGAATGCCTCAGCCCTCTGCAACAGAGAGGAGGCAGAGGCGGAGGCCTGCAGGGCTGGGTGGGATGCAGAGTGGGATGCAGAGTGGCGGAGCTGGGGCTGCCGGGGCCTGCGGCCTCTGGGCTCTGTGGCCCTGCACAGAGCAGCCAGCATTTGAGCAGCACACTCCCGCTCCTCCTCCACGGGAAGCAAGTTTATATTACTGTGACCATGCCCGTAAAGCCATGGATAGGAATAACCTACCCTTGGGGGCCAGCAAGTGGTGAGGTGGTTAGGGGTGCTGGACGCCCACATGGCCAACCACAGTTCGAGTCCTGGACTTGGTGGCTTACTTTTTCACTCTTTTCTCTCGCTCTATCTCTCTCTGGTCAAACTGAAAAAGAATAATAAATAAATAAATAAATATATAAATCTTTTAAAAAAGAAAGAAAGAAAGAAAGAACCTACCGAGAGCCAGCAAAACGCTTCTTTTCCTGCAGATTCAGTGTTTCAGGCTTCTTAAGCCACTGCGTTCTGTAACAGGACATCCTGCGTGGTTCCCCTGCCTGTGCTGGCTGGAGGACAGCTTAGCTAGCCAGGCACCTCCTGCCCTGACTCTCACACCCTGAGTGCCACCTGGTCCCTGTGAACCCTGGGCAAGAGCCCCCAGAAGGTGCTCCCAGCCATAGCGCAGTGAAGCCTGCCCACCCAGGGCCCCTGCCAGGAGGCTGGAAAACAGGAGTCGCTTCTCAGAGACTGTCACAGCCCTGCCGACAGACTGTGTCCACGGCGCCATTCTCCGATCCAAAACAATGTCGTATACAGAGAAAATGTATATAATACAATAAGCGTTAAACAAATGTCACCACATAAGAAGCTTACTTTTTTTTTTTAAGCTTTGTTTTGTTTTTGTTTTGGTGTAGGACACATGTGTTTGCCAGAGAAAGAAACAGACAGAAAGTGAGGAAATCCCTCCCCCGGGGGATGGTACCGCAATCTCGTCTCCTTCATCCTCCTCTCTGGGTTTTGGACGTGACACACATGTGCCCGGCACGTTTTTCAAGCCACTGGGTCTGGGATTCAAACTGCTGGGTTAGCCCCGTGGGCTCCGGCTGCCTCCACCCCCACACCACCAGCTGGTCGCCATGAGGAAGCACCAAGGTGTGCCTTCTCAGATTTGCTTTTCTGTCCTTTCTTCTTCCCTCCTTTCACCCTCTCGCCTTCCCTCCCTCTTGTTTTCCTTTCCTCCTTTCCTCTTTCCTCTGTGTCTATTTCCTCTCCTCCTGTTTCTGTTTTGTTGTACCCAGGTGCTACAAAATACACGCCCACCTGCAGGTAGGTGCCTCCGCCCTCTGGGGGCACTCAGCCCCCTGCAGCACTCCGTGGGCTGGTGTTGTCCGTTCTCTACAGGGGGCCCCCCACAGGTCCTCACGGCGCCACCCCCGCCAGCCGACCACCACATTCCCCCTTGGCGACTGGCAAATGGTCCCTCTCCAACATTTTCCAAAGAGACAAATGAATCATTGACCAGAAAATCCATTATTTTGAAGAATTTTGAAAAGAATACTGTCAAACAGGGGAGGGGTGAGAATGCGACGAAGCAAAGGGAGGATGTGCCAAAGGAGGAGAGAAGGGCCCCGCAGCGGGGATGGGGTGAGGCTGAAGTCAGTCCTCCAGTTCGCCACCCTCCCTTCCTCCAGCCCTTGCTGCCCGGCCCGCTGGTCTGTCTGGCTCCCAGACTCCTAAGCAGACAGTGCCCAGCTGTCCAGCCCCTGCCCCGCTGCTGGGCAGTGACCAGGTCCCACTGGTGTGACCACACGGTGAATCTCTTCTGCCATGACTGATCCGTTTTAGATTCAAAATGACTGTGGTCAGGCTTAGTTTTCCACTGAGATTTAATGAACCATTTTCCTGGGCTGTGTTTCTTGGGGAATATTTAGGTTCATGCTCAGTGGCTAATATTTGGGGTGTTTTCAGCTCCACCAACACCTCTCCGTTGGACACAGCAGAGCCACAGAACTGTGGGGGAGCCTCTATGGCCTGAGAACAAGCCAGCCTCTGACTCCATCCCGGAGACTTGGGGAGCAAAGGCCTCCTTCCTGCTGTCGGGAGACAATTGGTGTCAGGGGTCAGGCTTTGTCAGCATGGTGGACGGGCCTGCGGGCATGGCCAGGCTGACGGTCCGTGCTGTGCGTTTGGGAGGTGCACATGCATGCACTTAAGGCCAAATGGGACCATGCCAATCTGCCGGATCGACTGCCAGTTGGCAACGAGACCCGGTCCTCCCTGAGGAGAGCCAGAGAGAGCGGCAAGCCCGGCCTGGGGTTCTGGCTGGGCCAGCGAGCAGTAGCGTTCGTGCCTGGGGAGACCGCGTCTGAGCTCCAGCTGGGCAGTCCGGGCCCTGTCCCTCATAACTCACTTCATGGTTTTCTGCCAGAGACCATCATTGTTTTTCTCCCAAGGGAACCCTCCGCATGGTTTCTGGTGTTTGCAGAGCGCCACGTGCATGCTCGCTCTGCTTCCTCGCAGGCCTGGCAGTGCGTGCGCTTTCTCACTTTGCAGGCCTGACCCCGTGCCCCCGTGCTCCCCTGCAGCCTCACAGCCACGCCATGTCTCCAGTCTCCTTCCTGTCAGAAGGGTCCCCTGGACTCTCCCGTAGGCATTTGCCTGTCAACAGACTGGAATGTCCCTCCTCCCTGGGAAAAGCTCCTCAAACAGAGAAGGGGGAATTCCTAAGTCAGCCTCTGCTGCTCCCACCAGAACTGGAGGGGCAGGTTAGCTCATCTCCCCGCAGGCTCCGAGGGCGAAGGCCGGTTCCCTTCTGCCTGTCAAGGTCCCCGGGGGAACCTCAAGCACCCCAGTGGAGGAAGAGAGCCCAAGTGGACACTAGGTAAGGGCTATGCAGGCCCCTCCCACTTCCTGCACTGGGCCCTGGTTCTTCACGAGAACCTGGGGGAGTGGGACCACCGGCCGTATTGACACTAAGGAAACCGAGCCTCAGAGGAGTTGGTCGTTTTCCTAAAGTGACACATTGTCCTGGGTGGGAAAGTGGGTATGACTGCTGGCTTTATTTTTATTTTATTATTTTGTCTTTTTTGTTTTAAGGTAAGAGAAACAGAGAAAAAGAGAGGCAAACACCCTCCACAGGGTCTCACACCACGGCCCACCCTGGTCTTCCCAGCCAGCCTGCTCACAGCGGTGCATCTGAGACGCGAAGTTCGGCCCAGGAACCTGGCTCCTGGTCTTCCCCGTGGATGCGGCTTTGCACAGCATATGTCCCTGCACCGGCTGGCCTGACGGGTGGTTTTGTTCATTCTGAGCTGAGGGCATGCTGAAGTTCTGCCTCCTCACGGCGGACCCGCCCTCCTGGGGATCCGGAAAGGCCCGGCCTTGCTAGTCCTTACAGGTGACCTTGTCCAAAGCAGCAAAGTCGGTGATCTGGTCTCTGGTAGCGCCAGCTTTGACGGTACACAAGGGCTCCATCTCTGTGGTCATTCTCCAGGTGGGGGATTGTCCCTGCCACAAGCCCTTCACATCTAGGCGTGAATTAGGCCTTGGCCACTTCAACCAAGTGATGAGGGCCAGATGCAACAGGTAGCTGAGGGTGAATTTTCTTTCCACCATGTGTTTTCTTTTTCTATTTTTTTAAATCCCCCATAGGATTTTGTCATAGGACACGTACCCGTACTGGGGAGAGACAGAGACATGGAAAGTGAGAATTCGACTCTTCCGGGGTTGGGGAGAGGAGGGTGAATGGCCACAGTGCAATCTCTTCTCCACTCTCCTCTCAGAATTTCAGGCATGCACTCACACGCACCCAGTGTGATTTTTTTTCAAGTTGCTAGATTTGGGACTTGAACCATGATTAGCCACATGGGATCCAGCACCTTAACCACTATGCCACCTGCTGGTCCCTTTCCCATGCATTTTTTCCTTCCAGTCAACATGCATTTAATGAACACCCGAGGAAGCTCGTGCGTGAGTCCAAAGAGGAGTAAGACTTGCACTGTGTCCTCAGTGAGCTCAGCAGGGGGACAAAGTGGCCATAGGCAGCAGATGGCAAAAGCCAAAAGAAGGGAACACGTAGCAAAAACAAATCAAGCCCCAGAAGATCCAGGGGAGTTCAGGGGGCACCCACTGGGAGAGGCAGCACGGGAGGCGAGGCTCGTGAGGAAGGTCATGGGATCGACCAGGGCCGATCCTGGTTAGCGAGCACACAGTGGGGAGAAGAGAGAGGACGGCATTGCTGGGAAGGAAAGCGCTGAATGAAGGTGTGGGGTGTCGGGGGGCACTGCCAATTTGGGGAATTCAAACAGTTCAGTGTGACTTAAGTGTAGGGGACAGACGGGAGCCATGGGCAATAAAGAGTAAAATGCATTTTTTAGAGATTTTTTGCTATAGGACACTTGTGCTTGCTGGAGAGACAGAGAGATAGAAAGTGAGATGTCACCCCTGGAGGACGGCCACTCCACAATCCCTTCTCTGCCACGTTCCTCTCAGGATCTTGGGGATCTTGGGCACACATGCGTGTACGCCCAGCAGGAGTTTCAAGTGTCTGGGTCAGGAACTCAAACCACAGTCGACCACGTGAGAGTCCAGCGCCTTAACTACAATGCCACCTGCTGGTCTCTTTGACGCCTTTTTTAAAAGCCGTTTCCTGTCAGGCTAAGGGGTTGGTGTCTTACCTGGCAGGCAGTGGGGAGCCCTTGAAAGCTCATGAGTTAGACACAGAAATGGTGTATTATGGTGGATGATAGCACGTCTAGTATTCTCCACTGGAGGGGGGAGTAAGTGGTCTGAGAAGTATTTCATGTTGGGTAAATTCTTTTTACAAGCAAAATGATACATAGTGATTGAATGTTTAAATAAATAATGAGAATAAAAATAATAATAATCTGGAAAAAAATTATGAAAAGCTATTTGATGAAGATGATGATGTGGATACTAATGTCTTTGTCTTGACTGATAGGCATGGTGTTCCTTCTGGAGAAAGAAATGCCATATACTGTAAAGATACATGTGATTCAGGGACCAGCAGTTAGCGTAATGGCTGTGTCGCTGGACTCCCATGTAGCTGACCGTGGTTCGAGTCCCGGACCCGGTGGTTTAAACTCACGCCGGGCACGTGTGCGTGCGTGCCCAAGATCCCGAGAGGAGAATGGAGGAGAAGGGATTGCTGCGTGACCATCCCCCCTGGGGGGTGATTTCTTGCTTTCTGTCTCTCTCTGTCTTTCTGACGAGCGCACACGCCCTATGGCAAAAAAATCCTGCTCCCCCCCAAAATATATATGTAATTCAATGTAATATAAACAAGATGATGATGATAATAATAATAAATTAGAAAAAAAAAAAAAAGAAAGAGAGAAAGAAAGGTCCTGAGCTGGAGCGTGCCAAGACTCAGACAGCGTCTAGGAACAGTGGGTTGGAGGCTTGGCTCCTGTGTTCAAGGCCTAAGCCAGGAAGACGGTGGCGGAGCTGAGGAGCAGGTGTGGCTGATGGTGTGCTCATGGGACATGCTGAGAGGTATATTCTGGCTCCTGAAACTCTTCGAAATTCCTAAATAATGAGTGAAGGACGGGCCCTTTGCTCTCATAACGAGCCCCTTTCAAGTGTGCTTGAGTTTATAACAAGATGATTGGTGGCCGAGGGTCCCTAGGTAGCTTCGGGACAGGGGCTGGTCACCAGAAAACCAACCCATGTTTGTAACACCGGAACTTCCAGCCCTGCCCCGAGCCCCAACCTCTGACCAGAGACTGAGGATTAGTCATGCCTGTGGAGTAGAACCTCCATAAAACCCTGAGCAGGGAGTCAGAAGGTTGCTGGTTGGTGAACCCACGGGGTGCTGGGAGGGTGGTGTGCCTGCAGGGGTGTGGAAACGTCACTCTTCCTAGGTCGTGTCCTTTATATCGGGTCGTTGCAAGAGTCACGACATTTTTCTGTTTTTCCATGCAAAAGATGTGTCAGGACTTTGCAGCGACCCAACATGAAGGCAGCACTAGAAAGCGGACTGCTGCTGTCCCGAGATCTGTGAGGGGGGGGCGGTGGGGACGCTGCCGTTACAGCCCGTGGCTCAGAGGTGGGGTGACTGGATTTGGGACCTGTGATTGCTGTCTGAAGTGGGAGCAGCCTGCGGGCCCTGCGTGGATCCAGGGAGCTAGTGTCAGAACCGAATGAAATCCCTGGACCCCCAGCAGGTGTCTGGAGACTGGAGAACCGGCTGGGGGTTCTGACCCCACACACTTTGGTGTCCACGCGTCATGAGGAGAATCAGACGATGGCAGAAGCAGGCAGCCTCAGGCCGAGTTACTGAGTTGTGTGAGGGGCGGGTGGGAAAGATGGCTGCCCCGTCGAGCCTGGGGAGAGTGAGGGAGAGAAGGGGTGGCCCAGGAGCGAGAACTGGTTGACGGTGGACGTGTTGGCTGGAGCCACAGCTGCCTTCCAGGTCCAGCAGGTTCCCAGGGCGGGTCGAGTGTGGGCGAGCCAGAGAGGGCTGATGGGAACATCATGGAGGTGGAGGTGGTCACCGCAAGGCAGAAGGGCCCAAACTTGTCTCATATGAAAAATATGTCACTGTGTGACAGGCACCGTTCTAGTCTTGTTTTAAAAATTTTTTATAGCGTGTGCACTTTCTAGAAAGAGAGAGAGAGTGAGAAAACTCTCCCCTGGGTGGGCTACCGCACTGCCACCCCTTCTCCATTCTCCCCTCAGGGTTTTGGGCACGTGCTCATGTGGGGCGGTGCCTGGGGTGTTTTCCAAGCGGCCAGATCTAGGACTCGAACCATGCAGTCAGCCTTATGGGATCCAGACGCCTTAACTATGTTAAAAGAAAAATAAACCAGACAACTGAATCGAGTTTTAATAGAGCACATCTCAACACGGCTTAAATTGGGTGCTCGTCCCCGGACTTCCAGACAGCTCCAGCTAACCTCGTGGCTGCACGGTATTTAAGTTTCAGAAAAGGAAAGAGACATGAACAGGGATGGAAACGCGACATACGAGAACGAAAGTGTTGGTTCCATTCCGAAGTTTATCTGCATTAACACAGTTCACGAGGCAGGATGCCGGTGAGGTCACAGTTTGTGTACAGAAACCAAGCGGAGTGTGGAGTCAATTTTTAATTTTATTTATTTTTTTTTTGGAGAGGTTTTTGCTATAGGGCGCGTGCACTCGCCAGACAGACAGAGAGAGACAGACAGAAAGCCAGAAACCACCCCCCAGGGGGGATGGCCACGCCGCAATCCCTTCTCCTCCATTCTCCTCTCGGGATCTTGGGCATGCACGCACACGCACCCGGCGTGAGTTGTAAGCCACCGGGTCCAGGGCTCGAACCTCAGTCGACTACGTGGGAGTCCAGCAACATAGCCATTATGCTAACTGCTGGCCCCAAGTGTGGAGTCTTTTTTGACAGGCTTTAACGACTACCATGCCCGCTGGCTGCCTCATGGTGGGCACTGCTGCGAATACTAGCATTCGGTCTGAAAGAGGACAGGTCACTTTACTAGGTCCATTCATTGGGCCAGATTCCCAGGCAGAGCTGTGCACCGTAGCGCTCCTGCACAAGCTGCCATTCTCAGTGTGGGCACATCGGCAAACACGCAGTCCCAAAGGAAGGGCTTCCATCTTCTCATGCAATTCTGGACCCTTCCGGGTCCACACCTGACCCCGCCCCACCCACTGCCACCCACCCTGTGGCAGAGGTGACCACATTCTGCATTCTGTCATTAGCTTTGTCCCGTCCATTCCCGAATGTTCACATGAATATAATCACACACATTCTGGGAGCTTCACGTGCTCAACATGGTGCGTGGCCGAGCAGAGCTGTCGCTTCTTCTTTTTCGTTATTAATTTATTTTTTTATTTTTATTTTTTAAGAGAGATTTTTGCTATAGGGCATGTGTGCTCGCCAGAGAGACAGAAAGTGAGAAATCACCTACCCTGGGGTGGGGGCAAGGAATGGCCACGCCGCAATCCCTTCTCCTCTGTTCTCCTCTTGGGATTTTGGGCACACATGCACATGGGCCTGGCGTGAGTTTTAAGCCGCCGGGTCTGGGACTTGAACCATGGTTGATGCCATGGGAGTCCAGTGATGTAAACTTTATGCCATCTGCTGGTCCCATTACTATTTTAAAAATCCCTCCTTGCCCCCTGGGTATTGCTCTATTGCGCAAATACGTCTTATTCTATTTATTCATTCTACCCTGGACAGGCTTGTTTTCAGTTTGGGTTGTTTTCAGTTTCTGGCTCTTCTGACAAACCTGTAAGGAGCATCCGTGTCCATAATGGCCGATGGACAAACGCATCGTTTCTCCTTGGTGTTCACCGAGGACTGGAATTGCCGGGCCCCCAGGGGAGCATGCGCACCTGGCTAGGGCTGGGTTTGCGTGAGGACTGGGGGGGGAGGGCGTGGGGAGGCCTGTCTGGGCAGCCTGCTGGCCCTGCAGCCTGGTCCTGGGGTGCATTCTTTGGTCTGGGGTGTGCTTCTGGCTGAGATTTCTGGCTCTGGAGGTGACCGGAGTAATCGAGAGCGTATGTCCCACCCCCCCGAGACTGCTTTTACACATGTGCAGCGTGCATTTCAATGTTATTACTTCGGACTGGAAGCATTTGGAAATGGCCCTCGCCCCCCATTTTAAAAGGTGGCATTATTTTATGAACATTTAGACATTGATTAATAAAATTCCGAACCCATTAACTAATGGGAAAATGCCAAGCGTGTGTGTGTATCCAAGAAAGCCAAAGTAATAAAAGCGATCCCAAAAGGTAAGTGAAATTATAGCCTCTGCTTTCTCTCTCCTGATGGCCCCACCAGATGTTCTAAAATGCAGGACGTAGGCCTTTATTTTTCCCCGCGTTTTCTCCACGAGGAGAACAGCGAACACTTGGCTCCAAAACATCAGCTTTGGAGAGGACCAAAGGAGCGCTATGGCAGGAGAAAGCCCTCCGGGAGGCCCCAGCCGCGGGGCCGTAAATTTGGAGACAAGGGAACTGACGCCCCATTCATTGTTAGCCAGTTTTTCTTTCTTACCCCCACCCTCTCTTCTCAGAGCTTGGGGAGTTTTGTTTTATTTTTGTTTTTACATTTAATGATTGTGTTTATTTATTTATTTATTTGCCATAGAGGGCATCGTGCTCGTCAGAGAGAGAACAACAAAAACAGAGAGAGGTGAAGTGAGATACCACCTGGGGGGATGGCCACGCCGCAGTCCCTTCTCCTCCGTTCTCCTCTGGGATCCGGGCACTCACAGGCACCTGCTGAGATTTTCAAGCCGCAGCTCTGAGACTGGACCCAGGGTGGTCCACGTGGGAGTCCGGCACTGTAGCTACCACACCCCCTGCTGGCCCCCGTCGTTGTACACCTTAACAGCATCGAAGACCGTTGTCCAAAACACGCATTCAAGGCCTGTCCAGAAAGTCTAAGAGAGGACCAGCAGTTAGCGTAATGGCTAGGTCGCTGGACTCCCACGTTGTCGACCGCGGTTCGAGTCCCAGACCCGGTGGTTTAAACTCACGCCGGGCACGTGTGCGTGCGTGCCCAAGATCCCTAGAGGAGAATGGAGGAGAAGGGATTGTGGTGTGGCCATCCCCCCTGGGGGGGGATTTCTCACTTTCTGTCTCTCTGTCTCTGTCATTCTGGCGAGCGCATGTGCCCTATAGCAAAAACCTCTTTAAAAAAAATAAAAGAAGAAAGTGTAAGACATCACCGTATAGATCGCCTCAGCACGGTGCTTACCACTGCGCAGACCAGCTCTGAGAACTTGGCTGATTTCAGGTCTCCTCAGCGCCCTCTAACTCCAGGCAGCCACCCCGCTGTTTCTCGTGGAGCGGCGCCCTAGGGACCAGACCTTCCCCGAGGACAGTGACACACGGGGTCAGCACCCTCCCTGAGCCTTACGGGGTGCTGTGGTTCTCGTAAATGGAGATCTTGGTTTCTCCACTCGTCTTCGACCCACTCAAGTCTACTGAGTCTGAAAGGGAACGAGACAGCCAGGCGACTGGGACCAGCTGTGTGCAGCCCTCAGGCTCCTGGGACCAGCCTGGGCCATCACCCGCCTGCAGGCTGTGACCACACGGTGTCCCTGTGTCCCTCCCGTCCGCGGCTCCCTCCAGCCACCCTGAGTGAAGTGCAGACGGTGGCGTGCTGAGGCTGTACCCTGAGCAGCTCTGATCCTCCCCCGGCTGGTCCTTTTTCCGCAGACCCGACACTCCCTGACGACAGCTCCCTGGCCACCTTGGCACGAGCTGGGCCCTGGGGGACCCCCTGTTCCACAGGACAGCCCAGCAGCGTCCTCACCCTGGGCGGTGGGGTGAGAGGTCGGCACAGAGGGGCAGCCAGGACCTGCAGGTTCCGCTGTGGTTCCAATTCACTCCCAAGCAGTTTGCTTTCCTGCTTGTGGGTGCACTGGCCCCCGGGGAGCGCCAGGCTGCAGAGAAGTGAGAGCGGGAGCAGAGAGCAGGGGCACCGCGGACTGGCGCTGAAGCTGCTGAGCACCATGGTTTGAGCAGAGAAGGTTGGCGCTGTGCAATGGAGCGTCTCTCCTGCAGAAAACACCCAGGACTCCCCCGAGCTCTTCACAGGGGCAGGGAAGACGCAGAGAAGAGGCCAGCTGGAGGAGGTGAAGGCTGGGGCGAGGCCTGGTGGCCAGGGACCACACCTGGCCTCTAGGAGCATCCGTGCTACTTTCACAGTTCTGTGGTCCTGGGAGACCGCGCTTTCAGTCTCTCTGAAGAGACAGCGGAGAACACTGCCTAAGCAGGTGGGTGCTAACCACATGGGACTCTTCCCAACCCTCCCACTTAGCAGCTGTGCGACCTAGGACAACTGACCTAACCTTTTCTGAGCTCTAGGGCCTAAATAGCTCCACAGACTTCTGAATGCACACAGAACATGTTTATCTCATGTATGACCCACTCATTTCATATATGTCAACTCTTTATAATGATACTCAGGGCTTATTTGAGGTAGCTATGGGTGTATATGTTAGGGAAAAGGAGACAGATCAGCTAGTAATAGATAGGTATTATTTCTTGCACATGTAATATTTATTATAGATGTTAGAGTTTAAAATTTAGTACATATTTTGAAGACTTGTTATTCTTCTCATCCATCCCTTTGTTTTTATTGTACATAAATACATTTTGGTTTAGTCAGGACAGGCTAGGTTTTGCTGCATGAACAACTCAGAAATCTCAGTGGCTTACCCCAGTGCATTCATCTCTTAACACACACTACATGTCACATGGGGGTTGGCTGAAAGTTTATGGGTGTGTGTCCTCTCTCTGCAACCCAGTGACAGGTGAGAAATCACCCCACAGTGGGATGGCCACACCACAAATCTCTTCTCCACTCTCCTCTCAGAATTTTGGACACACATGCACATGTGCTTAGAGTGATTTTCAAGCTGCTGGGTCCAGGACTCAAACTGTGGTTGGCCATGTGGGAGTCCAGAGCCTTAGCCAGCATTCCACCTGCTGGCCCTGTGCCCCAGGTTCTTTTTTTATTTTTTGAGAGGTTTTTGCTATAGGGCACGTGTGCTCGCCAGAAAGAGAGAGAGAGACAGAGAGATAGAAAGTGAGAAATCACCCCCCAGGGGGGATGGCCATGCCACAATCCCTTCTCCTCCATTCTCCTCTCGGGATCTTGGGCACGCATGCACACGTGCCAAGAGTGAGTTTTAAGCCACCGGGTCCGGGACACGAACCATGGTCGACTACATGAGAGTCCAGCGACATAGCCATTACGCCAACTGCTGGTCCCGCCCCAGGTTCTTAAGTGTCCACTGAAGTGAGGCTGGGGCAGTTCCCTCAAGCTGAGCTACTTCACTAAGTTCCGAGTCCTCTTTTCCTAGACAATGGTTTGCCTTACACGGAATTGACAGTCACCCTTTTCTTGATTTTGATCTTGAAAAAAAGTATAACAAAGATAATAAGTTAAGAATGGTGGTTCTTTCTAGCAGCAGATCAGGCGTCTTCTCACGCTCACAAGGGATTTTAGCACCAGTGAGAGGAGAACGTGTTTTATAAAGCTTTCTCTCTCATGCACCTTCAACATATTGTTTTCCCAAATGTCTTTTTATCAAACTGTCAAGAAAAATAAGAACGTTGCAACGTGTCAGCCTGCTTCACTGTCACCTACTACAGGCACTCGAGTGTCCTTGGCCTCCGCCATCCCCCACGCTCCACCCAAACCACCCGTCTGGGGCAGCCAAGCAAGGGAGACGCTTCTCGCACTCCGCCTCTTCCCCTCATCTCGTGTCTGTGGCCCACGTGGCCTCAGAATGTGTCCCTGGGAGAGGAAAATCAAATGTGAATGAAATGGATGAGTGAGTCACTCAATATTTATTGAGTACCTACTATGTGCTGGGTACTGGGCGTTCTTCTAGAGCACCAGTGACCCTGCTGGGCCCTCATCTTAGCAAGGAAGGAGAGCGAGCGTGAGTGTCCCCAGAGCGCCACCCGGTACAGCGTGACCCCCCTCCCGGCTCCTCCCAGCCCCCACGCTCCCTAATGCGTGCTCTCTGCTCAGACAGACGGTGTTCCCGGGGCTCTCGGAGTCACTGTCGCCCCAGGCCTCTGTTCCTACTCTCGCTCAGGAAGATGAGCCCCCTCTGCAGCCCAGCTCCCACTCGCCTTTGAAGGTGGCTGGAGACATTTCTCATGTCGGCTCTGAAGGCTCTTAGCATTTGCCCACCTCCTTATCTACAGAAATCCTGCTACATTTCCCTACCGCCTGCTGGGGACGATGTTTCCAAGTGTGTTATTGCTAGCCACATTAAGGGCAGAATTCTAGTCTCTTTGCATCAGATTTCTCTAAGAAAAGGAGTGTTTCCTCTTAATAGACAAAAAGGCTATCCCACTGGCGGGATTCGATGATGAGATCCTGCAGGGTCTGCCCTTCCCAGAACAGTTGCTTGATAATACACCTTCGGGAGAAGTGCGCTGACTTCATTCCATTATTTATTTTAATTAATCAATTATTTATTTACTTATTTATTTGGAGAGGTTTTTGCTATAGGGTGCGCACCAGAAAGAGAGAGACAGAGAGACAGAAAGCGAGAAATCACCCCCCAGGGGATGGCCACACTGCAATCCCTTCTCCTCCATTCTCCTCTCGGGATCTTGGGCATGCACACGCACATGCACCTGGTGTGAGTTGAAGCCACCGGGTCCGGGACTTGAACTGCTGTCAACTACATGGGAGTTCAGCGACACAGCCATTATGCCAACTGCTGGTTCCCCTTAATCAATTAATTTTTTTAGAGAGATTCTTTTTGCTATAGGGTGTGTGCACTCCCCAGAGAGACAGAAAGTGAGGAATCACCTCCCGGGAGAATGTCCATACTGCAGTCCCTTCTCCTTCATTCTCCTCTCAGGATTTTGGGCACACATGCACACACACCTGACATGACTTTTAAGACACCGAGTCCGGGATTTGAACTGTGATCAACTACATGGGAGTCCAGTGATGTAACCATTATGCCGTCTGCTGGGCCCATAGTTTATGTTATTTTTTTCAGACAAGGCGGAAGGAGAGAGCATGGTTATGGCTTTGCCTTCCAGCCTGGGCAGTAGAGGGTTTTAGAGGTGCTTCAGATGGCGGTCAAGCGAGCTCAGAACAGGACGGAGGATGTGACTACTCTGGGTCTAACCCCTCATCTGGGGTGGGGACGCTAGGCCCCCCGTTCCTCCCATTGGCAGCCTCTCCTTCAGGCTTCCTGGCGATCCTAGGAAGAGGATCCAGGTCCTCCCACCACTAGAATATCTGACATGAGGAGGAGAAAAGACGGGCCCACACAGGCCGGCAGGGGGCGTGGAGATGAAGGTGCTGGATCCCATATGGTTGACCGTGTGGTACGAGTCCCGGACACGGCAGCCTGGAAATCACGCGTGTGTGTGTGCTCAGAATCCTGAGAGGACAAGGGAGGAGAAGGGATTGCGGCGTGGCCATCCCTCCTGGGGGGCGATTTCTCGCTTTCCCTCTCTGTCTCTCTGGCGAGCACGCGCCCTATAGCTATAGTAACAATAATAATAAGAAGAATTCACACAAAATAAATGATGTAGAATAAATGTACAGAAGGGGAATCCTACTCATTTACGAAACGAGGGTGGCTTTCACAAGGGAAAAAAAAAAGGTCTTCCGCTGAATTAAAAAAAAAAAAGAAAAGAAAAAAAAAAAAAAAAAAACCCCGCGTAATTAAAAAAAAAAAAAAAGAAAAGAAAAGAAAAAGAAAAATCCATGCAGAAGCAAGGGGTTGAAGCAGCGTCCCCAGGTGAGGCTTCTTGGTCTTGAACTATGGTGGTTTCGCTCCTCAGTCTTCACCCCTGGCTGGGAATGCCCCCTCCTAACCTCCCAGGTGTGAGGGTTTACTGGGGTCCTGATCCTGTAACTTCATTTTCTTCCTCTCTTTTCCTTTTGGATTATGAACGTCTGCTGGAGTTCGGCTGCAGTAACATCTTTTGTCACCGTCTGACACGCGGGGCCGTGTCTGAGCCCCTTGACTGAGCAGAATACCTTAGCGTCCTGTGTTATTAATGGTCGCCACTCGGAAGAGTGGGTTTATTTAAAGTGAGCGATCAGCTGCATAGCAAGGGAAAAGACGGAATGAAAATGCTACTTATGGACAGAAGCTGCTCAGTTCTCTGTCACTCTCTCCTGAGCCACCAGCTCCTTTGCAGGCCATTTTCAGTCCCCAACACAAGAAGCCTGTCTTCCTTCCAGCTCCATGATCGACCCAGAGTGTCAGCACCTCCCCTCCTTCCTCGGAAGGCCCACCCGCTACCCACCCCTTCTTTCAGTTCTTCTTTGTTTCAGTCACTTGAATTTTAATTCTTGAAAGGAAAATTCTTTGTTTTTTTCATTTATTGGATGCATTCCATCACTGCGCGTCAGTACAGCTTGCAAAATGCGCTTACCCAGAGGGAGACACTTCGCACCAGTCCAGTGGAAGACACCAACACATTGCCATGCACAGACAAGCCTCCATTTCTGCGAGGGGAAAGGAGTCAGGAGAAGGGGGGCCCCCTCTGTCCGTTCTCCCACCGAGTACTCTGCGAACCCCTTGCTCGTCCAGCCCACCCCGCCCCACGCCCCAGAGTCTCCCGTGGCCCTGCAAAGGGCGCTGAGGGCCGCCTTCCACCCCGAATTCCGCGCCATCCCTCTCACGCCCCCCAGCTTTCTCCCAAGCCACACCCACACTTTTGTGGGTGCGCTTTCCCCCTTTCTACATTTCCCAGAATCCCCCGTTCCTTTTTTTGCTGAAACTTTCTTCTTTTCTTCCATAATTGAGCAAGAATGAGAGAGACATAGAGAGAGAGACAGCACCCCCCACAGGGTCTTTCTCTGCGGCCTGCCCCAGTCCCAGCCAGCCCCGGATCGTGGGAGTACATGTGCCTGGCGTGTCCAGGGAGGTCTCCAGTGTGGACAGTGACTCTCCTGTGTGGGCCCACCTCGCAGAACACAGTACCTGCTGCTGCTCTGGACCATTCGACTCCTTTCCTGTTTCTTTTCTGTTTTGTTTTGTTTTTGTTTTTGTTTTTCCATATGGCTGTGCGCTTGCTGGAGAGAGATGGGGGAGATAAAGTGAGAGTTCACCCCCTGGGGGAATGGTCATGCCACAGTCCCTTCGGCTCCATCCTTCTACTGAGATTTGAGGCATGTGTGCACATGGGCCCAGCATGAGTTTTAAGCTGCCAGGTCTGGGACTCGAACAGCATTTGGCCATGTGGGAGTCCAGAGCCTTCACCACCATGCCACCTGCTGGCTCCATCTCCCCCATTTCTTTATGAGATCTTTCCCAACTGCGGCCCTTTGGCTGCTCGTCACCCGAGCCTCAGAACGGCAGTGACATTGCAGCTCACACTCGTGTGCTTACTGGTGCCTGGTCATAGTCACGGGACAGCGCCTCACGGGCACTAGCCCTGACTCCTCCCTGGCAAAGCTTCTCGAGGGGGTGGTAGTGCATTCTTGGTGTCCACCCAGCTGGGCCGTGGCATCCAGAAATGAGGTCACGCATGTGTCTGGGTGTCCCTGTGGGGGCCGTGGCATCCAGCTACGAGGTCACACACGTGTCTGGGTGTCCCTGTGGGGGCCGTGGCATCCAGATATGAGGTTGCACACATGTCTGGGTGTCCCTGTGGGGGCCGTGGCATCCAGATATGAGGTCACACACGTGTCTGGGTGTCCCTGTGGGGGGCGTGGCATCCAGCTATGACGGCACAAAAGGATGCCCCTGTGGGGGATGTGGCATCCAGATATGAGGTCACACACGTGTCTGGGTGTCCCTGTGGGGGCCGTGGCACCCAGCTATGAGGTCACACACATGTCTGGGTGTCCCTGTGGGGGCCGTGGCATCCAGATATGAGGTCACACACGTGTCTGGATGCCCCTGTGGGGGATGTGGCATCCAGATATGAGGTCACACACGTGTCTGGGTGTCCCTGTGAGCTGCTCTTGATGGGATCGCCATTTACGTTGGTGGTGAGAGAGCAGACTGCCCATCTCACTGTGAGACCTCGTCCAATCAGCTGAGGGCCAGATTAGCACATGGGGTAGGCTGCCCTGCCCCAGAGGGGAGCCTCTGCCAGTGACACAGCACGGCAGTCCCCTCCTGGCCTCCAGCCTCCTGGCCCCTGTGCCAAGATCAGACGTCCAGACCCCTGATGACGGGAGCCGGGTCCTCACCGCGCTCCGATTTCAGGCTCGTCCTAGTGTGCCGGCTCCCGGGAGAGCGCTGACTCGGAGCTGGGCCCTTCCACGGTTACCCCACTTACAGACGTGGTAAGCGGGCACAGAGAGGCCGGGTAACTTTCCAAGGTCGCGTGAAGGGCAGCTGGCATGCCCTCTGGCTCCGAGACCGGGCTCTGCAGCGAGATTACAACATGTCTACGTTGTGTTCAGAGACGCTCGTTCACCTGTCTGCCGCGTGGGCCTTCGTCACTGGGAAGCTTTGTGTTCTCGGGCGTCAGTTTTGCAGACAGACGCTGCCCATCTGCAGCTGCCAAACGGAGGCCCAGCCTCGAGCCCGGGAAGGACAGGGCTGGTCGGAGCCGCAGCTGCGGGAACGTGCTCAGCCGGGGGCGGCCATCCTGCAGGGCGTGGGCTCCACACATCGTCCATTCTAATGGTGCCACGTCAAGAGTGTTCGGTTTCCCCACAGGACGGGATCTTCGGCAGCATTTTAGGGTTGCATTGTGGGTCCCAGGAGCATATATATGTGTGTACACACACACACACACACACATGTATATATGTGTATACACACACATATATGCCACTGTACAAAAATGTGTGTGTGTGTGTGTATTTAGTGAGAGATTTTTGCTATAGGGTCCATGTGCTCACCAGAGAGATAGAGTCAGAGAAACAGAAAACAAGAGATCACCCCCAGGGGAATGGCCACACTGCAATCCCTTCTCCTCCTTTCTCCTCCTGGGGTTTTAGGCACACATGCACACATGCCTGGCATGAGTGCTAAGCTGCCAGATCTGGGACTCAAACTGCAGTCAACTACATGGCTTCCCTTTCAACACTATTACCATTACACCATCTGCTGGGCCCTGTACATTTATTTTTAAGTTTGTTATTGGGCACATGTGCTTGCTGGAGAGAGACAGAGAAAGAAAGAGAAAGAGAAACTTTCCCCAGGGGGATGGTCACACCGCAAACCCATCTCCTTCATTCTCCTCCCAAGATTTTGGGCATGCCTGCATGCCCTACGTGTTTTTCAAGCCTCCAGGTACAGGACTTGAACCATGCAGTTAGGCATATGGGATTCAGCCACCTCAACCTTCACGCTACCTGCTGGACCCATTTTTTGAAATAATTATTTAATTTTATTTCTTCTTCTTCTTTCTCTCTCTCTCTTTTTTCTGGAGAGGTTCTTGCTACAGGGTGCATGCGCTCGTCAGACAGATAGAGAGAAACAGAGAGACAGCAAATGAAAAAATCACCCCCCAGCGGGGATGGCCATGCCGCAATCTCTTCTCCTCCATTCTCCTCTCAGGATCTTGGGCATGCACGCACATGCGCCCGGTGTGAATTTGGCTACATAGGAGTTTAGCGACATAGCCATTATGCTAACTGCTGGTCCCTATTTATTATTATTTTTCAATTTGACCAGAGAGAGAGAGACAGAAAGTGAAAAAGCAAGCCCCAGGTCCAGGACTTGAACTGTGGTCAGCCACATGGGAGTCCAGCAACTTAACCACCACACCACCTGCTGGCCCTGCTGGACCCCTATTTTACACCTAAGGATGTTTGACCTTTTAGAAGAGTTGGTCTTTAAGGGTCCAGACATTTGCTCTTGCTCTCTGCGCATTTGAGCCCATCACATAAGTAGGGGTTAAAAACATCCTTTCTATTTCCAGGGAAACAGAGTCAGCTGGATAGGAGGAGACTGAAAGCCCAGGGAAGTCCCACGCTGGGCCGGAGCCACCCCTGCACGGTCTGCAGATGCGGAGCTGCTTCCCTACCCTGACGCTCACACGTGGCTTCCCTCCACGTGGCTGAGTTGAAGATGACCCTGATGCAAGCCTCTGACATCAGCAGTCCTGGTGGCCCCTGGGCCTTGGAATGGTTTACGCTTCCCACTGGCACCAGGTGGCGATTTCCACGGACATTCGATTGATTCTCTGAGCGCTCTTGCTCTCGCTGCCCCGTGTGAGCATGTGCACTCGTGCGCACACACACACACACACACACACACACACACACACACACCCCTCTCCAGGCAGCTTGCCATAGCACTATGTTCAACCTTCCAGGCCATCGGGCACCAGAGTGTTTAACATTTTACTAGGCTTAGCGGTGAGTCCAGCGCCCCGACATCTGGGTCCGTCTGGAATCCAGGGCTGCCTCTGACTTCGCCGGTGCAGTCAATTGCACCTGAGAGGGTTCCCGAGACTTGGCAGCCGGGCGCACGTTTCACGGCTCAGCTGTGTTTTTGCCAACGGTTTGGCTTCTTTCCTTTTCCCCCCGTTGGAGGACGCTCTCCAATACTTCATTTGGAGCTTTGGTCTGGAACGCACGTTATCAGACACCTTTCGTGTGCCAAGAGCCCCCTCCGCGGCTCGGCGGGGGCCACACGCTCACACGTTCCTTAAAGCCGCTTTGAACGGCTCAGCGTTTCCAAATAGCAGGAGGTGAGGCGCGGCGTGCCTGGACCACCTCGTCCTCCTGGCCCGCTCCTCCCCGCCCCCTCCCCCTTCCTTTCCTGGAGATCTGTGGCCAGTTTACAGGAATCCTTCTGGAGAGGCCAGGTTAATGCCCAACCAGGCCTGGGTCCACTGCAAGAGAAGCCGGGCCTGCTTGCTCCGAGGTGGGTGAGCATGCGCCTCGGCCCTCCTTCTGCTGCTCCCTCCGGCTCCGGCCCGAGACTGAATCAAGCCTTGCAGGCTCTGATCCATTTCCCTTCCGGTCTGTCCTTGTGTGTGCGGGGCTGGGAGAGCGGGTTCTCCCACTCCCAGAGGGAAGGGCCATTCTGGCACGTGCAGAGTTGATGCTGTCGAGCAGAAGTCTCCTGAGCGAGGCTGCTCGGTTTTAAAGAGTGGGATTTTCTGGCCGCGCCTGTGACTAACTTGGTGTCCTCTCTCCTCCTGTGACCATGAGGGAGAGTGCAGCTTTCCAGAACTGCGCCCCCAGCTGAGGCCCCCAAACAAGACCTGTAATTCATCTGCATTAAGAGCGATGCAGTGGGCGGCCAGCAGGTGGCGTAGTGGTTAAGGTGGCTGGAGCCCATATGGCCGACTCCTCGTGGAGTCCTGGTCTCAGTGACTTGAGAGACACTCCAGGAGCGTAAGCGTGCGCGCTCAGAATTCCAAAAGGAGGGAGAGTTGGAGGAGAAGGGACTGCAATGTGACCATATCCCATGGGGGTGCTTTCTTTCCGGCCCCCTCCCCCCATGAGCATATGCGCCCTCTGGGAAAACTCAAACAACGAAAAAGAGAGAAAGATTAATGCACTGAAATCATGCCATCTGCAGGAAAATGTGATCTTAGACCAAAAAAAAAAAATGTAATCGAATTAAATCCTCCTCTCACACCATTAATCTTCCTTCAAGGTCTGAGGAGGGATTTGAGGTTAAAATCCATCTTTCAGCGTTCGTTTTTAGGAGTAGAATGGAACCACCTTAACCCTTTGTGAGGGGGAATGGGAATTTAGGATTTCAGTTTGAAATGGAGGCTTGCCTCTGCGTTTCCTTCTGGGCTCAGACCTCCAGCCCCCCTCCGCCCATGGCTGCTGAGGAGGGGCCAGGCTTCACACAGGGTGTGTGCCGCTCACCCCAAAGCCCACTGTTCTGGGCAGCTGCCTCGGGTGCCCGCTGCTGCCCCTCCTCGTCTCTCCTGGTGCAGAGATGCTCACGTTGATACTGTTTGTGCAGCATCCAGCGGCACAGCAGTAATGGAACTTAGGACCTCCATGGGAAAGGTCCTGAGTTCGTGTTCCAGGACCTCCCTCAGCTCACAAGGTATTTGCACACATGTCAGTGATCTGGGGGCTGAGTCTGAGGTGTGGGGATATTACAACTCGAGGACCTAGTCGGGTCTCTCTCTCTTAGAAAAAAAAATAATAAACACGGGGATATTACAACCCCAGGACCTAGTCAGGTCTCTCTCTCTCTTAGAAAAAAAAATAATAAACAATGACCTTAAGTACAGTCTGTGAGCCAGCCAGGGGCATGATGGTTACAGCAGCTGGATCCTACATGGCTGGCTGAATGGTTCAAGTCCTGGACCTGGCAGATTGAAAAACAGGCATGTGCCCCAAATCCCGAGAGAATGGAGAAGAAGGGATTATGGCGTGGCCCTACCTATGGAGGGGGTGTTATCTCACTCTCTTTTTCTGTCTCTCTCTGGCAAGTACACACTTTCTATAGCAAATTAAAACAGAAAAAAATTTAGTGTGTGCACATTAGCCAAGACGTGGGCATCATTACCTAAGACCCTTGATTCTTCCTGAGTTTTCGTCCTTTCTTCTGCATCTATCCCGAAGAGCAGGAGTGCAGACATTGCCCTAGGACCGTGATGAAGGCTCAGAGACTCTCGGAGAAGTCTGTGCGTTTACATGCTACTCGGTGGCCCCCAACTCCCCGTTTAAGTTCTACTCAGTGGCCCCCAATTCCCTAAGGCCTTCTGCCACCAAATGCTTGTCGACAGCCTTGTGACACAAGATGCCAGTCACCTCTCTGCCCAGAGCAGACCCTGCCTGCTGTCCACGAGCCTCCAGGGCAGGGGCAGGCTGTGGGGAGATGAGCCCGAATCATGCTGTGGCTACAGTTAACGCATGCCTGTACTTGTTTTGTGAAAAGTACTTTGGCGTGATACCTACGTCACTGGATATAGTCGACCACGGTTCGAGTCCTGGACCAGACCCGGTGGCTTAAGCTCACGCTGGGAGCATGTGTGTGCATGCCCAAGATCCCGAGAGGAGAATGGAGGAGAAGGGATTGCGGCATGACTATCCCCCCTGGGGCGGGGGGTGATTGCTCGCTTTCTGTCTCTCTGTCTCTGTCTTTCTGGTGAGCGCATGTGCCCTATAGCAAAAACTTATCCAAAAAAAAAAAAGTGCTCACCAACATCCCATTTAGCTAGAACATCAGGAAGCGCTTGCAGGTTGTCGGAGACATTAGAGTCCGCTCCGTGGGGAGTCTCCTGGCCAGTGTGGGTCAGTTCAAGCATAATAATGAATAATAATAGTAACGGATTATTAACACAGGAGTAAGACACAGATCCGTGAGTCATGTGGACACAAGCCAAACACACAGGGATACACCCTGGAGGTCTGCTGCGGGATGGGGGGCTTAGGGTTCACCATGTCGCACTGTAAACCCAAGCGTGTTCACCACCCTCCCACCCACCCCCGTTTATTCTTTTATTTCTGTCATGAGAGAGACAGGGACAGGGACAGGGACAGGAGGCAGGCACTGGCATACCAGAGGGTCCTCAGGCTGCAGTCCACCCCGGGTCCAGACAGCTGGGATCATGGCCTAACATGCATGTGCTCGGGGGGGGCCTGGGACACGGACCCAGGGCTGTCCCCATGTGGCCGTTCCCTTGTGGTCCAGTTGTACCCGTGTATTCATCCGTGCCTGTATACTTAAAGTGTTGCCAAGCATGTAGATCTCATTTAAGTGCTCTGACCACAAAAGAAAAAGTGATTTTAAAAATTAAAAGGAAGAAACTTTCGTAGGTGACGGGTACATTTGTGACTGTGGTGGTGGTGTGGTCTCGTGTGTGTGTGCTCACCTCCACGCCCGTCCAGTTTTATACAGTAAATACGTCTGCGTGTCGTATCTCAGAAAAACGGAAGACCGACAAACAAAATCGTTCCTAAAGTACCTTATAGTTTCAAGCCACAATTTTAGAATAAATAAATACAATCATAATAAACAAGTAAATCATGAAAATGAATACATACTTTTTTAAAAAAAGAATTGCTAACGAGTTGTAATAGAATAAATGTCAATAAAAAGTAATAAAGTGGAATGCCATGCAATAAACAGAGAAGGTGGAATGAACTTAGAACATCAGCAATAGATACTAAAACTAGCGGGGGGCGAGGGGGAGGAGAGACAGGTGCTTCGACCATCTCCAAGCGTCTCCCACAAGCTGACTCCGTCGGGAAGCACAGCGGAGAGAGACCTGGGAGACATCAGTTCACCCGAGTGCTCAGTCAATCCCACTCAACATGGAGCAAGCTCTAGGGTCAACAGGTGACGTAATGATGCCCACGTAGTCGCCCGCAGCCTGAGTCCCAGACCTGGTGGCTTAAGCTCACACTGGGCACATGTGCGTGCATGCCCAAGATCCCAAGAGGAGAAGAAAGGAGAAGGGATTGTGGCATGGCCATACTTCCTCTACGGGCGATTTCTTGCTTTCTGTCTCTCTGTCTCTCTGTCTCTGTAGGCGCGCGCATGCACCCTATAGCAAAACTCTCTCTAAAAAGATAGACGCAAATAAAAGGTTCTTTTTAAAAATGGAGCAACTGGTTAGAAAAGGGGTTCCCGATCCCTGGGACCTCGTGATCCTGAGCTGCAGACTCTTGCTGGTAACCCCTCTCACCTCTAGCCCCGTGACATGCAGCACCGGTGGAGTGGGCAAACAGGCTCCACCTGCGTTTGCAGCTACTCCTGTCACCCGCGTTGCCTCCTGGGCTCTGCTTTCTGTCAGATCAGCATCAGTGGGACTCTCGCCGGAGTGTGAACCCTATTGCTGTGTGCTGTTCCACTGGGTACTGCAGAGTGGGGTGGTGGGAAGGGGGTGCATGGTGGACGTGGTGCACTTGGGTCACCTGGGGACCAGCCCTCACTGCCCGCCCCCACACATGGAGGGCTTGTCTCCCACAGGGCTGGCCCGGGTGCAGGGAAGACTGGGGTCCACTGCGATGCATCTGACCCTAATCATGAAGCAAGGGCAGTCAACCCCACACTGAGGGCCATCCGTGAGCTAACCGGCCTGCGATACCCCAGACCGAAAAGCCCACTGAAAATGAGAACTATTCCAGTTGAAGGAGACACGACCACCGCTGTGATGTGTCTTCTTGGCTTGAATCCGGGACTGCAAAACAATTGGCGTTCCAGTAAATTTGGGGGACATTTGATGGACTTCAAAAATAGATTGCAAGAGCCAGTTAGTAAGGGGATGGTTAAGGTGGCTGGATCCCACGTGGCCAACAGCGTGGCTTGAGTCCTGGACCCAGAGGCTTGAAAAACATACTGGTGTGTGTGTGTGTGTGTGTGTGCATGTGCGTGAGTCCCAGCATCCTGAAAGGAAACGGAGGAGAAAGGATTGTGTCACGACATCCCCATGGGATGATCACTCACTTCTTCTCCCTCTGACTCTCCCCAGTGAGTGCATGTGCCCTCCAGCAATTTTTTTTTTTTTTAAAAAGGACTATGCAGGGGTCAGCAGGTAGCATAGTGCTTACGGATCTGGACTGTCATGTAACTGACCATGCTTTGAGTCCCCAACAGCAGTTTAAAACTCATGCCAGGTGTGTGTGTGTGCCCAAAATCCCAAGAAGAGAATGGAGGAGAAGGGACTGTGGTGTGGCCATCCCCCTGGGGTTCCAGGGTTGATTTCTCACTTTCTGTCTCTCTGGTACATTCATGCAAAAATCTCTCTCTCTCAAAGGAAAAAAAAAAGACTATGCATTAAATAGCAGAATTGCATCAAAATTAGATATCCTTATTCTGAAAATTGTGTTATGGTTATATAAGAGAATCTCCTTGTTTTAAGAAATGTGTGTTAAAATATTAGAGCCACATAATGTCTTCGAGTTACTCTCAAATGGTTCAAAAATAATATGCACATACACATATATATGTGCTCATATGTACATGTATTAGGGCACTTCAAACGTTTGCAGAAAAATAGAATTAAAAAAAATAGATACAGGTCTGGTCCCATGGTACAGTGATTAGATGCAGTGAATAGGGAGGCGTATTTTATATAGTTGACTTGGTTCGAATCCCAGTTCCGGCAGCTTGAAAAACACAGTGGGCACATGTGTGTGTAAGTCCAAAATCCTAATGAGATGGAGAAATGGAGAAAGGATGGCAGAATACTCGGGCCTCGTTGGGAAGTTCTCTCTCTCTCTTTTGTGAGCGTGTGACCCGGCAACATGTGTGTGTGTGTATCTATCTCTATACGTACACATGCACACACACACACACGTCAACTTTATTTCTCCATGTAATCTCCGTTCATTCCCACACACTTTGACAGTGACGATGCCGGACATTTAGTCCATTTCTAAAGAACTGAGGGTCCTGGGAGTTTAACCACATCCCCGCCGTCATTGTTCACATCATGGACTGCAGAAGAATGAGTACCCTTTCAAGGTTTTTATGATTAGGGAAGAAGAAGAGCTCAGAAGGAGTCCAGTCGGCACTGGTGGGCGCCCTGCAGGATTCCTGCACCCGGCTCATTGACGAGAAGGAAGGGCAGGAGCACTGTCGTGAAGGGCTCTGCCACAGCGTTCCTGGGCGTCTTTCTGCTGGAGCCTCAACTAGTTTTCTTACAATGCTCTCCTAAAAAAAGGTGTTTTGTTGTTCTTTGACCCTCCAGAAAGTCAACCAGCAAGATTCCTGGAGCATCCCAAACACTGTGCTCATAACTTCGCTTTTGACGAGTCTTCTCGGGTTTTGACTGGACCACTGCCTCCTCTTGGTAGGCATCACTTTGGTTGTGCTATGTCTTTAAGACTGTACCAGAGAGCCAGCAGGTGGCATGGTGGTTAAGGCATTGGACTCCCACATGACTGACTGTGGTTCAAGTCCCAGAACTGGCAGCTTACTTTCTCTCTCTCTCTCTGTATCTCTCTGGTCAAAATGAAGAATAATAATAAAAAAATTAAATTAAATTAAAAAGTCATTTAAAAAGAAAAAGATTGTACCAGAAACATCACACATCCTCCGCTGTTCCAGTTCTTAGAAGTTCTTAGATCTGCAGGATCTTGACCCCATTTGCTTCCATATCCATCAAAAGCTCTGCTCTCGTCTTCAGCCGGTCTGGGCACAACTGTTTGGCACCCATCAAACAGAAACTCGTTCATCTTTCATTTTGCAGTCAGAATTGTGTAAGCCGAACCAATTGAGATGTCTAGGGTGTTGGCTATTTATGTCATTTTCCTGTTCATCATCAGTCCTCTTCAATTAGGCCCAGGAACAACATGAATTTTTCCTTGCAAATTCACATGAACGACCGGTCTGCTCCTGCAGGCGTCATCTTCAATTTCATCTTGTCCCTTCTTAAAATGAGTTATCCATTCGGCAACGGCTGCTTTGGTTGAGACATTGTCCCCACAAGCTTCCTGTAAAGCAACACTGATTTCACCGTTCTCGCACCCAAGTCTCACCATCAATTTGGCATTCGTGCTTGCTTCCACTTGAGCAGAACGCCTTGGCCCTGATAAGGACTCTTTTCAAACTGAGGCCTTGGCCTTCTTGGTTCCTCAAACTACATTCTGTTCAGACATCTGATAACAAGTTAGTACATGTTTATTCTGTGCGCAAACACTGGAATCCATGCATGGTTTTGTCGCACTATTCATTCTCTATGAACTCTCAGACAAACGTACATCTGTGTGGAAACGCGCTCACGTATTTGAGGAGAGACTGAGAAGGATCATACAAATCGGGTGAAAGGAACAACGGATGACTCTGAGGGTAAAGAGTACCTTGTGTTATTTTGATGACTTTCAAGTATAGAACCATTGCACCATGAAAGTTACAAGCCACATTTGTATGATTAGACTCGATTGAACTGGATACCACCGAACAACTGGAGAAACTCAAGGTTAATCTTTGTCGGCTTTCACCCTGCCCCCACTGACTAAACTCCCTGCGGTGGTCTGGATGTCCCCACCAAAATTCCTATTGAAACTTAACTGTCATAGTCGCAGTATATAGAGTTGGGAGTGAATAAGAAGTGATTAGGTCACGGGGGCAGGGCCCTCAGGAATGGATTAACCTGTGCTTGGATGAATGGATCACTGGGTTGTCATGAAGGAGGATTGTCAGGAAAGCAGCCCCCCTTCCTCTGTGTCACCCACCCTTGCTCTTCTTGCCATGGGACGTCCTGTCCCATGTTATGAGAGAGCGAAATGGCCCAACCAGATGTTGACCCAGTGACCTAAGACTCCCCAACCTTTAGACCCGTGGGCTAAATAAATATTTATTCTTTCTGAATTACCCAGTCTGCACTATTCTGTTACAGCAACAGGAAATGAACTAAGATACCCTGCTTGGCAAGTATGACCAGAAGGCGGATGGTTTCCCCCTAACTATGAGTTTTTATGCAGAGATCACAGACTCACCTGATTTTAGTGAAATACAACAAGTATCCTTGGCATCTTTTGCTATCCTCTGTCCCTGCAGTGAGGAAGGAGAAAGCCCCCAGCCAAGGTAAAGGAATGAATTCTCATCACTTCCAAAACAAACAATTCATTGAGAAGCCATTTGGTGGGCCCAGAGACATCCGCAGTAGGATGACGTCACTTCCTGTGGGGTAGGGCTGACTGAGCTCCCTCTCCTCAAGCTTCCCGCTGCAGAATCCTTCCCTCCAAGCTGCCCTGTCTTGGGTGGACATTCACTTCACTTGGGCAAGAGCAAAGCAATAAAACACACAGACAGCATCCCTTTTTTCTCCCTTGGCATGAAAACATTCCACTGCAAAGTCATCACTAAACCTGCCATGCCCAGAACATGCTTTGAAATAAAATGCAACTTTTAAATTTGGTGGACCAATCCTACCGAAGTTGAAAATGAGAAAGTTAGAGATAGCATAACTAAAATGGTAGGAAAAATAAAACTAACCGATAGGAGTTTCCTAGGGTCACCGTAACAAAGTACCACAAACCAATGGCTCATAAGAAAGAAATTTGTTCTCACCGTTCTGGAGACTAGAAGTCCAGCATCAAGGCATGGCTGGAGTCAGGCTCTCTGAAGGCTCTAGGCCTCTTGCTTTTGGTGATTTCAGGCCATCCTTGGCTTTCCTTGGCCTGTGGATGCATCAGTCCTGTCTCCACTTCTGTCTTCACATGACCTCATCCCCTGTGTGTTCGTGTGTCTGGATTTCTCTGTCCTTATAAGAACACAGTCCCTGTCCATTAGGTTCTTATGTTAACAAGCTTACGTCTGCACAGAGCCTGTTTCCGTGACGGCATGTTCATAGGTACCAGGGGTCGAGATTTCTGTATCACTTTGGGGGCACAGGATTCAAGCTACCACATAATCCAATGTTCTCACAGAGGGAAAAATAGAACCCAAAGTTGTCTTAGGAGAAACTAGAATCTAGGTCCCAGAGAGCAATGGCCACGATGCTCTCCACTCACATCTTGGCCCTGTGGTTCAGTGTTTTGTTTTATTTTGTTTTGTTTTGTTTTGTGGTTGGTTATCAGTAGCCGTTAAGGCAAGAGCAGACCTCGTGTTGACCTGAGATGGAAAACAACCAGGTCTGTGCTGGATCAATTATCATGGTTAATTACAAACATGTTTTGCTTTCCAAAATATGAGGCACACCTTTAGGCAGCCAGATACATAGCTTGTCACACCACTACACATGGCAGCACCAGGTTCTTGGGGTTGAATCTGGGGGGCCTGCAAGTGGCATAGTGGTTATGATGCTGGACTCCCACATGGCCAATCATGGTTCGAATCCTGGACCCGGAGGCTTGAAAATCACACTGGGCATATGTGCATGCATGCCCAAAATCCCAGAAGGAGAGTGGATTGTGATGTGGCCATCCCCCCAGGGAATGATTTCTCATTTTTCCTCTATCTTTTTCCAGTGAGCACATGTACCCTATGGTACTTAAAAAAAAAAAAAGTAAAAGAATATTCAAGGAGACACTTTTATGTAACCTTATCAGCTACTTAATTATCATGTCAAATGCTGAAATTGATAGGAAAGAGAAAATCCCCTTGGGTACCCAAACCCTGATACGACTCCCTACGTATTGGGTCATCTGAAAGGTCATGATGCATTTTTGCATAGAAAATATGTCATTATATTAATGTTATAACCACTCTTAAATCTATACTGGGAAGGAACATCCTTCGGTTTTCCCCATGTGATTTCAAGAATAGAACAAGTTCAAGTTCATTCCCAAGCCCTGAATCGTCGAGCTGTTCATGCAACTGGTTCTACAGCAAAGGAATCAAATATGCTGTTCATCGTGCGTTCGGCCCTCCTCGCAGGGAGTGGTCCAGACTCCCCTTTCCAGTTCTTTCTGTTCCCGACAAGTCAGCCTCTTCTTGTGAGTGGAAAAGTCCGGGGAGCAGCCGATCTTCGGTAGATGCGTTGGGGAGTGACAGGGCACAAGGGGGGGTCAAACCATTTCCGACGTGACTGACAGGAAGCTGACAGAGTCGGTACATTTCACTGCCGTCTTGTGTCTTCTACTGAAAACATTCAAACTCAAACGTCAAGAGAGCAGCGTGGCACTGAGACTAGAGGCCGGGCCGCGTGCTGTCGTGTAGATCCCTGCTGGGTGCTGGTCAACAGCTCTCCACTTTCATCCCCGCTGGCCAGCGGGACACGTTCAGGCCTGCAGCGACGGCCTTGACTCTGGGGCGGTCTCCCTGAATGCGACACCCGGCAGCACCTCATAATGACTTTCTCTTGCAGCCCAGCACCCCCCTGCTGTTATTAGAGGAGCTCCTCTAACAGTTGGTGGGGTGCAGGACACGTCCCAACCCCTGGAATTCCAGGCTGCTTTAGATTAGGGGCTCCCTTGTCTTGGTTGCTTAGGGAGGCTTTGGGGGAACACCTCATTTTTCTCTGCTCTGGTGTCAACACAAGTGGAAAACCTGTCAGAGACTAAGCCGGTCAGTCTCACCTTGGCCAAGAGTTTGTCTGGAATGTTTCATTTTCAGGGTGTGAAAGAGGAAGGAGATTAGCGTGTGCTCAGGGCCTGCGGGGTGACTGTGTGCCCTGTGGGGGGGGAGGGCGGGGAGTGTCCTCGGAAATGCTGGCAGGAAGGGGTGGGTGGCGGATGGGAGGAACTCGGGGAGCCAAGTAGCTGTGGCTTTGATGTATCCTGCATCTTTTTTTCTTTGATTTTTCCCCAAAAAAGCTGGCAATGAGAAGAATCGCAAACAATGTAGCCTGCCCTTGCCAAGACGTAAATACAGAGGGACAGGCGAAAGGACCGTGTCCAGTATCAAGTTCTCCGCGGATGGAGGAGGCCGTGACTTACGCTCTCCGTCCTCTGGCTGGGAGACTCACTGAGTGGAAAATGAAGGAGTTAGAGAGTGAAGTTACCCTCCAAAAAGAGGGGAGAAGGGGTGGGCGTGGGAACAGCCAATCCAATTAGACAAATTAGCACGCAGCCACGACATTCGTGATAGGAGGTGACAGCTAAATGCCGTGTGTTTCTCTGTGTCCTCCAGCGTCTTCAATAACGGACATTCGGCCTGGGCTCCCTACGCTTCGTCTGGGCCATGGATATTTCATGAAGCGCCTAATGTGTGCACAAGATCATGTGAAGATATACTGCCGATGGTTATTGTGTGTGCACCCTTAGGACAGAGGGCCTTGCTCGCAAAGGCCCCTCCCTGTAGCCTCTGTGTGTGTGTGTGTGTGTGTGTGTGTGAGAGAGAGAGAGAGAGAGAGAGACAGTCCATGGAGATATGACTCACATACCATACAACCCACGCACTTGCGTGTTGCATGACCTTAATGCCATGACTCACCCCTGCTCCAGCCAGTCCTAAGTCATGGGCACACAGGTGCCTGGGGTCCTTGGACAAGTCTCCAGACATGAACCTGGAACCTTCCCCTGTGGTCGGTCTCACAGAGCACGGTGTTTTTCCGCTGTGCTCCCGCCTGGCCCCGTACTCTGTTCCATACCTTGCGAACTCGTTTAAAATCTGTCCTATTTAGTAACCTGGTAAAGGAGAGTCCACTGGAGCTGTCTCTCTGTCTCTCTGTCTCTCTTGTTAGGCTCCACAAGGGGAGCAGCCATGCACGTCCCCCCCATCAGGGCACACCTAGCCCTTGTCTTAGGGCACCGTGCAGCCACTCAGTCACTGCACTTTTACGAAATCCATAATGAATGGATGAACAAAGGGACAAAAACCAGATTTCCAAGGCTCGGAGAGGGGCTTTAATACACCACCCACTTTCGTGTTTTTCTCCAAAACCACAGGCCGTCTGTAAAATCGGGAGGTACTACAGAGAGGGAGGAGGCCTCATTTGCTTGGAGGAACGTAACAGACTAGCTCTAGTTTCCCGGCCACTCGCTTCTCGCTTGCTCAGACGCTGCTGTTTGCCCACCTGACAGAGCGGGCCCCGGGTGGCACGTGTCTCACCTCCTCTTCGCGTGCTTAGGAAGGAGGCGCGTTCAGATGTGACACAGATGGCGCGGGCCTCCGCCAGCTCTTCCTCCTCACCTTCAGTGCAATTCAGCTCAACTTAGCCAGGGGTTCCCGAGTGAGGCTCAGGGCTAAGGCCACCCTGAACACGGAAGGTGGGCGATGGCTGTCTTCCCAGCTCCCGTCTACATGGGACCGCCAAACGAGGGTGTCTGAACTAGAGCAGAGGGGAAGGCAGCGCGTTTTGTGCCAGGTCAGACTTGGGGTGTGGGCAGCATTCAGAGAAGGAAGAGATCAGCACATGCTAGGAGGTCAGGAATGCTGTTTAGAGGAGGTGGCGGGATTTGAACTGCAAACTGGGAAACAGGCAAAGGCCAGAAGGCAAGTACTGCATTTGGGAGGCCCTGGGACCACTGGTCCTGCAGGTGTGCAAGTGGCACTTGGTGGGCGTAGGGGCCCTACTGCTGCACAGTCGTGACGGGGGAGAGAAACACAAACCCACGGGCTTCTCCAACTTCGCCTCTCCAGGAACGCCAGGCTTCACCCATGGCCAGCTCCTCAGCCCCTGCTCCATCAGCTTCCCTACCAGGCTGCTTGCTTGCTTTCCTTCTTTTTTTTTTTTTCTCTTTTTTTGAGAGGTTTTTGCTACAGGGCGTGTGCACTCACCAGAAAGACAGAGAGATACAAAGCAAGAAATCACCCCCTGGGAGGATGGCCACGCTGCAATACGCCAACTGCTGGCCTCCCTAAGGCTGCTTTGCTGTTTCAAGTTTTTATTCATTTCTTTTTTCCAGGAGAAAAGGAGAGAGGCAGCATCCTCAACAGTCTTCATATGATAATCCACCCCAGCCTCGAGCCAGCAGCGGGTCATGGGCGTGTGAGGGCCCAGGGTGTCAGGGAGGTCCCCAGACATGAACCGGACCATCCCTGAGGGACCGCCTCACGGAGTGCTGTGTGTCACTGTCGAGCCACCGTCTGGCCTCTGTTTTTGTTTTCTCCTCCTTGTCGCCTAGGAGAGAAAACAGACCTGCCCACAAAGAGAGATGTCTGTGGAGCAAATGTCATAAATCATCCAAATCAGTCACATTCCAGAAAGGAACAGTGAGAGACCTGTCCCCCATGTGGGGGGAAACCAGGCCAGCTGCGCTTCTTCATGAGCTCAGCCCGGACTAGGCTCTTTCCAATCCATCATCTGTAACCTCTGGGACTTCTTGTAAGAGTTGCTGTTTCTTCTTCCTCTTTCTTCTAATTGCCAGAGGGTGTGAGAAATGAGAGAGAGAGAGAGAGAGAGATAGGGAGGGGGAGAGAGAGAGAGAGATAGGGAGGGGGAGAGAGAGAGAGAGAAAGCGAGAGAAAGGAACACCTCCCCATGGGGCATGGTCACCCCGCAATCTCTTCTCTACCGTTTTTCCATCCTGTTGGCATTTCCTGCATGCATACACGCACTCCCAGTGTGTTTTTCAGGGTGCTGGGTCTGGGACTCAAACTGAAAGGTAGGCCACGTGGAGTCTAGCTTTCTCAAACACCAGACCGTAGGCTGACCTCCTTCTATTCTTTTTTTTTGAATAAATGTATTCATTTATTTCTTCCGAGAGAGCAACAGGCTGCACACACCAGAATCTCGATGCTGTGCCTCACCCATAGTCCCAGCCAGCCCAGACCGTGGGGGCATGCTTGCACAGTAAACGTGCTTATGGGGGTGCCAGGACGTGAACCCTGGGTCTCTCCTACACGAGTCCAGTTGCATTACCACCGTGCTGCCATCTGGTCCATTCTTTTTCTTCTTAATCAGAGCTTTTGGGCTCCTTTGCATAAGGCAAATTAATAAATGTAAGAATCACTATTATTCTCAGGGAGGGATACTGGTCACTCTTTTAGAGAGAAGTGACAAATTGCGTGAGCATCTGCAGAAGTTCCTGGGGAGGTTGAAATCTCAGGGGGGCATGAGCTTCCCCAGCTTACAGCCTTCCTCCTAGAGAAGAGTGGGTACCAAGAGTGAGTGCGGAGCGAATATAGGGCTGGTTTTCCTCCTCCCAGAAACCCGTCAGAATATTTAAATCATTGATCATCTCAGATTTGCAAAGCGAAGTTCCCCGGCTCCAACCATGACTTACTCCCTTCAATAGACTTTAAAAATGGTTGTTTCTCAGTAGAAGTCTTCCTTTTCCTTCTTCTCCTCACTGACATTTCGAAGTGTTGATACAAATCTAACAGGGGAAGGAAGTTCTGCGCGCTTAGCTCTTAGGACAACTGTTGGAGCTTATTTTTCTTTCTAATCATAAACTTTCTCTTTTTCTTTTTTGGCTAAGGCCGCGTTCAGAACGATGTTGTACAGATGGTTGAGTGTAGACTTGGTGAGTCGAAGCCGGTCGTAGTGAGGCCTCAGACTTTTAGCTCTAATGTGGTTTAAGTATGTGTTCTGAGTCCTTTGAGTGCCATGAAATTAATATGGCTTTTTATGAGGTACTTATAAGACCCTTCATTGACACCGTGACTCAGAAGCTAATTGTTAGGGCTCTCGGTGTCCACCGAAGACTCATTCTTCTCCTGGCAGCGTGGCTTAAAACAAACTCATGGTTGAGGAGAGTGGAGGAGAAGGGATTGCGACGTGGCCATCCCCCCTGGGGCTGATTTCTCGCTTTCTGTCTCTCTGTCTCTCTCTGTCTGTCTGGCGAGCGCACAAGCCCTGTAGCAAAAACCTCTCCAAAAAAAAATATTTATGACTGACTCTTCCAAGTTCTATTTTTCTTACTATTTTCCCTCTGGTTTTTGTTTGTTTGCTCCTACTGTTTGTTCCCTCATTTATTGTGAAATTTATATTAAGTTTCCCTTCACCTTCCCATTTCCACGTTTCATTTCTCCCTTCCTTAGTTATGAGGCCTTCTCAAGGGGTGGAAGCCTTCGCCATCACCTCTTCACTCTCGGCCACTCCCCGTCCACCTCCTCCTCCCCCTCTCCTCGGATCTGTCTCTACTGCGCAGGCCCCTACCAGGGAAAGCCTCGTGGTGTCCCTCTCCTTCCCATCCAGGTACACAGCCACTGCAGGCTCATTCTCCCCTCCCCACTCAGCTTCCTCTCTCGGGTGTCATTCTCTCTCCATAACTTCTGTCCTGTCCTGAGACGCACTCGTTTTTGATCTTCAGTGACCTCCCCTCCCTCAGTCGTAGAAGTGCAGTTTGTGTTTCTATGCCCTCCTAGGTTCTGGCCACAAGACAGATCTTTTTTATTTATTTATTTATTTATTTATTTATGAGAAAGAAGGATAAAAGGAGGGAAAGCGGGAGAGACTGCAGCCTGCATTTTAGGCATTTTTGGACAGGGGCTAACCAACCGTGTCACTCTTCCCCTGCCCGATTCTCAACTGGGCAGGACCACAGGCTCGCTCAGCCACACCCAGCATGTTCAGGTCACCCAGGAACCACTTCTGGGCCTTCCGTGTGGCTTCCAGTGTCCAGGGTGTGACACTATCTGTGCCAAAATGTCTGGGCCCCAAACAGACTTAAAAACAATCTTAATGAACATATTTGATATCCAACAACAACACGCAATTTTACATGCTTAATTTATATCATTTGATGAGGGTTTTGCATACACCCATGACGCCATCACCATAATCAAGAGAATAAATACATCCACTGCCCCTAAATTTCCTGGTGTTCCTTTGCTTTGTGTGTGTGTGTGTGCGTGTATGTGTGTGTGTGTGGAGTAGGAATATTCGACATTAACTTTATCCTCTTAAAACTTTAAGTGAAGGGGGAACCAGCAGTTAGCGTAATGGCTATGTCGCTGGACTCCCACGTAGTCGACCGCGGTTCGTGTCCCGGACCCGGTGGCTTAGAACTCACGCCGGGCGCGTGTGCGTGCGTGCCCAAGATCCCAAGAGGAGAATGGAGGAGAAGGGATTGCGGCGTGACCATCCCCCCTGGGGGGTGATTTCTCGCTTTCTGTCTCTATGTCTCTCTCTGTCTGTCTGGCGAGCGCACGTGCCCTACAGTGAAAACCTCTCCAAAAAAAACCTTTAAGTGAACAATACAGTATTGTTCACTGCAGGCACTGTGATGTCTGTAGCAGGGCGTATCCATCTAGTGTAACTGTAACTATACCACTGCATATTCCCCTTCTCTCCCTGCCACTATTCTCTTTTCTACTTCTGAAAGTTTGACTATTTCAGCTCCCTCCTATACGTGGAATCGTGCAGTATTTGTCCTATGACGGTGTCCTATGACGGGGTTTTTTTTTTTTTTTTTTTTTCACTTGGCATACTGTCTTTGAGTTTTGTTCCTGTAAGGTTTCCTTCTTCTATAAGACTTAATAATATTATATGTATATATATATATATAGTGTGTGTGTGTGTGTGTGTGTACATATGTTTTCTTTATACATTTATTTGTTGATATTTAGGCAGTTCCCATATTTTGACTACTATGAATAATGCTGCCATGAAGATAGGATTTCTAATATCACTGAGATCTTGATGTAAGCTTCTTTTGGTTATGTACCCAGATATAAGAAATGTCTGCACAGCAAAGGAAACAGCCACCACAGTGAAAAGGCAATCCATAGAATGGGAATGAATATTTGGAAATCATGTACCTGATAAGGGCTTAATCTCCAAAATGTATTAAGAGTTCCTAAAACAAAACAACAAAGCAAAAGCAAAAGAAAACAAACAAACAAACAAACAAGAAACAAGAAGAAGAACCAGATGAAAAAAAAAAAGGTCAAAGGATTTATGAGATATTTCTCCAGAGAAGACATACGACACATCCGTTAGGGTGGCCATTATTAAAATACAAACAAAGCCTCAATGTTGATGAGGGTGAAGAGCAACTGGAACCCTGGTCCACTGATGGGGGGAGTGTAGCAGGGTGCAGCCTCTATGGGAAACAGAATCGAGGTTCCTCAAAAAAATTAAAAATGGAACTGCAATATGACCGAAAGCAGATGTTTCAAATGTGGATCCAAAACTTTCCAGAGGAACTTTTGCAGATGAAGGTGTTGCACTCCTCGCCAAAACTGCACCCTCAGAGAAGGCATAGCCATTACCACCTTTACAACCAAACCGAAGAGTCAGCAACTGTACAGTGCAAATTTCACTTAAGGAGTAAAACTGTAAAACTAATCTTTACCGTGGGAATCTGAAACCTCAAAGGACCTCAGGCTTCATTCATTTAGTCCGGGCATTCGCAAATGTTTTCTTTTATAAGTCAAAACCCCTTTTGGATCAAAGACGATTTACAGAATGAACCGATAGGAACGCAGATTAAAATGGAGCTGTCATGATTAGGTGCTCTCTGCCTTTCTGGCATCTTCCATCCTCACCCACCGAGGTCCTGAAAAGGTTGCCCAGCCTTTCCAACTCGCAGCTGAGAAACTGAGTCTCAAGGTTATAGGGTTAATGTGGAGGACCCGCACTCCACCGGCTTTCGTGGCAAATAAGCAGAAATGCAGGCACGTGCCGATCAAAGTTGGCTTACTGCTATCAAAAGTAGGTGAGTTGGGGCCAGCAGATGGTGTGGTGGTTAGGGCACTGGGTTCCTCCATGGCTGACTGCAGTTCAAGTCCCAGACGTGTGGCTTGAAAATCTCTCCAAGTACAAGTGCATGCATGCCTGAAATCCAGGAGAAAAATGAAGAAGGGATTGGAGGGAATTTCTCACTTTACCTCTCACTGTGTCTCTCCAGCAAGCACTCATGCCCTTAAAAAAAAGACCCAAAAAAAAAAAAAAACAAAGGAAACAGCCACCACAGTGAAAAGGCAATCCATAGAATGGGAATGAATATTTGGAAATCATGTACCTGATAAGGGCTTAATCTCCAAAATGTATTAAGAGTTCCTAAAACAAAACAACAAAGCAAAAGCAAAAGAAAACAAACAAACAAACAAACAAGAAACAAGAAGAAGAACCAGATGAAAAAAAAAAAGGTCAAAGGATTTATGAGATATTTCTCCAGAGAAGACATACGACACATCCGTTAGGGTGGCCATTATTAAAATACAAACAAAGCCTCAATGTTGATGAGGGTGAAGAGCAACTGGAACCCTGGTCCACTGATGGGGGGAGTGTAGCAGGGTGCAGCCTCTATGGGAAACAGAATCGAGGTTCCTCAAAAAAATTAAAAATGGAACTGCAATATGACCGAAAGCAGATGTTTCAAATGTGGATCCAAAACTTTCCAGAGGAACTTTTGCAGATGAAGGTGTTGCACTCCTCGCCAAAACTGCACCCTCAGAGAAGGCATAGCCATTACCACCTTTACAACCAAACCGAAGAGTCAGCAACTGTACAGTGCAAATTTCACTTAAGGAGTAAAACTGTAAAACTAATCTTTACCGTGGGAATCTGAAACCTCAAAGGACCTCAGGCTTCATTCATTTAGTCCGGGCATTCGCAAATGTTTTCTTTTATAAGTCAAAACCCCTTTTGGATCAAAGACGATTTACAGAATGAACCGATAGGAACGCAGATTAAAATGGAGCTGTCATGATTAGGTGCTCTCTGCCTTTCTGGCATCTTCCATCCTCACCCACCGAGGTCCTGAAAAGGTTGCCCAGCCTTTCCAACTCGCAGCTGAGAAACTGAGTCTCAAGGTTATAGGGTTAATGTGGAGGACCCGCACTCCACCGGCTTTCGTGGCAAATAAGCAGAAATGCAGGCACGTGCCGATCAAAGTTGGCTTACTGCTATCAAAAGTAGGTGAGTTGGGGCCAGCAGATGGTGTGGTGGTTAGGGCACTGGGTTCCTCCATGGCTGACTGCAGTTCAAGTCCCAGACGTGTGGCTTGAAAATCTCTCCAAGTACAAGTGCATGCATGCCTGAAATCCAGGAGAAAAATGAAGAAGGGATTGGAGGGAATTTCTCACTTTACCTCTCACTGTGTCTCTCCAGCAAGCACTCATGCCCTTATTAAAAAGACCCAAAAAAAAAAAAAACCCAAAAAACCAAAACACACACACACAAACAAAAACAAACACTAAAAACAAAAAAACAAAAACAGAAAAAAACTAAAAAAAAAAAATGTAGATAATTTAAGGTTTAGTTTAACTAAAATACGACCCACTTAAAAGAATATGCTAGCAACAAAAAAGCATTTAACTGATTTAAAATATCTTGGCTTTCCTAGTCTTTAAGAGGAATTCTGGGCTAACTTCTAAGCTCTTATCTATTTAAAAGTCATTTAGAAAAGTTTGGGCTGATGGATATTTTTCCTTTTGATACATTTTTCTAGCAGGCAAAGGCTTCAGAACAACAGTTCCACCCACCAGACTTTTAAGTAATGATAGGGACCAGCAGATAGCATGGTGGTTTCATCGCTGGACTCCCACATGGTCAACCATGGTTCAAGTCCCACACCTGGCGGCTTCAAACTCACGCTGGGCACATGTGCATGCATGCCCCAAATCTTAAGAGGAGAATGGAGGAGTCAAAATTGCAGCATGACCATCCCCCTGGGGGAGGGTGATTTCTCATTTTCTGTCTTTCTGTCTCTCTGGTGAGTGCATGCATCCTATAGCAAAAATCTCTCTCTAAAAGAGGAAGAAAGAGTGCAAGTAGAGCATCTCAGTGGGAAGAAGAAATTCTCTCCGTGTCCAAGCTGCAGAGGATAAACTAAAGCTGATGCGTGGAGGCAGAAGCGTGGCTTCTCACGGGCCCTCACACAGCAGAATGAAGCCGGCCCTGGGCGTCCAGCCAGGCCGTTGGGTACGAACGACATGTGAGTCACTGTGGAAGTCTCCCCCCGGGCACGCTGGCCGATGTGGCCTGTTCTTTCACGACCGTGGATGAGATGTGCTGAAACAGGAACACCAGGAGGGAAAGTGTTTTTAAACCCCACTCATCTGAAAAGGAGTGGGTTCTTATCGGAAGGATGTGTAGATGGGATGCAGCCAGCACACTGAGCAAGGCCGGTGGGAAACCTGCAGCTGTCTCTACAGCACCCTAACTAAGCCTCGGAGACTGGCTGGCCATTCGATCTGCTCTGGGGGGATGGTCAGCGGGGCTGGGAGCCGGGTGTGACGGTTTCCTTAGCAGAGGACAGCGGGCACACACACCTGTGAGGCAGGATGGAAACCGCTTCCTGGGCCCCAACTGTGCCTTGCTGTCTGGCTGTTCACCTTAAGATCGCTGTTAGTGGGGCCTGCAGGTGGCATAATGGCTCTGTTGCTGGACTCCCACATGGCTGACCGTGGTTTGAGTCCCAGATCCAGTGGCTTGAAATACCAAGCATGTGTGCATGTGTGCCCAAGACCCTGGGAGGAGAATGGAGGAGAAGGGATCGAGGCATGGTCATCTCCCCGGGGGTGATTACTCACGTTCCCTCTCACTGTCTCTGTCTCTTTCTCTCTAGCGAGAGCACACACACTAAGGCAAACACCTCTCAAAAAAAAAAAAAAAAAAAAAAAAAAATAACCGCAACGCCCCCCACGCTCCTCTGTGGAGCCGATGTCCCTCGTGGGTCTGGCTGTGACTCAGGGCCCTGGTCCTGCCCAATGTGCCACGTCAGCAGCAGTTTCTTGTCAGTGATGAGCTCACGTGTCCAAAGGGACCCAAAGCAGCTGTGACACAGTGACTCACAGAGCACCAGGACGAGGGGCGGGGGGGTCCTCAGGGTGGACAGAGCCACTTCCGTTCAACGCCAGGTCAGTCCTGCGTAGTTTTGGTGGCTGGAGAGAACACTGCGGTCACTCCCAGTTAAGTGCATGCAGTGACCACAGACACCGTTCTCCTTGAGAAAATAAATCTTGACTGAAAACGGAACAAGACAGCGTATGTATGGCTGAGGGAGGTGTGGACTAAGATGTTAAATCATATATAGAGGTTTAAAAATAAGACGCTTTAGTTATTTATTTCACAAGAGAGACGAGATGGGGGGAGCGTAAGCCGACCGCCCTCGGCAGGCTGTCACACTGCCACTGCCCCGCCTGTCTCATGCCTGGCCTTTACAGGTCGGGTGGGAACCGAACCCCGCCCGTTCGTATGGTTTCCAGCATTGCAGAGCACTGTGCTACGGCTGTGCCCTCCCATGGGGCCTGAGTCCTGTATTTTTAAGAATGTTTATTTACTGACCCTGTAGGCTAGCGGTTAAGGGAGCAGGATCCCACGTGTCTAACCATGGTTTGAATCCTGGCCCCAGAGACTTGAAAAACACACTGGGCATGTGTGTGCGTGTACTCCAAACCCCAGCAGGGTGAGAAACGGAGGAGGGACTGCAGCGAGGCCACGGGCAGGAGGCAGAGGCTGGTAAGCCCTCTTTCTCCCTTTCTAAGAGCGCACTCACTTTCTGGCCAGTGTTTAAAAACTTTACTTATTTACTTATTTATCCCATGTGAGAGAGACGATTCTCCCCAGTGTCTTCACGCCACAGCTCCACCCTCCTCCAGTCCCCACTGAGGTCACGGGCATAAGCTCCCACACGCCCAGTGCACAGGGAGACCCCGGGGGGACCCAGGACCTTCCCACGTGGGTCCATGCACCTCCAGAGCCCACCATGTGCCCCCCTGAGTCTCCCTTTAAACCCACCGAGGGAGCGTCTTTGAAGAGCAAATACGTCAATGCCCACACTTTGCCGTGCCTGGCGTAGTCCTGCTCACTACCGTTACTTACGCTCGCGTTAAACGAGCGTCGGATGTGTAAACAAGCTCTGGTTGAGGAAAAACATTTACTTTGAAATTCTTAAAACAGACTGGGATTTGCTTTCTAGAGACGCTCCCGGAGGGACCAGAGGGCAGGCAGTAGGTACTGGTGTGACCCGTCTTCAGGTTGCAAGGATGCTTGGGAATGTTTTCCTTTTACAATTATTTATTCATTTTTATTTATCATCGTTATTATTTGTTTTTACATTTTGTACAAGGCATGTGTGATCGCCAGAGAGAAACACAGAGAAAGAGAGAGAAAGGCCAGGTAGGGGACTTGAACCACAATGCACCATGTGGGAGTCCAGTACAACTACTGCACCGCCTACTGGCCTGGCTTGGGAACTTTTTGAGAAGGCAGTGGGGTGTGACCTGAGGTGTCCTGGTCAGCACAGTTACTCTTTTTTCTTGAGAGACAGAAAGTGAGAAATCACCCTCCAGGGGGTTTGGCCACACCACAATCCCTTCTCCTCCATTCTCCTCTCGGGATCTTGGGCACGCACGCACACGCGCCCGGTGTGAGTTTAAGCCACCGGGTCTGGGACGCAAACTGCAGCCTACTACACGGGAGTCCAGCGACATAGCCATTATGCCAACTGCTGGTCCCCAAAAGCTGTTTCTGAAGCAAGTAGTGGAGAAAGCCCTGTCAGGGACGTGTTCCAACGTCCTACTTTAACGAAGGCCCTGGGACCTAGCTGCCTCTGCCCTGCTCTGTAGCTTTGAGGACCGACGCTGCTTCATCCCTCTGCACCGCAGGTCCCTCATCAGTACAGAGGGGACAGTGACTGCATCAACTGGGTTCCGGGGCTAGCAGGTGGCATTGCGGCCGAGGCGTTGGACTCCCACGAGGCTGACCGTGGTTCAAGTCCCGGACCTGGTGACTTGAAACTCATACCATGTGCACATTCCTGTGGCCAAAATCCCAAGAGGAGAACGGACAAGAAGGGATTGTGGCATAGCCATCCTCCTGGAGTGGTGATTTCTTGCTTCCTGTCTCTGTCTCTCTGTCTCTCCAGTGAGCACACGTGCCCTGTAGCAAAATCTCTTAGAAGAAAAATTAAAAAACAACCTGGCTTCATATATGAAAAGAACAGTGTTTCCGAATGCGGATAATTGGTGCTAAATGTGAGCTGTTACTTTTAGTCAGATCACGGTTCCGGGCGGTCAGGCCTCTCCTTCGCGCCTAGCGTGTGGACGTGTGTGCGGAGTATGTGTGCACGCCTGCTTTGTTCCAGAAATAAGTAAAATGGCAGGCAGGAGGCGTTTCCACAGCGTGCCTGTATTCGCCGAGAGCTGGAGGACTCGTCCTGGGCCTCATCTCAAGGTAGCCGGCAGCTGGCCCAGACCAGCCCACCCTTCGTCCTCCATGAAGCTTGGATTCGAGAAGCAGGTCCCATCGAGGCAGCTGGGCACTGTTACATAGTCAAGGTGTTGAGAGGCATTATCCCACTCTACTCCAGGCAGAGACCTCTGGCTCAGGCCACTCAGAGAGAAGCCCAGGGCATGGAGCTAGAAAACACTGCTTCATTTCCAAGGATGGAGTTTTCCAAAGAGGTCAGTTTGTCCCATAGTTTTATTTCTTTTTAAATGAAATACTCTTAGCGGGGTAATGTGGCTGTTCAAAGTGGAGGCTGTTTGCTTCCTCCCTCTCTCCCTGGGAGCCTGGAGTGTTTGAGAATATGAACTTGTGCTCCCACCTTGGGGAGAGTCAGAGGGAGGGCGAGAGAAAGCCCAAGGCGGTTTTGACAACGGTCCTCGGCCTCCGAAGGTATACAAACAGAATTTCGATAAAAGCCTGTAACTAGAATCAGCAATGACAATAGAACTAATCCAATTTTAAAATTTTACATTATTTAAAAAAATCAATCTTGGGCTTGTAGGTGGTGTGGTGTTAAAAACACTGGATTCCCACAAGACCAACGGTGGTTAGACTCCTGGATCCAGGAGGCTGAAAATCACACCAGTGGCATGTGTGTGCGTGCCCGAAATCCCGAGAGGAGGGTGGAAGACAAGGGACTGTGGCATGGTCAACCGTCCCCCCCTGCCCTGAGGGTGGTTTCTAACTTTCTCTCTCTCTGTCTCTCTGTGTTTCTCTTCGGCATAGGCACCCTATAGGAAAACTAAACATAAATAAATCAAAATAAATCAGTCTGGGTTAAGGCTCTGTGTTAATAGCTATCGTGAGGGACCATGGCCGTAAAGAATATGGGTTTAGCATAAATGCTCTTTAAAATAAACCCGTGGGAACGGTGAGCCGGCCCTGACACTAGTGTCGATGTCCCGAGGCGAATCTCTGCAGGAACCCTGGGGCTGACGGAGAAGCGAGAGGCCTTCGGGACATCATGGCCTGCAGCCGGGCAAACGTGTGATCCTACTTGAAGCTCTAGCTATCAAGTGTCCGCGCTCTCTGGTCCAAAGCTTGAATGGGGTGGCTTGGATCCAAGGGCTCTCTTGCTGATTTTCATTAGGTAGGAACACAACTGGGGGGAAGCTGTTCACTGTGAACCGAGGAAGACAGCCCGAAGCAGCGCTCAGCCCCCAGGAATTTCTCAAGTGCTCTTTTCTGGCTGTGAAAACTGTCTTTCACATCCAGGAAAAATATGGAGGGCTTATTTAGGGAAAGCTCTGCCTAGAAACTGTCAACCTCGTATCACTCTAAACTGTACAGAGAGGAAAACAAACCGTCTTCATACCACCGTGTGCGTATTCTCTTTGGTATGTGTGCGTGTAGATCTGTGTGTCATCAGGGGACCCCCACCCCATTAGACTGTCAGGAAAGATAAAGCATGGGGGTGCAGGGGAGGAGGGAGGAGAGGACGGAGGGAGGTGTGTGCTTGGGCTGCCGCCCTGCAGGAACCCACGCTCGCACTCCGAGCTGGAATGGCGCCCCTCGGCTCTGCCTCCTCTCTCCTTTCCTGCTGCACAACGTGTCACCGACCATGGGCCACTTTCTGCCCCTCTCCTGGAGTGAGAGTGAGGCGACTGCTAGCTACCTCTGCCGGCTCCTGCCCCGTCCTCCCACCTGGAATCTGGCCAAATTCAAGGGGGATCTGACTGGGGAGCCCATAAGAGAAAAAAGAAGATGGAATAAAGTGGGTAGAATGGAATATTCGCTCATGCACCCATTCATTCATTCAGCGCAAGGCCTGTGTTGGCCCGGCTGCAGGGTTTGGGCATCCCAAACCAATTTACTTTCCATGAGCTGACTGATTCAGCAAGTATTTATCAAGGGACCAAAAGGCATGAGACACTATTGCAGGCCCTGGGATTCAGCAATGAGGGACAGGACATGGCTGTTGTGCAGCCCGCCTGAGTCCAGGTGAGAAGCTGGAGGGCACCCGTGGCTCCAAACCGCAGGAAGTACACGCGTCCACCTTCCTGAGCCAGGGAGAGCCTCCGGAGGAGGAAGACGAAGGCCCACCAGACCACCAGACGCGAGGGCCTGCTGAGACCAGCTGAGACCCTCCAGCAGCTAGAGCTTCTAACCTGCCCGGGGGTGCGGCCTGTTTCTTCTCGTGCTTTGTGTGTCACTCTGTCACACTCTCCCTCGTGCAGGACCGTCAGAGACTGTTGAAACCAACACAGTGCGGGACCAACAGTTGGCGTAAGGCTATGTTGCTGAACTCCCATGTAGCTGACTGCGGTTCGTGTCCCGGATCCGGTGGCTTAAACTCACGCCAGGCGTGTGTGTGTGCATGCTCAAGATCCCGAGAGGAGAATGGAGGAGAAGGGATTGCAGCGTGGCCATGCCCCCTGGGGGGTGATTTCTCGCTTTCTGTCTCTCTGTCTTTCTGGTGAGAGCACGTGCCCTATAGCGAAAATCTCTTTTAAAAAAAACCAACACAGTGCAATATTTGTTCCATTCCTCTTGCAATTTGATACTAATATTACCACATTTTTTCTAAAAAGAAAATACATGTACTTGAATTACAGTATCACTGTTTCTGAGATCTGAGACGAATTTTCAAAGCAATATACCAGAGAATGTTCAGAAGGTTTCTTCCATCTTGTAAATTATGCTGTTCATTTCTTTTAAAAGGATTTTGCCTTAGGGCACATGCACTCTCCAGAGAAAGACAGAGAGAGACAGTGGGAGGGAAAGCAATAAATCGTCCTCCCCCAGCGGGGATGGTCACCCTGCAGTCCCTTCTCCTCCGTTCTCCTACTGGGGTTTTGGGCACACATGCACATGCACCCGGCATGATTTTCAAGCCTCCAGGTCTGGGACTTGAACTGAGTCAACCATGCGGGAGTCCGGCCACCTTAACCACCACGCCACCTGCTGGCCCCTATGACATTTATTTTTAATTCAGTTGCCTCCAAGTCCCAGGTGCTGTTGGGGTGGTCGAGAGAGAGAGGAATGCTTAGACCCCACTGCTGGGGGCTTACGCAGCCCTTCTGGAGAGCAACCTGACACCCTCCACCATTCCACTCCCAGGTCTGCATCCCACGTGAATTCTCACGAGTGTCCGTGAGAACACACAGGGGTGTCCGTTGCTGCGCTGTCCAGGGTTGGAGGCAGGTGGAGGCAGCTGTCCTCCTCGCTGCCCAGGTGACGGGGAGTGGGCACTCCCCACGCAGCCCTGCCCAGCCGTGAAGCAGCAGGCGAGGTTTCTAGAATGAGGCGCTGAGAGACAGTGATAACAAGCGTTACGCCCTCAGCTGTAGAATGCCTCCCAGACTGCCGACGTACAGGTAGAGAAGAACCCTACACATTCCTTAAAGCTCATTTTTATTTCAGGAGTGAGAGGCAGGCACCCTTGACAGGGTCTTGTCACGCCTCCATCCCCTTCTGCCAGCCCTCTGACTGGTCAGGATCTTGGGCGCAGGCCTGGCAGGCCCCAGGTCACCTTAGGATCTGAACTCACGGTGGGCAGTGTGGCTCACAGCACTGCAGTCAGCAAGCACTGCCTACAGTAGGGCCAAAGATGTTTTTAAGAACCTTCACACAACAAGGCTTCACACTGAACACTGAACGGTCGCCTGGACTGGGTAGGGAAGGAGGAGGTGGGAAGGGGAGATGAGGAACGAGGAGCTACGCAATACCAGTGTAGACGGAGCACCGTGAGTGAAGGGCTGTGATTGGTCTTTCTGAGGGTCTTCGGAAAAGGAAAAGAGGCAGGGTGGAAGGGAGGGAGGGAGAGCAGAAGAAGGAAGAGAGCGGAGGGTCACCTGGTGTGCAAGATCCTTCTCTAACCTCCTTCCGCACCGCTGGCCCAGGGCAGAGGCTCCCTGCCTCCGTTCCCAGCCAGCTGCAGAGCAGGGCAGCACGGTCGCTTAAATTCACCAACTAAAGCTGAAGAGTTGCCAAGATTTATAGGACAACGTTTGTGTTTCCTTGTCTGGCAGCTCCACTTAGCATTAGATCTCATATATCCATCCTCTTTAAGCTATCGAGATGGACAGTGACTGAATGTGAGTAACAAACCCTAGAAGAAAAAAATTCAGGTGTATGATCTCACACACACACACACACACACACACACACACACACACACACACAGATTTACAAGAGAGAACAGGAAGCCTGGGGTTTGGTAACACCTCACAGGGCAAGATCAGAGTTCGGAGAAACTAAGGGGTTAGGGTAAAACCACAGGGTGTGGGGTTTTGGCGGGTGCTGGGGTCTTGGAGGGCATGGAGAAGGTGGCAGAGGTGGGGAGGGAACCTTGCAGAGTACCTCAGCCTGTGTTCTCTTCCTGGAGAGCCTGGCCCACTGAGGGCGAGCTGCCTGACCCTCGGTTAGGTAAAGGACTCAGCTCAGGTCCTCCTGAAACATTAGCTCAACAGACCAGCTGCCTAACCTTTCTGGGGCCTTCCTAGGCTGCTTGAGGGGCATGTCTGTGAGGGAGGCAGGGAGTTACCCCAGGAAGGGGAGGGACAGACAGCTCTGTGGGGTGGCTTTTCTCTCATCAGGATAAATCCTTTCTTGGGGCCATATTCTTTTACACTTTCTTTTCTTTTTAAAAATTATTTATTTAATGTTATTTAGTATTAAGATTTAAAATTTTCTATAGGACATGCACACTTGCCAGAGAGAGAGAGAGAGAGAGAGAGAGAGAGAGAGAGAGAGAAAGAGAGAAAATGAAAATGCAAGCCGCCAGTTCTGGGACTCGAACCACAATCCGCCATATGAGAGTCTAGCACCTTAACCACCATGCCACCTGCTGGCCCAAAAGTCATCTTCTTTGACACTTTTATGAGAAATCAAAGAATCCTGACACGAGCAAAGTTCTTTTACTTTTTTCCAATTTATTGTCCTTGCTATTATTTATACCTTAGTAGTTTTATTAATATTATAAACATTGATTAAGTATTTATCTCATTTTTAAAAATTCATTTTATACATTCAATCACTGTACATCACTTAGCTTGTAAAGCGAATTTACCCAACATGAATACAACTCACATCACTCCAATAGAGCATAGTCTACACGTAATCAACAGGGAATAAACCATTTCTGTGTCCCACAAAAGTCTTTCCTCTCTTTTTCTCCCTGAGTTCATTCCCTACCCCTCTCCCACCTCCTTCCACACTGTCTCCAGTGTCCATACTATTTTCAATGTTTTTATGCCCTCCAGTCTTTCAGTCTCTACCACAGGGTGTTGACAGTCGGTATATGTTAAGTGGAGACATACAATGTCTCTCTTTCATAGCCTGGCTTGCTTCACTCAGTAATAAATCTGTATTTTTCCACTCTCTATCAAATGCCAGGGTCTTATGGCTGTTTTTTTTATGGCTGAATAGTATTCCATAGAGTATATATGCCACACTTTTTCAATCCAGAGCAAGGTTCTTAGCGACTGCTTCTGACATTTTCTAGCTGAGAAAGCTGAGAGCCAAGAAGATGAAAAAACCCTGACTACTTCCTATGGCACATCTTAGATCGAAACTGGAGCATTTTTGCTATGAAAGGAAGCTTGGGGGGAGTGGGGAGAGATTTCAATCTGAAGGGAGTGGGCAACAGAAACAGGAAAGTGACTCTGTGTCCAAGATTCCATTTTTAGATAATTATTTTTATTTCTTTAAAAAGGGCAGAGACTAAAAATACTTGACATATCAGCACATTCAATCTTAAACTGATTATTTTTCAAGGCTTTCCATACAACACCAAGAATGAATTAAATTTCCATCCCGGAAAAACATCTGACAGGAGACATTCATACCTTACGTATCATACGATGAAAAGGAACATGAGCACGGCATTGGCTCGTTTCTCCTGCCACAGGGGGAGTGGAAGCTCTCTTTAGAGATAGTCCTCGAGACGGCTGACGTCAGACATCCGCTGGGCAGCTCACGTTCGTCACTGGGGACGTGATTTTTCACCTTGGCCCCTTGCCTCACCTCTCTTTCCGGTCTTTCACTTTGATGGGAATGGAACAGCTGGGTCCACAAAGCCCATTTTATCCTACCCATTCCATTTTTCTATCTATGGATTCATTTCTTCCTTTCATAGCAAGTTCAATAAAACATTTGCTTTAAATTTAAAAAAAAAAAAAAATTGGGACCAGCAGTTGGCGCAATGGCTATGTCGCTGGACTCCCATGTAATCGACTGCAGTTCGAGTCCTGGACCTGGTGGCTTAAACTCACGCCGAGTGCATGTGCGTGTGTGCCCAAGATCCCAAAAGGAGAGAGGAAGAGAAGGGATTGTGGCATGGCCATCCCCCTAGGGGGTGATTTCTTGCTTTCTGTCTCTCTCTGTCTTTCTGGTGAGTGCATGCACCCTATAGCAAAAACCTCTCAAAATAAATAAATAAATATAAATTTTTAAAAAATTGGTTTGTCGGAAAAGTCATGACGCATTTTTGCAACGAAAAGCATAGAAAAATTATGGCTTTTTTGGACAATTGAATAGTTGCTTAAATAAGTTTCTTCTTCTCTGCTTTTGCTGTTTTTGTCCTACCACGTCCCCCACCACCACCAAAAAAAAAAAAAAAAAAGACACTTTAAATGTCCTTTCGGGCATTTGTTCCTAACAGAATCTATTTCATTATTATGGTCCCAGATGAATAGCTTTTTAATTAGCAGTTATTAATATAAAATACAATATTTATCCTCTCATCCAAGAAAGGAGAAAGAAAAAAACTCATATATTTTATTTGTAGTTTTTGGCCCTCTGCCATTTTGGTAGCCAAGAAGCAAACATAAATGCAGATGTTACAGTAAACACGCGTTTGTGGCATAACATTCCGGAGCACACCATCTGTCTCTGTCTGTGTCCAGAAGAAATGACATATTGTTCACCTGGGTAGCAATTTGTGTTCTGGCCAATCTTTATTTGCTCTCAGGGAACCTATTTAATATAATTACATTTAATTGATATTTGTGGTGGTGGATTAAGGAAAAAGGAACCATCATTTAATATGCTTCAGGATTTTATGGGTCTTGTATTTCTTGGCTTGGTTTTCAAAATACACGTAACCACATTTTCTAAAGCTAGGTACTTAGATCAATTCAGTCAAATTTATTAAAAGAATGTACCAAAAAAAAAAAAAAAGTAGAGTTTAAACTATCAAACATCCTTCTACTGAAACAATGAAGAATTTAGAATTTTCTTCTCAAAAATACCCTCTTATATAACCACGCCGTCTGAAGGAGCTACATGATGAAAACGCGTTCCTGCCTGTGAGTGAGCTGATGGCTTGGCTCCCATCCAAGCACACAGAAGAAGAATGTGAGCGGCTGGAAGAATTCACACACTGACTTTCCTACCTTCCTTGTGTTCGCTGCTGGGAAGCTGGTTTTCTTCTTATGTCAAAAGCAATGGGACCTTTCCGTCTTCACTGCCTGTCAGTGTGCAGAAGTCGGCGTAGCCACCTGCTCTGAGGCAACGCTCAGCATGGCTGTACGTGTCCGACCCGGCCAGACGATCACTCCTGTTTGTGGTCCTGTGTCGTTCGGAAAGTCGTTTGCTGATTTTGAATTCCATTTCAAATATGAGTACTCCTAGTGAGCCGCACAGCCACCAGTCACATAAACAATTGATTACAAATGAAATGTGATCAAGGCTAGTTAAGATTGTTAACGCACAGACTTTAGATGCACTTGGTATTCAAGGCAGAATCTGGTTGGGTCCGCTTTTGGGAAGATTTCTGTCTGAGTATATTACACGTATTCACTGGCGAGACAGAGAGAAAGGTAAAGGGAGAAATCACCACCCAGGGGAATCCCACAATCCCTTCTCTTCCTTTCTCCTCTCAGATTCTGGTCACACACTTAAAACCCAGCCTGAGTTTTAAGCCACCAGTTCTGGGACTCCAACTGTGGTCAATCACATGGGAGTCCAGCAACAACACCATTACCCCATCTGCTTGTCCAAGAATTAATATACTTTTAAGTTTATTCATTTTGCTGAGCTGGAGAGTGAGAGGCATCCTCAACAGCAGCTTGTCTTGCTGCGGTCCCCTTCCCTCATCCTCCAGCTACTCAGCCTCCTGAGAGTGGGCTCCAGCACGTCCTAGGCCAACCTGGGATCTGAACCCACAGCTGGCCACGTGGCTTCCAGGGCTGCCAATCCATATACCACCGCCTGTGCTTCTGCAGCTGGGCTGTGAAATCATTATTAAGTATGATGCTATGAGACATCATTTTGCTTCTCTGCATGTTCAAGGAAGGACGTCATGGTAAATGACAAGGGTCTCTTAGTAAGAGCAGAGTGTTTCACGTAGAGTGAGCAGGCCGCGTCCCAGGCGCATCCTTCCCCGAGCGCCAGCCTCATGATCAGCTCATTGACCCCCAGCAGAAACATCTGGTTGACCTGCCTTCCCCTTCCTCCCTCTGAACCAGCAGAAGTGCCTGTGAGAGATTCCATCTTGCATTGCAAAGGCAGCAATGGGAATCGATTCACCATTCTAAGACTGTATTTGCCAAGAAGTTAATGGACCCGTCATTTGTAAGCTGAGGCATTCTCGCCCAGGTGGTGGGGAGACAGTGCAGGCTCCGTGTGGGGTGGAGGCGAGGACTGGGAGCGTGGGGTGTGGGCTCTGGCTCCTCACAGCTCTGCACTTCAGGCTCCAGCTCTGGAGGACGGGAGATGCACAGATGGTTGCTGTCAGCCCCTCCAGCTCAAGGCTGACTTGGAACATAATTTACCACCTCGCCTCTTCAGTTGTTAAGTGCTAGTGTTTACAGTTTCTACATATAAACTAATAATTCCCCTATTTCCCAAGGAAAGACTTCTAAAACAGTCCCTTGTTAGTTCATTGTCCTCCAGAGGTAGGCAACATTTCCCAGCTGAGGTCACAAAGCACAGACAGTACTAAACATTGAACCGCCCAGGCTTTCCCGGCCCCCACAACCCTCTTCACAGGTAAGGAAACGGACCCAGAGAAGTCAAGCGACCCACCTAAAGTTGCACAGTCTCAGGAACTAGACCGACAGCCCAGGCGAGGCTTTCTGCAAACCAGAAAGTGCTGGAATTATTCAATGCTGGACTGTTTCATTTGGCAAACAAGAAATCCTAAAACCAGAATTGAGTTGGCTCTTGGCATTGTGTGTGAATTGTTGGATGTTTTGAGGATCTTTGGAATTTTCTTGTGGGGGGAGGGAGAGAGCGAGGGTAGGGGGGAGAGAAAGACAGAGACACAAAGACAAAGAGATTTGTGTCCATGGGGGCAGGGGGAGAAGATACCCCCCTTTTGGTGGAAAGAGCCTCATCTTGGAAGACACGAAACTCTGTTCTCTGCTACCACGTCCCTTCGGGGGCTAGTGCCTTCACTGAGAAATCAACAGCCAGGAGGAGAGCGCAGAGTCCCACCGTCTCTTCCGGTTCCCAGGTGGGATGGCTTGTTCCTGCGCTTTCCACCTGAGGTTGGATTCCGTTTGAAACTGCTGGGCTGCCGTGTCCCTTGGCATTAAACCATCAGTTGGTCAACCAAGCGCGTGACACACCCACATGGTCTCTCTGCGAAGTCTGTGCAGACCAAGAACAGAGATGGCATTCGAGAACGTGAGGGTGAGGGAGACAGAGTTCTTTCTGCTGGACGGGACGGGACATTTTCTCCCTGTTTTTAGTTTAAGGCCCTGAAGTTGTGGCCCTTCACCCTCAGCACTGACAAGTCCCCAGGCCTGACATGAGGCTGTTTAATAGAAGGCTGGGGAGGGAGGTGGGGAGGGAGGTGG
>NW_006159767.1:929740-932773 GCF_000334495.1 Tupaia belangeri chinensis
TGGGGAGGTGGGGAGGGAGGTGGAGAGGTGGGGAGGTCACGGGCCCCAGCGCAAGGAAAACACCCAACTGTGACAAAGCGCCATTTGGGATGAAGACCGTCTCTGTGATAGGACACGAGCTTCTCTTCTCCTTGCTCCGAATAACTTGCCCTGGGAGTGGGGATCGCTGGGCGTTAAATATTCGAAAGGCACAGACGGCCTTAGAAGTACAGTGGGAATGATGTCGAGGGTCACTGAAACTGCTTTCCTTTGTGATGAAGTTGAACAGAGCCTGGTAACCTGCTCACCAGATAGAAAATCACAGCGTCCTACCGACTGGGGAATTTTCAAGAGGGCGGGATGCATGTTTGTGTAAAAGGTACAGATCTTTGAATCTCCGTTGCCAAGTCCCGTGCAGGCCCAGTCAGTGCAGAGGTCGGGAAGAGCAAGGACTGGCCTTTCAGCTCGGATGCAGAGACTGGCAAGGGTGTGGCCCCCAGCTCCTGGTCCCCATTGGGAGCTCATTCCCACATGGAACCCCGAGCGAGGTCTGTGGGATAAACATCTCCTTTGACACCCGCGGGCACTAGGCTTAGAGAGGTTGAGTCATTTAACCAATTTCCCCCAATATCAGAACGACCTGTCACAAATTGCTTCTCAGCCTGAGAAACACCGTGCTTACTCCCAGATGGCTCGGTGAAGCCTCATTAGCGCCTAGGAAGGGTTCCAGCATCTTCCGAATTCTGTATCTGAAGGGGAGGCAGTTCATACGAAGTGTAGTCTATGAAATGCACAATTTATTTCTATATATTCATTTGCATCTGGTGCACACACAGCTGTTAAATATATTCCCAAAGAACAGAAACATTATCCATTTCCATCATTTTTGAATTACAGAAATATTTAGGAAAACCAAAACTACGGCAAGCTTTCATAGGCCTTTAGACGGATCGAAAGGCCCTGACAACTTCTCATAGTTCACGGTCATGGGAAACAGGTGTGTGGATCTCCTTCAGGGACCAAGATTGTGAACATCACGTGGACCGGACAGAGAAGCTTTGTAGGGGACTCAGAGGCCCTGAGACTGGGGAAGGCCACAAAGGCTGGGGGAGACTTTCAGGCTGAGGTACATCACCCCAAGGCCACCATGGGGTAGTGGCACTGACATGTCCTAGACCTTCCAACCCAGCAGCAGGGGCCTGCCCAACGGGCTAGCGAGTCTTCCCTGCCCAGGCCCCGGCCAGGCAGGACAGGCGCCAGGATGGACGTTTCAGGAACGTGACTCTTTTTTCAACAAGCTCACTGTACTGTGTGACATTTGTGAAAAGAAACACATCTTCCTGATTTGTTGCCTTTGTAAAAAGAAAGGCGAAATGACAGAGGAAGTGCATCCATGCGGTATCGTCAGAGGCCAGAGCCGTGTTTGAGAGCTGGGCCCTCCACCCACCAGGCCGGCCGTGTGGACTTGAGCAGGACTTCATGGCTTTGAGACTTAGACCTTGCCCCTCTCAGAATTACCTCAGGTAATTTTCAAAATGCCTCCCGCAACCCGAGGTGACATCGGATGGTGAGGCGTCCTTCACAAATGGTAACGCGCTCAGTCGTAATGAGAGGATAATTTGTATTTATCTCAAAGCCCTAACATGACAGGAAAGCATGGGGTATTTCTCAGAAAGACCACGAAACAGGGCCAGCAGGGGGTGTGGTGGTTAGAGGCCGGACTCCCACATGGCCGACAGTGGTTTGAGTCCTGGACCTGGTGGCGTGCTTTTTCGCTTTCCCTCTCTCTCTCTGGTCAAATTCAACAACAACAATAATAATAAAAAGTTAAATAAGATATATTTTTTATAAAGATAGTGAAACAATTATATGAGAGGGGAGGTCTTCAAAAAGTTTGTGGAAAAGGCATATTAGGAAAAACTTTGCATAGCGTTCAAAACTATTTATTTGTAGCAAAATAAACTCATGCTCTAATTCCATTTTACCAGGGACTTTTTGGCTTTCTTCCTATTTTACTGTTACCCCCTACCTCAATTCTCAATAAAGTAGCAGTGAAAGGATTTCTTTTTGTTTTAAAGAATTATTTTATTTTTAACTTTATTTATGTACTCATTTGTTTATTTTAATTTGGCCAGAGAGGGACAGAGAGAGAGAAAGAGAGAGAGAGAGAGAGGGAGAGGGAGAGTGAGAAAATGAGAAAGCAAGCTGCTGGGTCCAGGACTTGAACCACAATCAGTCATGTGAATTCTTAACCACCATGCCACCTGCGGGCCCCGAAAGGATTTCTTAAGGGCAGAAAGCCACAAAGGAGAGATGAACTCAGGAGGCTGGAAAGCAACTGGGTAAGCAGTAATGGATTTCAGGAAAAGTGAAGATCGTGGCTAGCAGATCTAACCCTCTACTGCAGAGTCCTCCAAAGCTCCAGGAATGCGTACACCTGGTCCCTCTGGAAGCTGGTGTGAGTCTCATCTCAAACAAGGAGGACTGGCCAAAGGTCTCTTTAGAAAGCAGTTGACCTGGCGTGGTGGTTAAAGGTGCTGGACTCCCACATGGCCGACCACGGTTCAAGTCTAGGACCCGGTAGCTTGCTTTCTCACTTCCTCTCTCTCTCTCTCTGTCTCTCTCTGATCAAACTGAAAAATAATAATGATATAATAATAAATAAAGTTAAATAAAATAATTCTTAAAAAAAGAGAATTATTTATAAAAAAAAAAAAAGAAAGCAGCAGACCTCTGAGTTCCCTGCACCCTAGAGACTGCCTTTTCTGCACCCCAACCAAGAACCGTCGGTATCTGGGGAGACAGCGGAGTCCAGCACAATGCAGGATTAAGTGAGGCAGCGTGAGGGACCATGAGCCAGCCCTGTCTCCAGGGCCCCCCAGAGCTCCTGGGGCAGCCAGGCCTCCCCTTACCCAGAATCTAACCAGCCCGAGTCATGAGCACAGAGGGTGCCTTCTGGCTCTCTACCGAGCACGCCAGTCACATGCATCTAACCAGCATGGAGCGAAGGTCTAGGATGTATCAGGCACTGTTCTTAGTCCAAGAAACTCAGCA
>NW_006159767.1:932804-955594 GCF_000334495.1 Tupaia belangeri chinensis
AAAAAGAAAGAAAGAAACCCTTGCCCTCACCGAGCTTAAATTCAAATGCAGTGAAGCGGACACCAAAAAAATAAACGACCAAAATCTCTGGAGCTCAGTGGCTGCGACTGCCCTGCAGAAACAGAGGAGCGGAGGGCAGAGTCTGGAGGTGGGAGGGGACCGTGCATGGGAAAGTGCTCATTGTGTGTGAGTGAAGGCCTAGAGGAGGTGAAGGGGAGGGGGCCTCCAGACCCTCCAGGACAGCTGCCTGGCAGAGGGGGCAGCAGGACCACCGCTCTAGTGTCCAGCACGATGACAAGAGGGCCATCGGCCGGGTGGGAGGAGAGGAGTGCAGGTTCAAGGAGGTCAAGGCGGCCAGGAAGGTGTAGTCAGCTGAATAACGGCCCCGGAGGTGCCCTGAACGTGCCAACATGCACCCCAGATGGTGGCGGGGCTGGGCAGGTGCAGCGATGGATCCTCAGTGACCGGAGACCGTGCTGGGCTATCTGAGCCAATCCGACTCCATCACAAGATCCGTGAAAATGAAAGGAGGAGGTTCCAGAGTGAGTGGGAGGAGGACTATGAAGATGGCGGGTGGGAGCCCAGGGAGGCAGGCGGCTCTCGTGGCTGGAGGCTGGAGGCTGGAGGCTGGAGGGGCCGGAGCAGCGCCCCCTGCAGCCCGTGGAGGCACACAGCTTGCTAGCTTAATTGTAGGAGCTCTGATCTCCTGCATGCGAAAATAGTAAGCCCGATATCTTAAAACTTAGGTTATTTATGACGGAGAGTTCGTGCATGCACAAGACAGTGAGAGAGAGAGAGAGAGAAAAAAAAGAAGAGAGAGAGCAGCACCCTCTACAGGGTCTCGTTACTCCCCCGCCCACCCCTGGCCCTCGGCCCTCCAGGAATTAGGGCGTGTCTGTGCACCCAGCATGTTCTCTAGCCATTCCCGGGATCTGAACTGTCTGTCGGCATGCAGTTTTCCAGCACTGCAGTTCAATTTGCTACCAACCGTACCACCAGGTGGGACCAATTTCTGTCACTATAGCCATTGCATTACAGAAGCCACAGAAACTCATGACAAGCGGGAAACAAGCATGTCTGGGATAGCCTTTTACTTGCCAAAGTGAGAACTTAAGAAAAGTTGGGCCTTATTATTATCACTCTTTAACTTGCCAGAGGTTGCGTGCGCTCATCAGAGAGAGACAGAGAGAGCTGAAAGTCACCCCCCTTGGGGAATGGTCACTCCACAATCCCTTCTCCTCTGTCTCTCTCCCGTTTCAGGATTTGGGGCACATACACATGCATCCTGTGTTTTTTTTTTTTTTTAACCTGCCAGGTCCAGGACTTGAACCGCACTATCAGCAACTTGGGCTCTAGCCGCCTTAACCACCACGTCTGACTGGCCTTCATTGGTCTTATTTATTTATTTATTTATTTTATTTTTGAAGAGGTTTTTGCTATAGGGCGTGTGCACTCGCCAGACAGACAGAGAGAGACAGAGAGACAGAAAGTGAGAAATCACCCCCCAGGGGGAATGGCCACACCGCAATCCCTTCTCCTCCATTCTTCTCTTGAGATCTTGGGCACACACGCACACGCGCCCGACGTGAGTTTTAAGCCACCGGGTCTGGGACTCAAACCGCGGTCGACTACATGGGAGTCCAGCGACATAGCCATTACACTTACTGCTGGTATTTATTGGTCTTATTTTTAATGCAAGTGTAAACTATGCCCAGGGTCAAACTCTTCTGAAATGCTGTTGTTTTGGATAAACAACCTTAGCACGTTATACAACAAGAAACAACATCTCTTAAATAAAGTTTGTAAGTATTTCTCAGAAGCATATAATCGGAGCTCGCTGCTAACTGAGAGAAGCACTCACCTATGTTTATCCCTCCAAGGGTCCCCTTGCCTCTGGGAGCTGGTGAGGGCCTCTGCCTTAGCTGTTCGTTGTTCTCTGTGTTTGCAAGGCTGAACAGAGGCCACTGTGGCCAGGGCTATACGGAGACGGGTAATATCCTGGGCTTGGGGGACATGGTGGGTGGAAGGGGCAGGCTGGACGACTCTGGGGCACACCAGCTTGGAGACTGAGATTTTTGAGGACCGAGGAGCAGACTCTGAGGTGCCCACAGAGGCAGTCTGCCCCCTCAGATGCCCGGGAAAAAGCAGAGAGCAGAAGGTGATTGGCAAGGAAGAGAAGGCCCGCTTAAACACCCAGGCCCCATATCACTGGCCTTGTCATCTGCGACCTTCTGGAAAGAAAGAAACAGCTTCTGCACGCTTGGTTCCTTGAAGGGGATCAGACTGCCCTACTGGACCGGAGATGCAGGGCCAAGCTCTAGACTAGGAGTGACTGCTCTGCAGGGGTGTGGAGGAGCCGGCTGCAGTGCGTGGCAGGGCCACGCTACATGACCCAGAAGAATGGAGTCTGGCCGCTCCCCGATTTCCCAGGTTGAGAGTCTTAGGGGGCCCGGTCTTAGGGGTCCCGCCACGGTCCAGGGAGCAGCCTTGGGAAGGGTCATCTCAGGAGTCACCCTGGCAGCAGTGGTTAACAGACAGGGGACCCGTTCCTCCTCCTTGTAGGGACAGTAACAGGTTAAAGTCCAGGCCCTGTGTCCACATTCCGGCCCTGAGTAAGCCCCTTTGAATTGTACGCCATTCTAGGGAGCAGGCTTATTTATTTATTTATTTATTTGAAGAGATATTTGGGCAGAGGGTACGTATGCTCACAGGAGAAACAGAGAGATGAGAAGATGGAAGAAATGGCTCCCGGGGACATTAGCCAAGCCTCAAAGCCTTCTCCTCCATTCTCTTCTCAGGATTTTGGGCACCCACACACATGTACCCAGCATGAGTTTCAAGCTGCTAGGTCCAGGATTCGAACCTCAGTCGGCTGTGTGGGAGTCTAGTGCCCCAAGGGAGTGGGACTTTGGACACCTGCCCCAGCACTCTCAGTAGAGGCCATGCAGACCGAACCTTGTTCCCAGACAGTGAGGACGTTGTGTTCCTGGAGGCTGAGCCTGGGTGGGACTCAGCTCAGCCACCAGCCAGCTGCAGTCCCGGTGAACGCCTTCTCCGAGGTCCGAGGTCCTCCACTCCCCACGGGATTGTTGGAGCCTTTTTTTCCAACCACCCAACCGAAAACCAACCAGACCAATTCCGCCAAGAAACAGCAGTGACAACACAAGCGTATGATGGAATATGAATTCTTATTTTTCTAAGTCAATTTCTTCTTTTTTTTAAAAAAGGTTTTTTCTATAGGGCACGTTTGCTCGCCAGACAGACAGACAGAGAGAGAAAGAGAGACAGAAAGCGAGAAATCACCCCCCAGGGGGGATGGCCACGCTGCAATTCCTTCTCCTCCATTCTCTTGGGATCTTGGGCACACACACACACACACACACACACACACACCTGGCGTGAGTTCAAGCCACTGGGTCCAGGATGCGGTCGACTACGTGGGAGTCCAGCGACATAGCCATTACGCATGCAAACCGTGGTCGACTACGTGGGAGTCCAGTGACATAGCCATTATGCTAACTGCTGGTCCCGATTTCTTATTTTTAAGAGATAAGCGAAAGAAGCTTTTCAAAACTGTGGTGTCCTTCCAGAGGTACCATAAAATACAGAAGAAAGATCACATGAGAACAGTTTAGAAAGAATCAGATTCTACAGAGCGAGGCTGTCACCAAGTCTCATAAAATGCAGTGAACTATAATATTTCCGGTGCTCTGTAAGTGTCCACAATGGCTGTGAAACCTGGGAATATTCTGGAAGACTCTCTCTTGCATGAGAAATGAAAAAAATTAAATAAAATAACCATGCAAGTGGCAAAATCCAAATTCCAGTGCTTGAGAAAACAGCTGGCCTGGGGTAGAAAAGGCGATCCTCTTTCTAGAGAGCCTCAGGTCTCGCCTTCTCGAGTTACAAGGCTGTCAGTCTCTGCGGATTCCTGGAGACAGTGGTCTCGCGGCAGCCTTGAAGGGGCCCACTGAAGCCTGGTGCCCTGGGTGTCAGCGCACGCTGTGGTATGCAGATGGCACTGCCAAGAAATATCAAGGTTATATTAAAAGTTCCCAAACTCTAGAGCTCTGTAGGTATTAGGAGAAGCACAATGAAAAATATGACTTTCATTTTTTTTTTTCTTTGGCCAAAAGTTGATGCTAAAACCATACATATGATGGAATCTGAATTCTTATTTTTCTAAGTCAATTTCTTACTTTTTATTGCCAGAGGGTGCATGTGATCACCAGAGAGAAAGAGAGAGGGAAGGAGAAAAAGAGAAAAAGAGAGAGAACACTCCCCATTGGGATGTGGTCACGCTGCAAACGTGTCTTCTCCATTTCTATCCTATCAGGATTTGGGGCATGCACGCACACACCCCCATCATGTGTTTCAGGTTGTCAGGGCCGAGATTCAAGCCGAGGTTGGCCGTGTGGGATCCAGCACCCAATGCACCTCTGTGGTGTGAGCTGGCCCTCGAAGTCGATTCTGTGAGGCTCCCACGAGGTGCTAACCAGAGCCACCATGGCCACCGTCTGAGCGCCACGCATTGGCCGCTCTCACTGTGGGGACCTGGTCCCAGCTGGTGCGTTATCGCCGACCCCAGCTCTGGGCTCCCTGTCTAACTGCACTGCCTTTCTGTCTGTTTCTTGGTCAGTTCCCTGGGGGGGCTCAGCTCTGCACCCCAGCCTTGCCAGGACTCACGTCCTTCTCACATTATGGACACCATCTGCTAGGATGCTACCTCCTTGGTTCTGGATCTCAGGAGGTTTCAACGGTCTCCACGTGAAAGAGCCCATCTCCCAGGGTCTGGAGAGAGACTCGCTCACCTGCAGAGTGGCTCATTCTGCCCGATAGCTCAGATGAGACACCGGAGCCAAACCTGCTTCAATTTCAGACTCCTCGGTCACTGGACCCAGCTTCTATGTATTCATGTATTCGTTTTATTTAATTCCTTTAATCAGCCATGAAACTCAAGATAAATATGTAATGCATATTTTGGGGGACCAGCAGTTAGCGAAATGGCTATGTCGCTGAACTCCCATGTAGTTGACCGCAGTTCGAGTCCCGGGCCCCGTGGCTTAAACTCATGCTGGGTGCGTGTATGTGCGTGCCCAAGATCCTGAGAGGAGAATGGAGGAGAAGGGATTGCGGTGGGACCATCCCTCCTGGGGAGTGATTTCTCGCTTTCTGTCTCTCTGTCTCTCTCTGTCTTTCTGGCGAGTCCATGTGCCCTATAGCAAAAACCTTTCCTGAAAAAAAGAAGATCCCACATGACTGACTCCGAGGTTTGAGTCCTGGACCTGACAACCTGGAAGACACGTGTGTGCATGCCCAGGGTCCTGAAAGGAGACTGGAGGAGAAGAGATTGCGGTATGGCCATCCTTCCAGGTGGAGATATCTCACTTTCTCTATTTCTCTGTCTCTTTTTATCTCTCTCCTGTGAGCACACATGCCCTTGGCAACAAATCTTTAAAAAAAGAAAGTAACAATGCCACAATGTATAATAAACAAAAATCTCGAAATCTTAAGTGAAGACAGGATCAGTGTCACCGTTGCCCCTCCCCCCCCGGCTCAGAGGTGGCCGGACACGGTGGCGTTACTGGTCTTACCTGTGGGGTTCTCTTATACCACCCCGACACCAGGTGCCCAGTGTCCCCCAGCGGCTCTCTGACACCCATTGGTCATCCTACAGGTGAATTTGATTCAGTTCTGACATTCACTCCGAGTCAGTGCAGGCCCGGTAGGTGGAGGACTCAGTCCCACAGGACCACTCCCCCCTTCAGGGCCAGACACAATGGGGTCACTGGGCTCCCCACACTTCTGTCCAACCACCACCAGTACTGAGCTTCCTGTGACCCCCTTCCGGGGTCCTCTGTTCAGCAGACTGACTCTCAGAACTCGGAACACCTTATTTACTGTTGCCGGGTAGCCATAAAGGACAGAGGCCTGGGGACCGGAAGACTGGGGGACACAGATGCAGTGAAAATAGTTCTGGACACTGGAGACAGTGTGGGAGGAGGGTGGGAGAGGGGGAAAGCATAGGGAAGGAAGTCAGGGAGAAAAAACAGAGAGCCAAGACATTCGTGGGACGCAGAAATGGTTTGCGGCCTCTTGATAACACGAATGGTATTCTCGACTGTTCTAGCCTGAGGTGCATTTCATGTTGGGTAAATTCGCTTTACAAACCAAATGACGTATAGGAATTGAATGTTTAAAAACATAATAATAATAATAATATGGAATTAGGAAAAATAAATAATAGTATGCTTAAAAAAAAGAAGAAGAAGAAAGAAAGAAGAACTCAGGCGGAGCCCCATGGCAGCGAAGAGCAGAGCTCCAGCCCTCTCAGGATGCGGCAGCGCCTCAATGTACTCACTCACCCGGAAGCTCTCTGAACCCCATCATTTAGGGGTTATATTAATGGAGGTTTCTTCACACAGGCATGATTGAATCATTGGCCACAAGGACTAAACTCAAGCCCCGGGCCCTCTCTCCTCCCTGGAGGTCTGGTGGGGCTCAAAGTTCCAACTCTCTCACCCGCCAGTTGCTCACCCCGGCAAGCAGCCTCCTTCCTGACGCTGTTTAGGGTCCCACTAGAGTCACCTCATTAAGATAAACCCAAGTATGGTTGAAGGGGACTTGGTGTGAATAACAGAAGAAGCTCCTGTCACCAGGAAATTCCAGCGGTTTTAGGAGCTCTGGAACAAAGATCAATTACTATGTAAGTATATTGTTTGTTTGTTTGTTTATTCAATTTTTTTTTTTTTTGAAGAGGTTTTTGCTATAGGGCGTGTGCGCTCACCAGAAAGACAGAGAGAGACAGAGACAGAAAGTGAGAAATCACCCCCCAGGGGGGATGGCCACACCGCAATCCCTTCTCCTCCATTCTCCTCTCGGGATCTTGGGCACGCACGCACACGCGCCCGGCGTGAGTTTAAGCCACCGGGTCCGGGACTCAAACTGCGGTTGACTACGTGGGAGTCCAGTGACATAGCCATTACACTAACTGCTGGTCCCAGTATATTGTTTATTATACCACAATATCATTATCTAAAATGTTAATATGTTTTTCTTATGGATTTTTCTAATTTTGATTTTTAAAAAATATTGCATTAAATCTTATTTACCTTGCTTAACGAGGGTTTTTTTTTATTTTTTAGAGAGATTTTTGCACACTCAACAGAGAGACAGAGACAGAGACAGACAGGGATGGAAAGTGAGAAACCACTCTCCTGGGGGGGACGGCCACAGTGCAATCCCTTCTCCCCTATTCTCCTCTTGGGATCTTGGACACATATGCACATGCACCTGGCATGAGTTTTAAGCCACTGGGTCCAGGACAAGAACCGTAGTTGACTACAGGGGAGTCCGGCAACGTAACCATTACGCCATCTAATGGTTCTGCTGGTGTGAATTTTAAGCTGCTGGGTCCGGGACTTGAACTGTAGTTAACTATGTGGGAGTCCAACGATGTAACCATTCTGCCATCTAATGGTCTTGCTGGCATAAGTTTTAAGCTGCCAGGTCAGGGCCTCGAACCAGGGTCTACTATGTGGGAGTCCGACAATGTAACCATTGCACCATCTGCTGGTCCTGATTAATGAGTTTTTGTCATCCCCTTAAATTTGGCTCCTGAAGTGAGTGCCTGGTTGGCCTCACCGTCATCCTATCCCTGGTTTTCAGCTCCCCATTTGGGGGATCCTTAGGTCCCAGACGAAAGCAGTGACTGGAAGGCCCTTCATACAGGCTGCGCACAAGCATATGGCCTGGTGTCACTGGTACACCAACATCAGCTAAGTCTGCCTGCACGAATCTGCAAAGCAGAGGCTCCATGAGCAGCCCGGATGTTTCACAGGGGACTTGTAACAAAGGAAGGGAGAGGGCCGCCACCTTCCGAGGGGCCGATGGGCAGGGTACTGAGCAGCGCCTCAGAGCCACACTCCCACCTCCTCTGTGGTCACGGCAGAGAGCTCGGGACAGCTGGGCGGTTTGGATGGGCCAGGAAGGACGAGGGGGTGGAGAAATAGAGGGATGTTGATGGATAGGAACAACATTACAGAAGGATAAGAGGAACAATCCTTAGGGTTATAAAACACAGTAGAGTGGTTACGGGTAATAAAAAGTTATTGCATATCTCAGATGAACTAAAAAGAGGGCTTAGAATGTTCCCAAATGAAGTAGTGAAAAAGGGCAAAGATGACAGATATGCTCATTGTCTCGATGCGGTCAATACATACTATACTGAAAATCACACTGGACCCCTCAGATATGTGTAATTATTCTATGTTAATAAATAATAACAGGAAACGAGAAGATGAATACCAACCAGCTCTGATCGGAAGCTTGTTAAATGGGGGAGGAACACATTTATAAAGGTCTTCAGCAAATTCAAAGAGCTAAAGAAATGTTAGATGGTAAAAAATGTGTTAAAAAATATAAGAAATGATCTCTGAGCCTCAATTTTCAATTTCCTTTTATATACGATTAGAAGTTTTGGGTTAAGCCTTTCTAGATTTTTCCCCTATTATACTAAATAGAACTTGACTTTGTTTTCCCCAAAGAAGACAGGTCTTTTCTAAAACGTAGCTTTTAGAAATGTAGAACAGCTTCATTATGAATGACAGCAAACTTAGAAAATCAGGGAAGTATAAAGAAGAAAATGAAACTTGTTCATTATTCTATTCCTCAGAGATCATTTCTGTTGATAGCTAAACCACATTTTTCTTAGCAAACTCCATAAGAAAGACATATTAACATTTTAGATAATGATATTGCAGTGTAATACACAATATATATACATATCTAAACCACACACACACACACACACCAGACACACACACCTTAACATATCTAAACCACACACACATATACACACACACACACACCAGACACACACATACACTGACTTGGGTAGTCTTTATAGATTTGGGGGTAGGTGCCTGATAGAGAAGGAAATCTTTACTCATTTGGGGTCTCCTTTGGGAATGCTCCGTGTCAAGTTTTTTCTTTTTTTTTTTTTGGAGAGATTCTTGCTATAGGGCGCGTGCGCTCGCCAGACAGACAGAGACATAGAGACAGAAAGCGAGAAATCACCCCCCAGGGGGGATGGTCACGCCGCAATCCCTTCTCCTCCATTCTCCTCTCGGGATCTTGGGCACGCACACACACACGCCCGGTGCGAGTTTAAGCCACCGGGTCCAGGACGTGAACCGCGGTCGACTACATGGGAGTCCAGCGACATAGCCATTATGCTAACTGCCGGTTCCCCTCTGTGTCCAGTTTTAATCTTCACCACTTTACATAGCAGAAATCAGGTTCCGAAAGGATGAGTGGCCTTTCTCTGTTCTCTAGAGAACAGCCAGCCAGGCAGGGTGAGGGTCAGGTCCTTCTGCAGGAAAAGCCCAGCTTACCTCCAGCTCCCCAAGCTGTTCCCGCCGGCCTCGGTGGGAAAAGGAATAAAAGCCCTACTCCATGCATAGACACGCATGTTTCACTAAAATTCAATATATCGTGGCGTGCTGAGCATTCACGTTTAGATAAAGTCCAGAAGTCACTCGAAGCGTTTGTTTTTCTCCTCTGTTTCTAGAGGATGCCTTTTCCTGGTCAGAAGTGAATTCAGGTTTTGGCAGAAATGGCCGCATGGAATATTTTTCTGAATGGAAGGAAGGCAATTTCTTATTGAATTTGGAAAGCACATACCCAGCATCAAGACGGACTGGCAGAGATGAAGCAAAAACTCTCTTTCCCACTTTAAAACTGTAATTGACGGTGTGCTGCTGAAAGCAGCCAGAATGAATGCCTTGGTAAAGCCTGCCGTGTTCAAGAGCCGCGTGAACGCGGGTGCTGGGTATTAGCGTCCTAAGGTAGAGCGCTCGCACACCCAGACGACTGCGCGAACGACGGGGCCGAGGAGGGGTGCGGGAGGAGCCGGCAGCTGGCAGAAAGCCACGGGGACGCTCAGCCACCCGACTGCAGTATGCTCGAGGGCTTGGGCTACCTCCATCGCTTACCCAGAGCCTAGATGTAGCAAAGACCACATTCTGCAGGCCAAACTGAAGGGCACTTTGTAAAAACGTTCTTACCATTTTTCAGCATTTAAAAAAACCCAGCGGAGCCAGCGGGTGGCGTGGTGGTTAAGGGTGATGGGCTCTTACATGGCCGACAGCAGTTCAAGTCCCAGACCTGGCAGTTTGCTTTCTCACTTTCTCTCTCTCTCTCTCTCTCTGTCCCTCTCTCTCTGGTCAAATTAAAATAGATAAATAACTAACTAAAACCAGGAAGACAAGCTCTGGGAGGGTGCGGGCTGATTCCTGTCCCCTTGCTAGGTGGCGCTCTGAGAGCTCATCCCTTCCTTTCTTGGGTCCCCCATCAGCGAAGCTCAGGATGGAAAACTTTCTGCACCCTCTCCGCGCTCCCCCTCGGAGAAGACAATGTCAACCCCACATCCACACAGCAACGTCCTAGGAAGAATGCGCTCGAAGGCCGGCAGTGCCCTTCACCCCGCCTCCCTGGGTCAGGACAGGGCAACCAGGTGGGCAGGGTGGGGCAGAGCTGCCATGCCCTTGTCCCTTTGCAGAACCTGCTGACCGTGGTTCGAGTTCCAGACCTGGAGGCTTGCTTTCTTACTTTCTCTCCTTTTTCTCTTTCTCTGTCTCTCTCTGGTAAGTACTTCTGACCTACCTGCAATTTTAGAAATGATAATGAATAAAATTAAATAAATAATAATAATGATTTTTTTAAAAAAAATATTTACTTATTTATTTCCATGTTATTGTTATTTTTTTCTTTATTTGACGAGAGAGAGAGAGGAGAGAGAGAGAGAGAGAGAGAGAGAGAGAGAGAGGGAAAGTGAGAAAGCAAGCCACCAGGCCCAGGACTTGATCCATGGTTGGCTATGTGGGAATCCAGCACCCTTATCCACCATGCCACCTGCTGGCCCCAGTAATAATTTTTTTTTTGAGAGAGATTTTTGCTAGAGGGCATGTGTGCTTACCAGAGAGACAGAGATAAAAAGTGAAAAATTACCCCCCGGGGGGATGGCCATGCCTCAATCCCTTCTCCTGCATTCATTTTTCTCTTGGGATTCTAGGCATGCATGCACACGTACCGGCCATCAGTTTCAAACCTCAATTTCGAACTTGAACTCTAGGTGGCCAGTGGGGGTCCCGTGACGTAACTGCTACGCCATCTGTTCGTCCCAATAATTATTTTTAAAAAAGAAAATCAAGAACCTGGTCCCTGGGCGTGTCCCACACCGTGGGGAGCCGGGCTGGGCAGAACGTAACCTGCTGAGCAGTGGGTAACCCGTGCGCGCCCCAGTTTGTTCATCTGCGAGTTGGAACGAGGATTTCCGCCGCAGCTCAGAGGTGTAGTGAGGCCTGCTGAGATCGGTCGGGTGCGGGTTGGCGCTGGCTGGCTGGAAGGCGTTGTGTAAATACGCCGTCATTCTCATTAGGATTATTTTCATCATCATTTTATGCTAAACGCAGCTGTGGCAACATATGTTTTAAAGATTTAAATAAACATTCCCAAATTTGTGAAACCTGATGCACTTTTGCCCAATTTGGCTAAATTGGCCATCATTTTGAAAATGTCTGAAGACAAGCCTTTCAGTTCCCACGGCCTCTCCGCATGGCGAGGACTTCCCTGCTGACAAGCGGGCTTTTGTTCCCTGCGCTCTTACAAACAGTGACACCGTCCCAGGTGATGGCCTGGCCGTGTGGAGGCGGAGCTTGCTCGCAGGAACCGTGTCTACGTGCGTGCGCTGTGTGTGGGGGCACGTGTGCGGGGCATGCACAGAGGGTCCCTTCCCTCCCGCCGATGCAAAGCCTTGATTCCTGGAAAAGCAGAGCAATCAAGGAAGCTTGAATAGGTTTTTTGTGTGTGTGTGTGGTCGTTTGTTTTTATTTTTATTTTACTTATTTATTTATTTATTTTTCTTTTTTTTTTTTTGAGAGGTTTTTTGTTATAGGGTACATGCGCTTGTCAGAAAGACAGAGAAACAGAGAGACAGAAAGCGAGAAATCACCCCTCAGGGTGGATGGCCACAACACAGTCCCTTCTGCTCCGTTCTCCTCTTGGGATCTTGGGCACTCATGCACATGTGCCCGGCGTGAGTTTAAGCCACCGAATCTGAGACACGAACCGCGATCGACTACATGGGAGTTCAGCGATATAGCCATTATGCTAACTGCTGGTCCCTGTTTTTATTTTGAAAGAGAGTATGTGGGAGCACACAGGACAGAGCGAAGAAGAGAGAGAGGGACCAGCAGTTAGCATAATGGTTATGTCGCTGGACTCCCATTAAGTCGACTGTGGTTCGAGTCCTGGACTCGGTGGCTTAAACTCACACCAGGCGCGTGTGTGTGCGTGCCCAAGATCCTGAGAGGAGAATGGAGGAGAAGGGATTGCAGCGTGGCTGTCCCCTCTGGGGGTAGATTTCTCGCTTTCTGTCTCTCTGTCCCTGTCTTTCTGGCGAGTGCACGTGCCCTATAGCTAAAAACCTCTCAAAAAAAAGAGGAAAAAAAAAAAAAAAGAAGAGAGAGAGAGAGAGAGAGAAAAGAACCCTTGATGGGGTCTCATCATGCTGCAGTCCCCTCCTGCAATCCTCCAGCCCCTCTGAATCTTGGAGCCTTCTCACACACCCGGCGTGTTTTCAGGCAGACCCAGGGACTCGAACATGTGCTCAGCAGTGTGCTTCCAGCATTGCAGCTCTGAGTGCTACTGGTCGCACCCCAGGCTGGGCCCGTGTTTGTGTTTTAACCTGGATATCAAGTCATGGCCCGTCTGAGCCGCTCAAAACGCGGGCTGTGGTTTGGGCTGCACTCGTAGCTGTTTGTTTCGCCTCTCCCCACGTGGTGACCCAGGTGCGAGATTTTAATGAACCAAAACATTGACGCGATCGTGCCCGGGTGGATTACGTGGAACCAGCCTCAGGCACGGTTACACCAGCAGGAGGGACTCAGACCTCGTCAGACTCTTCCCCTGCAGACGGCCTGTCTTCAAGGACTTTGAGTGACGGGCCAACACCTGGTTCCTCCAGCCGCGACACACCTCGGCCTTTTCCGGTGTCCCCACGCCCGGCACGCTCGTGTCCAGGCGGGGTCAGCAGGCCCACAGCCCTCCTGCTGACCCAGGTTCATCTGACACACACGTGCTCTCACCCGGGCACGGCCCCTGCCTCGCTTCCCTAGCCTGGCACTCCCTGTCTCTCCCTAGGTGCACATTTCAAAACATTTCTATGAAATTCATCAGAGCCAACGCATGTCCGGTGTGCCCTGAGGGCGAAGCATTTTTCAAGCAAATAGAACAGGTGAGACTGTCCAGCATAGAGTGAGGAGGATAGTGATGATCGGATTTACAGCAATTGCTTTTATAAACATTGCCTTTATTTATGCCACAGAATGTGTGCATGTACAAGAGAAGAAGAGAGGGGCAGTGAGGGGGCAGTAGGGCCTGGTCACATTTTCCATCCTGTTAGGATCCTGGGCACGCATGACTGATGTGTGTTCCAACCTGCCGGGGCTGAGACTTGAACCATGGTCAGCCACATGGGATCTGGCTCTCTCTGCATAGTGCTTAACCAATGTGCTAAGGGGCTGGCTCTGGAGCTTTTATTTTTTCTTTCTTTTTTTTGTTAGAGAGAGATTTTTACTACACGATGCACGTTCTCACCAGAGAGACAGAGACAGAGAGACCGAAAGTGAGAAATTATTCCCCAGGGGCATGGCCATGCCACAATCCCTTCTCACCCATTCTCCTCTTGGGATTTTCAGTACACATACACATGTGCCCAGTGTGAGTTTCAAGCCACCGGGCCTGGGACTGGAACTGCTGTCAGCCATGTGGGAGTCCAGCAACCTAACCATTACACCACCTGTTGGTCCCTGGAGCTTTTGTCTTGAGTTTCAGGGTGCTCTGGGCCACAGGCACCCTGCAACAGCCATGCCTAGGAAGGGGAAGATGAAACTCTTTCCAGGAGACGAACGGAAGGAGATGTCCTGTCTCCTCTGTAGGGCAAGTGGCGTTTGAGTCAAAGGATCCCAAACCGTACACAGCTGTGCCTCGTCCTCTCGCTCTGTGGACTCGGGCACAGCTGGCCCTGTCCTGGCTGGCTGCTTTGCTAGGTGGTCCTGTTGGTGCAGGTCGGCGGCTTTAAAATAGCTGCTTTGAGTACTGCCTCTGCGAGACCAGCTCACCGCAGGAGTAAGCAGAAACCAGGGTTCTCCCGACGGGGTGGCGGTGTTCTCCACGGGGAGCTGCAGCGCTGGCCCAGGAGCTCTGGGAGACCATCGAGGCCCTGGGAGCTAACGCTCCTCCCCACCCCACAGACGCAGGGCAGAACTTGTAAACACTGAGTCTGTGCCGAAATCCGCCTTTGTCAAAACCCACCAAGATGTACAATACAAATACAACACCCAGCAACAGCAGAATTGGACACAATCTCTGTTTCCCAAAATAAATAGGAATGGATTGATTTTACTAGAATCGCATTTTTTTTTTTTTTTGGAGAGGTATTTGCTGTAGGATGCGTGTGCTCCCCAGACAGACAGAGAGGGACAGAGAGACAGAAAGCGAGAAATCACCCCCCAGGGGGATGGCCACGCCGCAATCCCTTCTCCTCCATTCTCCTCTCGGGATCTTGGGCATGCACGCACACGCGCCTGGGGTGAGTTTAAGCCACCGGGTCCGGGACTCGAACCGCGGTCGACTACGTGGGAGTCCAGCGACAGGCAGAGATCACTCCAATTACAGTGGGGAGGACAGATGAGAAGGGAACCAACTGGTCATGGGAGAATTGTTGTCCCGCCCTCGACGTGAAATAACATGGCGACTAACCGTGCGGTGATGCTGCCTGGGGAGACGTGGGTGATCAGAGAATATTTAGAAGGCACAGTTGAGGGGCTTGATCACTGATCGAGGTGTGGGTGAGGAGAAAGACGTCGAGCACACCTGTCTCCCACAGCCGTCTGGTGTGCTCGGCTGGGCTTCTGCTGTGCATTCATGGGGGTAAATGCTGGAAGACCAGGGCTTTGGTGAGGTGGGGAATGTTAGTTCAGCTTGAGACTTGCTAAGTGTGAGGTGCCTCCGGGACATCCAAGCATCCAAGAGGTGACACTGAGCAGTCCAGCGACATAGCCATTACACTAACTGCTAGTTCCCTTGAGAAGACATTTTCTTTTTCTTTTTTTTTTTGGAGAGGTTTTTGCTATAGGGTGCGTGCGCTCACCAGACAGACAGAGAGAGACAGAGAGACAGAAAGCGAGAAATCACCCCCCAGGGGGGATGGTCACGCCGCAATCCCTTCTCCTCCATTCTCCTCTCGGGATCTTGGGCACACACGCACATGCGCCCGGCGTGAGTTCTAAGCCACCTGGTCCAGGACGCGAACCGCGGTCGACTACGTGGGAGTCCAGTGACATAGCCATTACGCTAACTGCTGGTTCCCGAGAAGACATTTTCTAATTGATGAAAAAGACTTACTATGTATGAACTAATGTTTATTTATTTACTTATTTTTTTAAAGAGATTTTTTCTATAGGGCTCATGTGCTGGCCTGAGAGACAGAGAGACAGAAAGTGAGAAATCACCCTCTGTGGACATGGCTGTGCGGCAATCCCATCTCCTCCGTTCTCCTCTCAGAATTTTAGGCACACATGCACATACACCTGGCATGAGTTTTAAGCCAGTGGATCTAGGACTCAAATTGTGGTTTACTATGTAGGAGTCCAGTGACGTAACCATTATGCTGTCTGCTGGTCCCAATTTATTTATTTATTATTTTTTAGAGAGGGAGTTTTGCTATAGGGCATATGCACTCATCAGAGAGACAGAGACAGAGAGAGAGAGAGAGAGAGAGAGATTGAGAGAACGTGAGAAATCACACCTAGGGGAATGGCCATGCCTTAATCCCTTCTCCATTCTCCTCTCGAGACTTTTGGGTACTCATGTCCATGTCCTCAGAGTGAGTTTTAAGCCTCCGGGTCCAGGACTTGAACTACAGTCGGCCACGTGGAAGTCCAACGCTCCCTGAACTAATGTTTTCAATGGGTCTGAGGAAGTACTGTTTTAATTCTCACAGTACAAAGAAAGCACAACTGTGATTCAAGTCCTTAGATCCACTTCTTGATTTTACTTTCCAAAGTAGGAACAGCAGAGTTTAGGATAACTTCCAGAAACAAACCTCCAAAATGATGCATCCCAGTTATGGAACTAGGTCAGAACATATTTCAAAAATCTTTGTATGGGGAACTAGCAGTTAGCGTAATGGCTAAGTCGTTGGACTCCCACGTAGTCGACTGCGGTTCACGTCCTGGCCCCGGTGGTTTAAGCTCACGCCGGGCGTGTGTGCGTGCGTGCCCAAGATCCTGAGAGGAGAATGGAGGAGAAGGGATTGCGGTGTGACCATCCCCCCTGGGGGGTGATTTCTCACTTTCTGTCTCTCTCTGTCTGTCTGGCGAGCACACGCGCCCTATAGCGAAAACCTCTTCAAAAAAAAAAAAATCTTTGTATGAACCATGAGATTCTCACAAATACATTGCCACAAAATATTCTAGAAAAGTCATAGGAGAGTCAAAATAAAGAAGTCTGAGACCAGCAGGTGACGTAGTTTAAAGAACTGCACTCCCATATGGACCACCACGGTTCACGTCCCAGACCTGACAGTTTGAAAAGCACACTGGGTGTGTGTGCCCCAAGTCACAGGAGTAGAATGAGGAGAAGGGATTGTGGCATGGCCATCTACCCTGGGGGGGTGATTTCTCACTTTCCTTCTCACTAGCTCTCTCTGTCTCTTTCTATCTCTCTCTCTGGGACACTCCCTATGGCAAAAACCTTTAAAAATAATAAAATGATCTGGTTTGTGGGTGTTACAGGATGTCTCCGGGGTACTGAACATGGGCTATGGCGTGTCTCCCCCGCATGACGCCGATAGCAGGGGTGTCTGGAGCTCCCCCGCATGACGCCGATAGCAGGGGTGTCCAGAGCTCACTTCAGATTCTGAATAGCCCTTCCAGAACAGGCCTGCCCCACGGGCTCGCACAGGGCAGCACAAGGGACTCCCCACTTGGGCCTTTCTGATAGACAACACAAGGCATGATGGTTTTCTTATGAAACGCCTGCAACAGCCCGGTTCTCGACTGCGGCCTTCACCCACTGCGCCTGCGTGCTGGCTGAACCGGCAGTACTAAGAGTTTACGACAAATCGGAGGGTCTCTTCCGACTCTTACATTTCATCTTGGGCCATGAATGGCTGTAGAAACCCATGGAGTAATAGCTGAGTGGAGAAATTCCCTCATGTGGTTGTCTAGTCGTACAGCGCAGACACCCAAGGACAGAAGTGAGTCATCAGGACTGAGGCACAGACACAGAGGATACACAGTATGGAAGGATGTGGATGGACCCCACCACTACCACCATCACCACCACCATGGCAATGATCTTTCCATCAAGCCAGGACTGCTGGAGAAAGGAGCCATGACCACATCCAGCCCACTGGGGGATTCTCTGCCTCCGAAGGGATCTTGGGAACTGGCCCCCAGCTGGTTTATCAGGTGGGTCTTTGTGGATAACCATCTGGTGACGTTTACAGACCTGGTAAGACTCCTGAAACGTGGCTTTGAGCTGCGAACTTGGAGATGAACTCACCGCCCCCGTCTCTAACTCGGGTGATGCATTCTCTGGTAACGGATCAAAAATGAACTCTTCGAGGGATTTAGGCTGGTTGGAATCCACCTTTGGTGAGGACGAAGCTCCAGTTCTCCCACTGGGTTTCACTGCATCAGCTTTAACCTTTGCCTTTCTTCCCGTATTTCCATGGCTTTTTAACCCAGGGGCCTACTCAAATCAGCCCCTGAGCCTGGCTTAGCAACTGTGTGAAGCTGAGCCAAACGCGATAGCACACCAGAACCCAGCTTCTTTTCTACGTCTTATGATTGAATCCATTTAAGACATTCTTGCTTCTTTGATTTTTTCCCTTTCTTCTCTTCATCCTCCACGCTCTCTCGGAGGTCATCGCTGAGTGTTTTAAGATCACAATGTATATGCTATTTATTTATTTATTTATTTGGAGAGGTTTTTTGCTACAGGGTGCGTGTGTGCTCGCCAGACAGACAGAGAGAGACAGAGAGACAGAAGGCGAGAAATCACCCCCCAGGGGATGGCCACGCCGCAATCCCTTCTCCTCCATTCTCCTCTCAGGATCTTGGGCACGCACGCACACATGCCCGGCATGAGTTTAAGCCACCAGGTCCAGGACTCTAACCACAGTCGACTACATGGGAGTCCAGCGACATAGCCATTATGCTAACTGCTGGTCCCTGCAATTTATTTATTAGTGCAAAGTCACCCATAGCAGTGCCTCCCTCGTGGATCCATGGGCTCACCCTCAATTTTCCTTTGGAAATCTTCCCTTTGGCCAAAACTTTGAACACACTATTTTTAAAATCCTTGTGATATTTTGACTCAAATACGAAGGTTGGCCCCTTATGGTGTACTGAGGACGCCATGTTGGATTCATGGCAGGTTTGAACACATATTTCCTGTTGCTTCGCCATCCCCTGTTCATAAGGTCCTGCTAATCCTGTACTGTCATGGAATGTCCCCACATGCCATTGGAGCCATTGTCCTGCTCATTCTTCTAATAGCCACAGTGGTAGAAGTCTTCGCCATCAAAATATCCCATGATTCTGGGTGAAAGGGAGGTCCAGGGAGCCATGGCCTCCACCCTACCAACGCTCACTGGCCCAGCCCAGCCCTGCTGCAGCTGCTGCTACACCACCACTCCACAAGGCTGAGAGCTGCCCGGGAGCTCCCAAGGCTCCCACAAAGTGACTGGAGTGGATCCCCATGGGCCCGGCTAGGCCCAGAACTTCTCCATCCCAAAGTTGTCCCTTTTCTGAAAGAGACAGGATTCCTGGGGTGATGACAACTGTGACCCCTGGGCCTTGAGCCACTAGAATTTGACTGTAGTGCGTGGACAACTATGCAGGGCCTGATTCTATGCCTAGGGGTTAAGGGAGCTGGATCCCACGTGGTTGATCAGGATTCAAATCCTGTCCCCACACCTTGAAAATTATGCCAAGCATGTGTGCATGAGTGCCCCAAATCCTGACTGACTAGAGAAGTGGAAGAGAGAAATTGTGCCATACCATGTCCCATTGAAGAGTACCTTCTTTCTCCCTCTCTCTGTCTTGGGTGAGCACACGTGCTCTCTGGCAATTAAAACAAACCAAAACTCTATCCCGTGCTTACATACCCTGTGTAAGTGGTTCTACAGGCTCGCATTCTTCTGGGAATTTAGATGTAGGGAGGGGTCATTAAAAACAGAAACATCGAAGAGTTTAAAGTGAGCTGGGGGAAAGAAAATCTCTTCAGCAAATGGCACTGGGAAAACTAAATATCTACATGCAGAAAAACGAAACTGAATCCCTATCTCTCACCATTAACAAAAATCAATCTAAAATGGATCAAGGATCTAAACATAAAATCTCAAACTATTGGTGGAAAACACAGAGGAAACTCTTGGAGACACCAGAGTAGGCAAAGACTTCCTAGATAAGACCCCCAAAGCACAGGCAATAATTCCTAACATGAACAAGTGGGACTACATCTGTCTAAAAAGCTTCTACATAGCAAAAGAAACAATAATTAGGGTGAGGAGACAACCCTCAGAATGGGAGAATATATTTGCAAACTATGCCTCAGATAAGGGACTGATAACCAGAATACACAGGGAACTCAAACAGTTTACCTGCAAAAAGAAAAAAAAAAAATCATTTAAAAGGTGGGTTGAACAGAAAACTTTCTGAGGAAGGCATGCAAATGGCCAAAGAGCATATGAAAAAAAATATTTAAAGTCTCTTATCATAAAGGAAATACAAATCAAAACCGCAATGAGATATCACTTAACCCCAGTCAGAATGACTAAGGTTAAAAGAAGTAAAGAATGATAAGTGCTATCAAGGCTGCAGTGAAAAGAGAACCCTCTTACACTGTTGATGGCAATGTAAATTAGTACAGCTATTGTGGAGAATGATATAGAGGTTGCTCAGAAACCTACAAATGGAACCACTGTATGACCCACTAATTCCACTTTTACGTATCTACCCGAAGGATAGGAAATCAGTCAGAAAAACATTTGCAAATCCATGTTTATTGCAGCATCATTCACAATTGCTAAGACATGGAATCAGTCCGAACAGCTAAGAACAGACAAGTGGATTGAAAAAATGTGGCACATGTACTCTATGGAATACTACTGAGCCATAAAAAACAATGGGACCCTAACATTTGATGTAAAGTGGACACACATGGAAGACTTAATGCTAAGTGAGCCTAGATAAGACAATGAAAGACAGGCGTTGAATGTCCTTGCTTAATATATACCAACTCTCTGCAATCTATGGCAAAAACTGAAAGATTGGAAGGTATAATAGCAGGCAGGGACACTATGGATACTAGAGATACTAGAGATAGCATAGAAGGGGTGGGTAATAGGGAGTAGAAGGGAAGGGATCAGGGAATAAAAACAACATTTAATAGACACAAAAATGAAGTTACCTGTTCATAATGCATGTGGTAATGTCTTTGGCTTGACTATTATGCACCATATTCAAGCTGGGGAAAACCAAGTTGTATACTGTAAAGATGTATAGTGATGGGACTAGCAGTTAGTGTAATGGCTATGTCACTGGATTCCCATGTAGTCGGCTGCAGTTTGAGTCCTAGACCCGGTGGCTTAAACTCACGCCGGGCGCGTGTGTGTGCATGCCCAAGATCCCGAGAGGAGAATGGAGGAGAATGGATTGCGGCATGGCCATCCCCCCTGGGGGGTGATTACTCACTTTCTGTCTCTTTGACTCTCTCTGTCTTTCTGGCAAGTGCACATGCCCTATAGCAAAAACCTCTCCAAAAATAAATAAATAACTGAGCAGGGAAAGTCAGAAAAATAATCTCTCAAAACCTACAATATCCTTTAGTCCATAAATCTACCATTCCCCTATTAAGAAACCTAACCATTATTAACTAAAACCTAATCATCGTTAACCAAACCATCATTAATGCCATCGTGATACAAGAGATAAAATGGTGTCTCACTAGTACACAACCTAATAATGATCGGCCATTGGAAGAGCACCCACAAGGCTACACAGACTGTCCTGTGTGGCCAAGGTCTGTCAAGCATACTCTGTCATGGCTGCATGACGTTGTGATCACCTGACAGGTGCTTCTCAGACTGTATCCCTGACGTTCAGTGACACACAACTCTATTTCCAATAGCAAGAAGTTGATCATTGACTGCATTTTCCTTCCTCTCTCTTCCTGCGGAAAGACACTTAGTTGTAGAATTATTAAATATACATTCTTTTTTTTTTTTGGATAAACATCAGGCAATATTGTACACATCTAAGCATTTCATTGGCTTTATGTTAAAGTGTCCATGTTGTATGTCTATTACATAGAAGAGCTCAGAATTTTAATTTAGAGAGGCACCCGTGGCCTCAGCTGGCTCTGTCGTGGTGTCAAGTTTTGCATCTGCAAAGGAGAAGCAGAGTGTGGGTTGCTGGTCGGGTCAGAAGTGGTAATGTCAGTGAAGTGCTTAGAGTGTCCCAGAGTCAAACAACTGGACACGACAACCCTCTGGGCCACGGGACACCCTTCGGCCAGGACTTGGGAAGAAAGATCACCCATGGGCACTCCTTCTTCTTTTTTTTTTTTTGGAGAGGTTGTTGCTATAGGGTGCGTGTGCTCGCCAGACAGACAGACAGAGACAGAGAGACAGAAAGCGAGAAATCACCCCCCAGGGGTCATGGTCACTCCGCAATCCCTTCTCCTCCATTCTCCTCCTGGGATCTTGGGCACGCACGCACATGAGTCCGACCTGAGTTCTAAGCCACCGGGTCCAGGACTCCAACTGTGGTCGACTACGTGGGAGTCCAGCAACATAGCTGGAGAGAGAGAGAAAGAGAGAGAGAAAGGAAGGCCATGCCACAGTCTCTTTTCCTCTATCCCCTTGCATACGTGTAAGCCTGGTGTATTTTTCAAGCTGTCCAGTCCTCAGGATCGGCCATGTGGGACCCAGCTGCCTTAACCACCATGTCACTTTCAGGCCTAGCAGCCTTTCCAGGCGTTTGTTTAATCGCCAGGAGGCATGTGTACCAACTAGAGAGACAGACACAGAGGAAACACCCCAACCCTAAACCAGGCATGGTCACGCTGCCATCCCTTTTCCTCCATTTCTCCATCTTGTCAAGACTGAAGGCTGGGAGGGACCAGCAGTTGGCGTAATGGCTATATCGCTGGACTCCCATGTAGTCGACCACAGCTCAAGTCCCCGACCAGGTGGCTTAAACTCACGCCGGGCACGTGTGCATGCGTGCCCAAGATCCCGAGAGGAGAATGGAGGCACTGCGGCGTGCCCACCCCCCCCCCCTGGGGGGGAGGGTTCTCACTTTCTATCTCTCTGTATTTCAGGCGAATGCACGTGCCCTGTAGCAAAAACCTCTCCAAAAAGAAAAAAAATAAAATAAAAGATTTAAGGCTGGGATTCGAACTGCAGTCAGTCATGTAGGATCCAGTTTCCCATAAGTACTGCGCTATGAGCTATTCCAAAACTTGAATCTATTTTTGGGCCCCAGTAATGAAAACTAAAAGCAGGTGGGCTTAAAAAATGTTTAAAATATTAAAAATCTATTAGTGCCCAAGTGGCAGAAGGTTATACAGTGACACAGGCAACTAATTTGAAATAGTCTCCAGATGACCGACCGATCACCTGCCAGTGCCGTCTTGGCATGCATGCAGCCCCC
>NW_006159767.1:955626-959454 GCF_000334495.1 Tupaia belangeri chinensis
TTCAGCAGACATGCTGGAGGAATGGTCCCTTCACAACCAGCCAGAGGGTTGCTTTGAAATGTCCTTCCTATGAAATTACACAAAGGCATCTGGATGGGACTCTGCATGGGTCAAAACTCAATGTAGGGACCAGGTTGTATGCTGTAGAGATGTACAGTGATGAGACCAGAAGTTAGCGTAATGGCTATGTCGCTGGACTCCCATGTAGTCGACCGCGGTTCACGTCCCAGACCCGGTGGCTTAAACTCACGCCTGGCGCATGTGGGTGTGTGCCCAAGATCCTGAGAGGAGAATGGAGGAGAAGGGATTGCGGCGTGGTCATCCCCCCTGGGGGGTGATTTCTCGCTTTCTGTCTCTCTGTCTCTCTCTGTCTGTCTGGCGAGCACATGTGCCCTATAGCAAAAACCTCTCAAAAAAAAAACACACACACACAAAAAAAACCCTCAATGTAAATAAACACCAAATTGACAATATAGCACATTTAGGACACAGTGTGGTTTTGATTTATGTGCTTTCATTGTTCCCACACTGTCACACCCGGATGTAGATTGTGTGATCCATTTACAGACCGGTTACTTAGGAGATGGAAGCAGTGTCCAACACGAATTCAGAAAGTTCCTCGTGTCCCGTCTCAGGGTTCTCGGTTCCTCGCTCTCGTCTGTCTTCCTTGGGAAGTCCGGCCTGCTCCTGCTCTGGGACGCCCTTTTCCTTCGCTTCCATCATTCCTGGGATTCTCCTCCACCGTCTGGTTCTCTCCGGCTCGCCCTTGCCTTTGCCCATCACGATGTTACGTACTTCCCTCCCTTAACTCGTTCACTCACGTAAATGTGAGGGTGTAGCCGTGTGTGTTTAATGTGGAGTATGGCTTTTAAATCGATTGGTTTCATCATTTGAGAATGCAGTCAGCTTCATACACATTATGACAATGGTCACTACAGTGACCAGTGGAATTCCAGGACAGTCAACTCGAAATAAAGATGGCAGACAACACGGGAAAAAGCGTTAGGCTGGACACAGCAACCGCTTCCCTGTACTATTTAAAGCACCAGAACATTCCAGCCGTTTAGGTGGCCGAGGGGTCCATGATGAACTAACGTGTAGATGTGATGTTATGGGTTTCTATAAGTGAGTTCCAGTAGCTGAGATTTTAACTAATATCACAAATTGCAAGTTATCTAATAGCCTAAAAATGCTCAGCATCATTAATCATTAGGGAAATGCAAGTCAAAGTCGTAATGAGGTATCAGCTCAGCCTAGATGGAATGGCTGTTATCAAAAAGACACACACAGGGAACCAGCAGTTAGCGTAGCGGCTATGTCGCTGGACTCCCACGTAGTCGACCGCAGTTCGTGTCCCGGACCCGGTGGCTTAAAACTCACGCCGGGCGCACGTGCGTGCGTGCCCAAAAATAAAATAAAATAAAATAAAATAAAATAAAATAAAATAAAATAAAATAAAATAAAATAAAATAAAATAAAATAAAATAAAATAAACACACACACACACACGCCAAAAAAACAAAAACAGAAACAGTGAAGACTGCAGAGAGGGATTCATTTACCCTGTTGGTGGGACACTGTACAGACATTATGGGAAACAGTATGGAGGTCCCTCAGAAAACACGTATGAAAACACCTACCATATGATCCAGCAATTCCACTACTAGGCATAAGTGCACAGGAAGGAGCTAGGTGTGTCGTAAAGGTGACCGCACCGCCACATTTATTACCGCACTGTTCCTAATAGCCAGCATGTGGAATCAGCCCGAGTATCCATCAGGAAATGAATGGGGCCAGCAGGTGGCACGGTGGTTAAGGCACTAGACTCCCCTAGCTCGAGTCCTGGACCCAGAGGTGTGAAAGTCACGTTGAGTGCACGTGCATGCCTGCCCAAAATCCTGAGAGGAGAAGGGAGGAGAAGGAATTATGGGGTGGCCATCCCCCCTGGGGGATGATTTCTCACTTTCCCTGTCTCTGTCTCCCTCCAGAAAGCACACATGACCTATGACAAAAAAACCTTTAAAAAAAAGGAGAAAGGTGAATGTATATGTACCCGTGTTTCATATACGTATACATACACATACTATACACACACAATTCAATTATATATGTGTGTGTGTGTAGATAATTGATAACTAGAATCCTATCTCTTGAGGTTGAGTCGGTGAGCCTGGAAGACATTTTGCTAGGTGACATAAACCAACCACAGAAAGAACATTACCACATGGTCTTCCTCATAGGTGGAAAGTGAAAAAAGTGACCTGGTACAAGCAGGGATTGAAGAAATGACTGCTCGAGGCTGGGAAGACGAGGACAGGGGGTGGGGACGTTGAATAGTGAAGACACAGTCGCAGACAGATAAGAGAAATGATGCCCAGTTTTGTAACACACAGTAGGGCAACCGCAGTCAGCAGCAACCTACTGAGCATCTCAGACTCACTAAAAAGAGCATTCCGCATGTTCCCACACGAAGGACAAGTGGTCAAGAAGGTGGTATACTAATCACCCAGGCTGAATCGACACACACTGCACTCTTGAACCGGAGTCACACGGTACCTCACAGCTACGTACAGTTACCTCGCGCCAACAGCACGTTTTAGGCCCCCGAGCACGCCAGGTTATCCCTCACCAGTACAGGCCCAGCATCCCTCAGATTCACGACAGCCCTTCTGTTCACCCGTGGGAAGTGATAGTTCTCAAAGATTATTCATTTAGGGGCCAGCAGGTGGCGTGGTAGTTAAGGGCGCCGGACGCCCACATGGCCAACTGCGGTTCAAGTCCTTGACCTGGCAGCTTCCTTTCTCTTTTTCCCTCTTTTTCTCTGATCAAATTTTTAAAAAATAAAATAAAAATAAATGAAGTTAAATAAGATAATTCCTTATAAAAAAAAAGTTTATTTATTTCCTCCTTGCATGGGAGAGATCGAGAGAGAGAGAGATTGAGAGAGAGAGATTGAGAGACCCCCATCAGGTATTGACACACAATCCAACCCCAGCTTCAGCCCTCCCCAGCTCGTGGGCACATGCGTGCCCGGCGTACACAGGAGGCCTGCAGGATGAGAACCGGCCCCTTCCAGCCGCTCAGAGCATCGCGTTTCACTGCTCATGTTCAGCCCCTGGAGACAGACATTTTAGCGTCCCCATCCTCAGTATTTCTGAACCCACTCAGGTAATGGGCGTTTATCAGTGAATCGTGTAGTAGTCGTCCCCATGGAGCACCTCGCATGACCGCCACCCCAGATCCTGGCGGTTCCACAGAGGAGGTGCTCAGGTTGGCCTCTTCCTCCCTACGCCGCTCTCCGCAGTGCTGATTCACAGGGCGACACTTTCCCAGTGAGAAGGCAGTGGTTCCTGACAACTCACACATCCTGTGGTGAGGCGCCTTCTGAGTTATCGTGAAAGCACCACCAGGTTTAAAGGGTGTAGTCTGCACACACAGTGCCACCAACCTAGTGGCTTAAAAAAAAATGTATTGAGGGACCAGCAGTTAGTGTAATGGCTATGTTGCTGAACTCCCATGTAGCCAACCGCGGTTCGAGTCCCAGAAACGGTGGCTTAAACTCAGGCCAGGTGGGTGTGCGTGCGTGCCCAAGATCCCAAGAGGAGAATGGAGGAGAAGGGATTGCGGCGTGGCCATCCCCCCTGGGGGGTGATTTCTTGCTTTCTATCTCTCTGTCTCTGTCTTTCTGGTGAGCGCACGTGCCCTATAGCAAAAACCTCCCCCCCTCAAAAAAAAAAGAAAGAAAGAAAGAAAGAAAGAAAGAGAGAGAGAGAGAGAGAGAGAGAGAGAGAAAGAAAGAAAGAAAGGAAGAAAGAAAGAAAGAAAGAA
>NW_006159767.1:959522-960706 GCF_000334495.1 Tupaia belangeri chinensis
GAGAAAGAAAGAAAGAAAGAAAGAAAGAAAGAAAGAAAGAAAGAAAGAAAGAAAGAAAGAAAGAAAGAAAGAAAGAAAGAAAGAAAGAAAGAAAGTTATTGAGCACAGCAGTGGTATGGTGTTTGGGGCACTGGACTCCCACATGGCTGACCATGGTTCAAGTTCCAGACCCGGTGGCTTGCTTTCTCTCTTTCTGTTTCACTCTCTGTCTCTCTCTGGTGAGCATGCCTGCCTTATAGCAAACTTAAAATAATAATAAATAAAAAAATTTTAAAAGATATTTAAACAGAAAGAACTGTCTTGTCTCCTTATTCCGGAGGCTAGGAATCCAAACCCAGGGTGTCGGCAGGGTTGATTCCTTCTGAGGTCAGAGGTGCACCCATCCCCGGCTTCTCCCCCAGCTTCTGGTGGTTCCTGGACGTCTCTGGCGTCCTTTGGCCTGTGGCCCCGTCACTCAGATCTCCACCCCTCCCCCTAGGTGTGTGCCTATGTCCCAATGACCCTTTATATATGGATACTGGACTGGGTTAGGAGCCCACCCAACTCCAATATCATCTCATCTTAGCTCATGACATGTGTGACAACCACTTTTCCAAATAAGATTGCTTTCTGAAGGCAAAGACGTCAACTTCTAAGTGGGGGTGGGGGTGGGCGGAGGCGTGAGTCAGGTATAATTCAATCCACAATACAAATCTCTCCTTAGAGACTGGAGGTGCGAGGTCAGGGAAGGGGCTCCAGTATGTAAGTTCTCTTTAAAGACGCTTTTGTAAAAATCAAAAGTAAAGTGTTTTGTTTACAAAATATTAATTTCCTTTAAAGTTTTTTTTATTTATTTACTTATTTATTCATTTGCCAGAGAGAGAGAGAGCGAGCGACAAGGAGGCAGTGGGAGAGAGAGAACGCATCCTCCGGGGGGCGTGGTCACGCCAGGAGGTCACGCCCCTTCTCCCCTGTCTCTTTCCTGTCAGGAGTTTGGACATGCAGACACACATAGGCCTGGCAAGCTTTTCAAGCTGCTGGGGCTGGGATTTGAACTGCACGGTTGGCCGGTGGAACCGCCGGTGGAATTCCTAGCGGAATCTCTCCGTAGTAGTTAAGCTGCTAGGTCATGGAGTTGACCCACAGGTTCATCGTATTTTAAATCGTTGCGTAGTAAGTACATTTATGGGATACAATGCGATGTT
>NW_006159768.1:0-12141 GCF_000334495.1 Tupaia belangeri chinensis
AAAAAGAAAAGAAAAAAGAAAAGTAAAATGACAATAATAACATTTAATAAATAATTTTTAACAAAATAAATAAAAGTTCTGGGACTAGCAGGTGACTTAGTAGTTCAGGTGCCTGGCATGAGTTTAAGCCAGCAAGTCCAGGACTTGATCCACAGTTGACTACATGGGAGTCCAGCAACATAGCCATTACACTAACTGCTGGACCCAGTCATTGATTTTTTTACTAAAATGTCAAGAAGTTGAAATGCGGAAAGTATGGTAGTTTTATTAAATGGGGCTAAGAAAATTAGATATTCACATATAAAATACTTAAATTATACCTGTATCTCACCTTTTATACAGAAATAAACTTATAATGGATTAAAGAATTAATCTGCAGACAAGAAAATTTAAAATTTTTAGAAAAAATCTTCATAACATCAATGGGTCGCAATATTTTTTATATGAACCCATAGCCAAAGACAACAACAAAATAGAAAAATTAAATTATAGAAAACTAAAATGATCCTACACAGCTCAGTAAATAAGAAACAAATTTAAGATACAACATTAAGAATGGTTATATTGGAACCAGCAGTTGGCATAATGGCTATGTCTCTGGACTCCCATGTAGTTGACCGTGGTTCGAGTCCCAGACCCAGTGGCTTAAACTCATGCCAGGCATGTGTGCATGCGTGCCCAAGATCCCAAGAAGAGAATGGAGGAGAAGGAATTGTGGCATGGCCATCCCCCCTGAGGAGTGATTTCTTGCTTTCTGTCTTTCTGTCTCTCTGTTTCTGTCTGTCTTTCTTGCAAGCGCACACGCCCTATAGCAAAACAAAACAAAACAAACAAAAATCCTCTCTAAAAAGAATGGTTATATGTTTGCAACACCATTAAAAATGTTTAAATTCTTTTCCATAGAGTACGTGTGCTCTCTGGGAAGAGAGAGAGAGAGGGGAGAGGAGAGAGAGAGAGAGAGGAGAGAAGAGAGAAAGAGAGAGAGAACACATCCCTAGGAAAATCATGACACCACAATTAATTCTCCATTTCTCCCCTTAGTATTTTGGGCATGCATGCACATTTATGTCCTATGTATTTCAATCACTGTGTCCAAGACAAACCACAACATTAGCCATATGGGATCCAGCCACCTTAACCACCATGACACTGGCTTGCCCCAAAGAACTTTTTTGAGGTACCTCAGAAAGTGGAAAATTAAACTATGATGTGATTTAGCAATCTCACTATTTTGAACATATTCAAAGTATATTAAATCAATATGTCAAAGAGATGCCTGTCTTTAAGAGATGCCTATGTTTACATTCATTGAAAATTATCTATGATAGGAAAAATATGGCATCAAAGTAAGTCTATCAACACCAATTTTCAAAAAACTGTGATATGTGTATGCAACCATGTTTGGATGTGTAGGCTGACCACGGTTTGAACTGCATCCCCAGTGGTTTAAATAACACACAGGGGTGTGTGTGTGCATGTGTCTGTGCCCAAAATCTTGGCATGATATAGATATGGAGAATGAATTGTGGTGTGAGTACACCTCATTATGAGATGCTTTCTACATCTCTCTCTGTCTCACTCTGGTGAGCAGACAAACTGCGATAATTTCTAAAAATTCTGTTATATTCAACAACCTGGATGAACCTGTAGGACATTCACTAATTGAACAATTCTGACATAAAAAGATAAATCCAACATATCTCACTTATGAGTGGAGTGTTTAAAGTCAAATTAAGGGGCCAGCAGGTGACAATAGTTGTGTTGAACTCCCACATGGCTGATAGCATTTTGAGTCCCAGACCTGGTGGCTTGCTTTCTCATTTACTCTCTCTCTTCCTAGTGAGCTCATATACTCCTAAATTTTGTTTTAAATAAATAATAAATAAAATTTAATTAAAAATCTGAATAAAAGTTAAATTCATAGGGACAAAGTAAAATGACAGCTACAAGAAATAGGGTGTAAATATTTAGGTCAAAACCCATAAACTTTTAGTGAGAGAAGAGGAATGAGTTCAATGAGTGAATGAATGTATTGTACACCATGTCAATGCTGTTAATAAAATTATATTGTAAACTTAAAAAATGCTATGAGAGTATATACTGTCCTCTCACCCCAAAATTGAAGTTGTTTATAATGCATATGTCAAATGGCTCAATTTAGCCATTCTCCAAATTGACATCTATCAAAACGTGCTGTTGTATACCATTACATTATAAATGGATGGAATTTATAGTAAAAAAAATTAGAAATATAAATACATACATAATAAACATACACACAAGAAATTTTACCAAGAAAGAAAACTGTTCATAAAGACTGGCAGAAGAAAGCTATATGACAGTAAGATATACGACAGGTCAAGAACTATTTTCCTTTTAATTATCACACATTAAACCATGGAATTATGATGACTTGGTTACTGAATGATAAAGGACAGCACATGGGACATGAATCTGAGGAGTAGATGGCTTAATTTTCAGGAGTTTGAGGTTCAAGGATAATGCAATCTTTTTTATAACATGACCTCCTCTTTTGTAAATTATAAGGCCCCTTTCTCTCCAGATGGTGTTGCGGAATTGAGAATGACTTGGGACATAGTAACGAAGTTCTTCTTTACACTGCAGAGGAAGCATTCAATGATTAACATGAGCCCTTCCCTTTTTTGCTAAAATGGTGTATAGAATTATGTTAATCAGTGTTTCCTTGATTTTTATATCATTTTTTAAACTGTAACTCAGCAATATCGCTAGGAATGTCTCTGATGCAACTATTGGCCTCTCTTGGCTCAAAATTACAGAGCTCATTGTCTCAGGATGGCATGGTCCCCAAAGCCTTGCTGGGCCATGATGAAATCATGGAGGACATGTGAGAAAGAAATTGTTTTTCACAAGAATGCAGGGTGACAGGTGCAGAGCCCCAGGGCATGGAGAACCCCCCGAGCTGACAGGTGCAGAGCCCCAGGGCATGGAGAACGCCAGAGGTCTTGGATGGGACTGAATGATATAGTAATAGAAAGAGAAGCCAGAGAATCTCAGATCACAGTGACTCGAAGGATCAGTCTCAGCACCATGATTCCTTAGAAATGCCTTTATAATTCTCCTATTTGTACCCTTGTCTGCCATGCCAGTCTGCCACACATTTGGTACAGACTGAAGGCATCCAGTGATAGGGAGAAACCTCTGTGCCCTCCAAAGAAGTTGATTCTCCGTACAATGTACTGAGCTTGTACATACAATCCAACTCCACGATCTTTTCAGATCAGCACACAGAGCTTTGTCTCTGTGTTGGGTAGGCCCTGACATGTTATTCTTTTTTATTTCTTTCTTGCTACTTATGCAAAATTTACGGACTGAATGTGAAGTGGCACTTGAGAGCTGTGATAAATACCTGAAGCACAGTGTCTACAGAGATGGGGACCTGGTGCCGGGTGGGTTTTTTCCTATTTATGACTTTAGAGATGTAGAACCCATACATCAGGAATCTTTTTTGATGAGGCCAAATCAAAATCTGATAGTACATAAGTTACTCAGTTTGTTTGTGTAAAGATCTTTATTACTGTGTATGACTGTATTTGTGTGTGTGTGTGTGTGTGTGTGTGTGTGTGATCAATCCTACTTGAAAATAGTAAAAACTGTACAAAATAATGGCAGAAATGCAGAATAGTGAATTCAGGATGTTCTTCCTTAATATCCTTTTATTAGCCTTCTTCCTTTGTATTAATCTCTCTCCACACATTTCAAGACAGGAGAAAAGTTAAAATAGTCTGCTGCCCACTGCATCAGCACTATCCACATATTCAGTCATTGGGAAACTCAGAGTGAGTGATAATGTTGGGTCCTTAGTCCCTCTTATAGCCAAGGACTATGTATGTGAAGTTCACATGTATATTCAGACACTGACTGCCTGATGTGAATTTGGTGTTAGCATCAAGGGACTAACACTGGGTGCTCACTGCCAATACAGGGACATTCTAGAAATGTGCCTTATACAGAAGCCACAAATGCCTGGACTGGCTATACTATATGGACCATATCCCACAAAAAGTCACTCATTCAACTCTGTCAGGAAATTAGGTTTGTGATCCTGAGAGTTTAAAAAAAGAGTAAGTTCATTTTTCATTAGAAAATAAGCTCTTCTCTTTAACTCTGATTTCCTTGCTTAATTTGCCATTGTGTGCATGCACCAGAGAGAGACAGAGAAAAGGAGGAAAGTGCTCCCCAATGGGTATAGTCATGCTGTAATCTCTTCTTTATGTCCTCATCCTTCATCTCCATCAGGATTTGGGGCATTCACACACACACACATGTCCAAGCATGTTGGGAATGGCCACATCACAATCCCTTCTCTTCCATTCTCCTCCCAGGATTTTGGGCACACATGCACATGTGCCCACCATGTTTTTCAAGCTACTTGGGCTGATTCAAACTTTGTGGCTAGCTATTTGGGATCTGGCTCCCTTAACCACCGGGGCATAGAATCAGCTCTGATTCCAACTTCTCTAAGAAGAATACAAATGGATTTGGGGCATTCACACACACACACATGTCCAAGCATGTTTTCTTTCTATTTTTATCTAAAATTTTGTTTATTTATTTTTGCATTTTTTTCTTATATCAGCCACCATGTTTTTCAAGCTACTTGGGCTGATTCAAACTTTGTGGCTAGCTATTTGGGATCTGGCTCCCTTAACCACCAGGGCATAGAATCAGATCTGATTCTGAATTCCAACTTCTCCAAGAAGAATGCAAAACATTGCATTAAATTTTGACTTTTTGCAACTCTGTGGCATGCATACATTAAAAATTGAGTTACTTATAGTTTTACTTAGTGAGAGGTTGACCAGTAGACAGCCTGTGTTCTCTGCAAATGTTTTGGTTGCAACAGCAGAGTGTGCTTCTAAAAAATTCACTCTATCAACATGTGTGTGGTCCCAGAATAGTGTCAGGCAAAATGCAAGTTTCTTCCATGGGTGTCTCTATTCTTAACAATTTTGTTTGGGGTTATTTAAAACTTGTTATTTTGGCAGGTGATCTTGCACTGGAGAGAGATGATATGGACTTTCTAATCTTTGGGTAGAATTTGAGGATTGTCTGTGTATGAGGAAGAACAAAACATTTTACTTTGGATATTTTCCAACTTATCCATTTTGTTCCCTTTATGGATTTTATTTTCAGGGTCACTGAAAAACACTGATTAACCCAAGGTCCCTAAAAAATTTATTTATATATTTTTACCTAAGTGGTTGTGGCTTTTGTTCTTGAATTTGTTTGTTATCCACTTTCAGTTTATTTTTCTACGTGATATAATGTCTAGGTCTTATACCATTATTTTGCAAATATCTACCTTTGTCAGCACCATTTCCTGACTAAACTATTCTATTTCCCTGTGGAATTGTCTATGTAGATTGAACTTTGAACATCCTAATTTTATATATTCTAAACTAATATGAGAAGTAAAAAAAAATATACTTCAGAAGTAGAGATCTTATTTATCTCAAATCAAGAGTGAAACTTTCAATTTGAAATATCTTCCCCAACTTAAATAAATTTTCTGTAACCATTCTTGTCAATTTCTGTGTATTATATAATTTTTCCAACCTATTTTAAATATACTGTTACTTCTCTGCTCTTTTATTCTAATTTAATCTTTCATTTCATTCTAATGATTGCCTCAGTTTTTGTCTCTTGTGCACATCCTTTCTGTATTAGATTGAAAAGATACCTCATTTGATTACATCATTTGGTTTATTAATTTATTGCAATAATTTATAAAGAATTGTTTACTAGGACCAGCAGTTAGCTTAATGGTTATGTCGCTGGACTCCCATGTAGTCGACTGCAGTTCACATCCCCAACCTGGTGGATTAAACTCAAGCTGGGTGCGTGTGCATGCATGCCCAAGATCCCCAGAGGAGAATGGAGGAGAAGGGATTACAACGTGGCCATCCCCCCTGGGGGGCGATTTCTTGCTTTCTGTCTTTCTGTCTCTCTGTCTTTCTGGCGAGCACAAGTGCCATATAGCATAAACCTCTCAAAAAAAAAAAAAAGAATGGTTTACTAACAGTTTTATGTGCCATATTTAAATTTTATACACACACACACAGAGGGCACATGTACTTGCCACAGACAGAGGGAGAGGAAAATATCAGCCCTCAAGGGAACATGATCATGCCACAATTTCTTCTCTAACATTACACAATTTTACTTGGGCTTTGGGAAAAACATTTGGCCACATGAGATCCAGTTCCCTTATTCATGAGGCCAAGAGGCTGGATGTCTTATATTCTGAGTATTTTGTAATTTTAATACTGGAGAATATGTGTATGCACCTAAAGAGACAGACTGATTAAATATCCTCCAATGGGACCTCATCATTCGTAACATTATATTCTTTTCTCTATCTCTACTTTTGTAAGGATCCTGGTAACATGCACACATGTGCCCAAAATATTTTTCAAGTTGCTAGGTGAGGATGTGAACCATGGTAAGATCTAGACTTGGGCTTACAGGTATGTACAGTAAAAATTTCCCAAGGTACACCAGAACTGTGGCTGCTTAAGAGCACCTCTGACTGACATCGGTGATTGATCCATAGATAGTATGAAATAACTGTGTTTGTTTTGCAGGTATGAAATAACATTTGGTTATTATAGGACTGGCCCCTTAATGTTTAAGGGATCAGATTCTACATGGCTGATGGCAGTTCAAATCCTGATCCTAGCAGCTTTAAAAACATACTGAGCTTGTCTGTATGTGTACCAAAAAAAAGGTCAGTCAAAACTTAAAGCTAAGGGACCAGCAGTTAGCGTAATGGCTATGTCGCTGGACTCCCACGTAGTTGACCGCGGGTCGAGTCCCCGACCCATCCCGAGAGGAGAATGGAGGAGAAGGGATTGTGGTGTGGACATCCCCCCTGGGGTGTGATTTCCTGCTTTTTGTATCTCTGTCTCTCTCTGTCTGTCTGGCGAGCACATGTGCCCTATAGCAAAAACCTCTCCAAAACAAAAGAAAAACAAACCAACCAACAAACAAAAAACTTAAAGCTAAAATTGTTATGAGAACTCCAGTTATAAATTAAAATTTCTATTTATAATGGAAAATAACCAATAAATTAAAAAAAAAGTTTAAAGGTAAATTTAATTCAGGGTTCTTAGTTTATTAGAATCAAAGTAAATAAAATTAGGCTGTGGGCAGTTAACAGTAGCATTATTAGTATACTGTATCCATTTGCATAATACTAAATAAGTTCTCTATATAAAGAAAAACAGATTTCTATTAAATATTTAAGAAAATGTGAGAGAATATGACACTTTATCTATGCAACATTTCTTTTGAACTTTAAAATTGGAGATACATGATGAAAATGATTCCATGATACCTTTAAAATCATAATAAAGGTCAAATTATACCATAATAGTGAAAAGATAAAATAATTATTTTTTAAAACAAGATGTTTAAAAATTACTTATTTAACTTTGTTATTTATTATTTTTAATTTGCTGTAGGGCATTTGAGATCACCTGATAGAGATGAGAAAGAGAGGAAGAGAGAGAGAAAGAGAATGTAAGAAAGCAAGCCACCAAAACTAGTGTTCTTTTTTATGTGGGAATCTTAACCATGGCACCACCTGAAGATCCCCAAAACAAGAAATGTTTAGGTGAAAAAAATTATAAATAAAAATTAATTGCAGATATTTTTGAAATAATTTGAATTAAGAAACTTGCTGTAGTCAATACATAGCTTGAAAATCTGAGCAAAATTGTAGTTTTTAAAGAGAAACTTATTTTAACAACAACTTTCCTCATAAGAGTTAACATAGTAAGTGGATAGAAAAACTATAGAAAGGTCACTTTAAAGTGCCTGCAGTAAATATGTTTTGGAGGATAATTGCAACAAAGGACTGAAAACTCACAATCTGGGTGCTATTTAAAGGTTATAGAGTATAGAGGACAAAATAAATGCTTATATCATGGTTTATTTTTAAAAATTTATTTCTTCAATTTATTTTACTTTTCCACAAACTTACTTTACACATGCAAAAATTTTTGTTCATACTCCATAGTTCTTGATAGTTAAGAAAAAACTTTCATAATTTAAAAATACTGCATTTTAAAGATAATGTTCAAAATATTTTTTCTAATTTTGTATAATTTTGTGACTATAATAGATACAGTATGGTATAAAATATTTTTGAGAAAATATCTACATGTCAACTACTCAAATTGTTGAAAAGCAAATGCCCAACACACAAGTCACACATAAATCTCAATTCAGCCCTGCCTACCAAGTATTCTGTGATATAACATCTCCTAGCAAAGATCAGTCTCTTTTTCTTCCTTTAAAGTCTTTCTCAAGATAATCCTCTAGTGTGGTTGCTCTTTTGCAGTCTCTACTGATAACAGTGCTGCGCTGGGAAAGTCTAGGTTATTTTATGTTATAAATTCTCTTCATATATCTTATCTAAACTTCTCTACCAGGCAGAATTGTTTATGATGTCAGGTCATCTTTCTAAGAGCTTCTGTTGGCTTACATGAGATCCATCTTCATTCCATAGTTTTCTGAGTTATTTTCAGATATGGCATTCTAGTCAAAGCCCTATCCAGTAATGGGTATGTCCATTTTCTGATTCAGTGCAACAAGCGTTAGTGATCTTATGCAAATAATTCTACTGCCACAAAATAAAAATACTCCCAAATAATTTCCAATTCTAGAGGGATTAGGAAAGAAGAAAAGTTTATGTTTCCATTTAAATAAACAAACAAAGGATGTAATGGCTGTAATGGCTATGTCACTAAACTTCCATGTAGTCAACTGTGGTTTGAGTCCTGTACCCAGTGGTTTAAACTCACACTGGGCGTATGTGCATGTATGCTCAAGATCCCAAGAAGAGAATGGACGACAAGGGATTGCGGCATGGCCATTCCCCCAGGGGGTGATTTATTTTTTGTTTGTTTGAGAAACAAATAAGAAAAATATTTTAATATATTGCTAAACCTATCAACAACTGAAAAGAAAACATACTGTTTAAATTGGGAAAACAAAGCATACTAAAAAAAATCAGTAATGTTTTACTCAAAAGTCATAAAATTCTATTTCACCAGTTAAGTCTTATGTTCAAACTCCCTTCTGTTGAATATGCAGTGTTGCTGTGGTCCAATCTTTCCGTTTAAATCCTGGGAGCTAACATTCTACGTTGCTATTGATATTTCCTGTCCCTAGCATTAAATTGGTCATTTTCTTGGTTGCCTTTTGTTCTCTTATTTCTGTATGTATCTTTAGTTTCACTGGTTAAGCACTCCTTTCAGAATTTCTTGAAGAGGGGGTCTGCTACTGGCAAATTCTTTTAAGTCTTGTTTATCTGAAAATGTTTTTATTCCTTCTTTCCATATGAAAGATAATCTTGTTGGGTATAGTATTCTTGGTTGAAACTGTTTTTCACTTAACACTTTGAATATATTTTCCCATTCTTTCCTTCTTGCATTGTTTCTGATGAGAGCTCTGAGGTTAGCCTGATGGGATAACCTTTGTAAGTAACCTGAGGTTTCTTTCTTGGCAATTTTAGTATCTTGTCTTTGTCCATAGATTTGACCAGTCTGGCTATGATGTGCCTTGGAGGAGATCTTCTTGGGTTGATTCTATTAGGGGTCCTTTGTATGTCTTGGGTCTGGATATTTAAAAGACAGATTTGGAAAGTTTTCTTCCAAGATTCCATGGAATAGATTATCGATGCCCTTATTAGTTTCCTCACCTTCTGAGATACTGATTAATCTGCATGCTTGGGCACTTAATGCTTTCTAGTATTTATCTTATAGTATTCTGAATTCTTGGGATTATTTTCTCAGTTATTTTATTTTATTTTTTTGGTTGGTTGTTCTAGATCAGAGATTTTCCCATCAACAACCGAGATTTGATCTTCTGCATGGACTAATCTACTCTTAAATACTTTCGAGTGAGATTTTGATTTCCTGAATGGCCGACTTCATCTCCAATAGCTCCATTAGATTTTTTTATGGTGTGTATTTCCTCTTTCAAATCATGGAATAACTTCAATTCGTTGTCTCTTTTCTCCTTCATCTTCTGGCATTCATTATCTCTCTGCTGTTGCATCTCATTTAGTCCTGTCACTACAAATATTCTTAATTCTCTACCAGACATTTCCACAAGTTCTACTGTATTGTCTGTGTATAAGGGATTGTTCTTTTCCCTTAGGGGATAGACATTTTCTTGGTTTCTCATGTTTCCTGTGCCTCTGTGGTAGTTTTTGGTCCTTCTGTGACAAAATCTATCCTCTGCTGTGCTTTGCAGTGTAATATCCACAGAAAGAGATTAGAAATTAAGATTTATAAAAAGAAATGTCTTCCTTGAAACAGTAGGTTTAATAAGCATTGAGGATTTCAAGGACTATAAAAGTACTCAGATGCTTGGCTATTGTGCACCTAGGCCTGTCTAGACATTCAATGTGAGGAGAGTGAAGCTTAGAGGGAGAAAATAAAGTTGAAAACCATAAAAGTAAAAAGAAAAAACTTAGAAAAATACTACCAGAAAAGAGAAAGAAAAAAAATTTTTACATGTAAAAAATGAAAACCATGTGGCACATTAGTGTGCCACATGAACAGGCCAGAACATACCTCAGCTTTTAAATAGCTTCTAAAATTAGCAACAGAAAGAAAAGGCCCAAAGTTAGAAGTGGTTACATTTTTTTTTAATTAAAAATATAAAGAGAGAGAGAGACAGAGATAGAGACAGAGACAGACAGAGACACAGGACAGAAGTTCCCTACCTTGTCTGGATATTTTGGGAGTCTAGAAGATGGAGTTTAGAGCATCACTTCCCTAGACATGCCAGAACACACCTCAGCTTTAAAAGGGCTTCTGAAATTAGCAATTGAAAGAAAAGGCCCAAGGTGGGATGAAGTGTTTGAAAAATTAAAAAAAATAAATAAATTAAAATCTAGAGAGAGAGAGTGAGAGACAGAGAGACAGACAGCCAGAGACAGAGAGAAGACAGAAGCCTCCCTACCTTGTCTCAACATTTTGGGAGTCTAGAAGATGGAGTTTAGAGCATAGCTTCCCTAAACACGTCAGAACACATCTCAGCTTTAAAATGGCTTCTGAAATTAGCAATTGAAATAAAAGGCCCAAGGTGAGGAGAAGTGATTAAAAATTTAAAAATAAGTAAATAAATTTAAATAGAGAGATAGCAAGAGACTGACAGACATACAGACAGAGGCAGAGGGAGGACAGAAGTCTCCCTACCTAGTCTGAATACTTCAGGAGTCTAGAAGATGGAGTTTAGAACATAGCTTCTCTGAACATGCCAGGACACACCTCAGCTTTAAACTGGCTTCTTGTCTGAATATTTCTGGAGTCTTGCTTATATCATGATTTCTGCATGTCAATACACAAGATGACATATGGGATACACCTAATTGTAGGAAAGTTTATGAACCTGAGTATAAGAATAGTGAATGAAGATGAATATAAGAATGATGAATATACCTCATAATTATGCATTTTATTAGTAGTAATGAGGTGTATTAGTAATGTTCTAACAGAAAATGTTAAATGGGATATATATGTAAATTATGTTAACTCCACATTTTATTAAAAAACCTTAGAATTACTTCAAATTAAAAAAGTATATAGACATAATTTACCTATATTCAATTTTTATAATTTATTTCAAATGTTCAATATGTGAACTTATTTCTTAGTTTGCCAGAAGGTACATGGGCTCACCAGAGAAAGGCAGAAAAAGAAGGAAACTGAGAAAGCACTCTCCATGCAGAATGGTCATGAAGTAATACCCTCTTCTCCATTCTTCCTTCCTTTCAGTATTTTGGGCATGTATGGACACATGCCTGGTATGTTTCTCGAGCCAGTGTCTGGGACTTGAACTGCACAATCAGACATGTGGGATACAGTTGATTCAACCACTGCCAAGAGTCAGCACAAATTTGTGCACTTTATTCACATCCCCAGAACAAAAAAATTCTTCTCTATACCTTAAGAATTCTTCCTTGGGACCAGCAGATGATCTAGTAGTTCCATTGCTGGATTCCCCACATGGCCGACCACAGTTTGAGTTCTGAACCTAGCAGCTTGAAACTCATGCCAGACATGTGTGCATACCTGCTAAAAA
>NW_006159768.1:12368-18398 GCF_000334495.1 Tupaia belangeri chinensis
ACCAAAGTCTAATTCTTTCTGTGTCTTAGCTTGACTGAGAGGTTGATCCCAAGTCACATGACTTGAGTAAATTTCCTAATGCTGTCCTCTATGATTGGTACAATTGGGGAAACTACCATTTTGTATTGGCCTTTCTCTTTGCTATTGAAGAGATCAACAAAAGTCCTCATATACTCCCCAACATTTCCCTGGGTTTTGATATCTACAATGCATTTCATGATCACCAAAGGACCTTAGAGACTGCTCTACTTTTGCTTTCTGGAGTGAATCAGATTTTGCCTAACTACAACTGTGAGGCACAGCAAAAAATTGTGGCCATCATTGCAGGAAACGTGCCAACAAGATGGTGTTTAAATCTCTCCTAATCTAATTTTCTCACATGTTAGCTAAATAATGATAATAATAATAATAATAAGTAATAATATGGAACCTGTGTGTACACATTCTTAGCAAGTTAGAAATAGATCACAGAGAATTTCCTGAGTATTAGGATTGTTCACAGTATAATGTGGGAGAGAAACAGGGCAGTGGAATTTGTGGGGTTCCACTGAGATTCCTGTCCATGGCCAATATATCCAAATCCCAAAGTTGTGAATGCAGATCCCTGAAATTCAATGATGTGTTCCTCTCAGAAATGTACATAGCGCAGAGATCAGCCCCATCTTGAAAAAGGACATTATCAGGAGACATTTGGAAGACAATGACAACTGCAGAGGTATAAAGAGTTTTGCATCTACTTATCATTTGAGACAAATAGGATGGGACGTTCCAGCTCTGAAGATCCCCCACATTGATTATGCCTGTTATATTTTTTTTGTTTGTTTTACCAGCTTCCTTGGCCTCCCTTACAACCAAGCAGTTGGGTCTCTGGAAGGCATTCCCCAATTTCTCTTCACCTCACAACTCTCTTCCTCACAGTTTCTTTCTAGGGAACGTGTCCCAAAACAGCATTCAGAAGACATTACTGGGAAACAGAGATAGCACTAGCTCATAGAAAGTATGTCCTAGAAAATTTATATTTTAAAAATATCAAAAAGGATAAGTGGTCGTATAGTTTTAAAACACAGAGGTTATGTTTCATGATCAGTTTTCAGTGTAAAAAGATCAACAACGATTTTTTTCCCTCAGAATTTACATTTAACATTGCTTGCCAGGCAAGGAAGCCTCTGATCTACATGTCACATTCACCCAGGATGGCAGAATTACCATTTTTTACAGCATCTTCATGAAGTTTGTTATCTTCATTTTCAGCTGTAGAATATGAAGGGTTCATTGAACATTAAAATTTTGCTTTTTTCTGGGAATGATTATATTGACCCGGAACATTAAACAAATGGGACTGAGAAACAGTCTTCTAAAGCCTGGAATGACAGAACAGGGTGATCTTTGCAGCAGATTTTTTCTTCACTCAAGATTTCATTCTGTGGTCTTACCAGGTAGAGAATACTCTCTTTGTTTAAGGGGAAAACACCAAGTCCTAGTGTAGTAAAAAATAAAATAAAATCATACTATTTGTGTTCTTATTCAGGTTACATATGGTCCTTTTGATTCCACCCTAAGTCATAAAGACCATTTTACATCAGTTTATCAGATGGCCACCAATGACAGCTCTCTTGCTCAGGGAATAATCTGGCCATTGCTGTATTTTGGCTGGACATGGGTGGCACTCTATGTATCTGATGATATGAAAGGGGAGCAGTTTCTTCAGGTTCTAAAGGCAGAGATGATTAAAAGACACATCTGTGTAGCCTTCACAGAAATGCTCCTTCTTGGGCCAACTATCAAAGCATCCCCTGGTATCAACTACAGGACCAGAATCATAGTATCATCTGCAAATGTGTATGTAATAACTGGTGATGAAAATAATATCTGGAACCTGACAGTCTTAAAAGAATTCTATTTAATTTTGGGAAAAAAGTGGATCCTGAGAAATTTCAGCTCACTATACTGGAGAAAACTTTTTTTTGTCAAATCTAACCAGCCATATATTTTCTATGGAAGCCTCTTATTTTCCAAGAAGAAAAGGAAAATTCCTGACTTTAAACAATTTCTTAAGTCAGCCCTTTTCAATACCCAGAAGACTTTCACTTATATACATTATGGACTTCCTATTTTAACTGCTCACTTGATCTATCACTATGTGAGAATATTATACACTGTGCACCAAATTCCTCTTTAGAGTTTATGCCATGTGAATTCAACATTATGACCATTTCTGAGTTCAGCTTTTTAATCTGTCATGCTGTGTTTATGATGGCCCAAGTCCTTCATAAGATGATCTTAAGGAAAATAGAAATTAGATCACCAGAAGATGCAGACAAGCCTATGCTTCTTCCCTGGCAGGTAAATATTATCCACAACCATCATATGCACTGGACACCTGACACATTTGGAAGTATTTTATTCAAATATAGCATCATGACTATCTTTACTTCTGAAGATTAACAGGATCAGGCAAAATGAAAAATAATTCATATTAGGTGTACATGTAATTGTTATATCTATTAAGAGGATTCTACCATTGGAGGTCGAATTATATAATATTTCATTATATCAGTTAAGTATTTCCTAAGGTAGAATGGAATACTATAAATCATCTGAGGAAAGACTTGACAAGACATAGATAAAAAATTAGGGAACCAGCAGTTAGCGTAATGGCTATGTCGCTGGACTCCCACGTAGTCGACCGCGGTTTGTGTCCCGGATCCGGTGGCTTAAAACTCATGCCGGGCGCATGTGCATGTGTGCCCAAGATCCCGAGAGGAGAATGGAGGAGAAGGGATTGCAGCGTGACCATTCCCCCTGGGGGGTGATTTCTCACTTTCTGTCTCTATGTCTCTCTCTGTCTGTCTGGCGAGCACACGCGCCCTATAGCGAAAACCTCTCAGAAAAAAAAATTGACCAAATCTATATATGTTTCCTAGAAATGTATCCAATGTGAATAAATTTAGCATAATGATCATGTTTGCTCCAGCTATTTTAACTTTATCGATGACCTAATACCTCTATGTAATACTTATTCTAAGAACAGAAGCAAATTCTATATCATATCTTAAAATGATCCGTGGAAAGAACTTGTTTCAGACTTAACTGTACTTAATATACATATATACACACATATGTGTGTATATATATATATATAATATATTTATATATATAAATTATAGGAGCATACCATAGCATAATATTTTAAATATATTTTTAAAATTATAGGAGCATTCTGTGGTTTGCTGTTAAAATACAAAACTACTCATGATGCTTATAAGCTCAGACTATCCTACCAGGTTTATAATTAAGCTTGCATTTTAAACTAAACCTATCTAAATCCAAACTTCATGTATAAAATATCTTTATTCACAGGGGACAGATACTTTATTCAATTTTGTTGATTAAGACAAATTAATGTAATATGCATATATGAAAAATTGTCATCGTCATAAAGTTTAGTTACCATGTGATTTCTATTTGTACTACTAATAATAACTTTTGATTGGCACTTTGAGGAAATTAAAAGGTTACTCTGAGAAAAGCAGGTAATTTTGTCAAGATGCCTGTATAGGGATGAAGGAATATTTAAATAATTCTATTCTAAAAAAATTAAAGAATGAAATGCCAGTTGTATAAACAAGTTATTCTATGTAATAGAATGTCAAAACCCTGAAGGTTAAGAAATCAACGTTTTTAAAAGTCCACTCTTTTTTATTTAATTTATTTTATACATCCAAACACTATCCATCACTTAGTTTATAAAGTGAATTTAACAAACATAAAATACACCCTCTCCCACCCTCTTTCCACCCTGCCTTCAGTGTCCATAACTATTTTCAATGTTTTTATGTCCTCCAATCTTTCAGTCTGTACCATAGAGTGGGGACAGTTAGTACATGATAAATGGAGACATAAAATGTCTCTTTCATAACCTGGCTTTCTTCACTCAGCAACAAATCTTCCATATTCATCTACTTACTAATAAATGCCAGAGTCTTGTAGTTTTATATTGGTGAATAGTATTCCACAGAATATATGTGCTGAACGTTTTCAATTCATTCATCTGTTCATGGATGTTTGGGTCAGTTCCATGTCTTAGCCGTTGGCAATAATGCCACAATAAACATAGATGTACAAGCACTTTTTTGACTGAGCATTCTCTTGTCCTTTGGGTAGATACCCAGGAATAGATTTACTGGATCATATGGTAGTTCTTTTTGTAACTCTGTGAGGAATTCCCATACTGTTTTGCTCAGTGTCTGGTCCAATTTACATTCTCAATAGTAGTGTAGTAGTAGCACTCATCTTTCACCACAACCCCAACAACACTTATCATTCTATGTATTTTTAATATTCTCTATTCGGACAGGGGTTAGATGGTATCTCATTGTGATTTTAATCTGCATCTCCCATATGATGAAGGCAATTGAGCAATTTAATCCGCATCTTCCATATGATGAAGGTAGTTGAGTATCAATTTTTCATATCCTTTTTGTCTGCTCTTCCTTAGAGAGTTGTTTTTTTCAGCTCATTTTTTGATATTTTAATTGAGTTGATTTTTTTTCCCCCTCAGGTAAGTTCCTTGAGTTCCCTGTGTATTCTGGATATCAGTCCCTTATCTGAGGCATAGTTTACAAAACATATTCTCCCATTCTGAGGGTTGTTGATTCACGCTAACTACTGGGTCTTTTTCTGTGCAGAAAAATGCTTAATCTGATGTAATCAATCCCACTTGTCTTTTGGGGGTATTATTGCCTGTGCTTTGGGGTCTTATTGAAGAAGGCTTTACCTGCTCCAATGTCTCCCAAAGTTCCCCCCATGTTTTACAGGAGAAGTTTTATAGTTTGAGGTTTTAGATTTAGATCTTTGGTCTATTTTGAGTTGATTATTTTCAAGGATGATAAATAGAGGTTCAGATTCATCTTTCTGTAGGTGGATACTGGTTTTTTCAGCACGATTTGCTAAAGAGGTTTTTCTTTTCCCACTGAGTTGACTGGTACTCTGTCAAAAATCAGTTGGCTGTATATTTTCTGGTTTATTTCTGGGGTCTCTATCTTGTTCCATTGGTTTACTGATCTGTTTTTGTGCCAATACTATGCTATTTTGATTACCATAGCTTTATCATTTATTTTGGGATCAGGGAGTGGGATGCCACCCACTCCAGTATTCTTGCAAAGGATTTCTTTGGCAATACAAAGTATTTTATGATTCCAGACAAATTCTATGATTGTCTTTTCTAGATCTGTGAAGTATGTCTCTGGTAATTTGATTGGAATTGCATAAAATATGTAGATTAATTTGGGTAGAATGGCCATTTTGATTATATAAATTCTGCCAATTCATGAACATGAAATTTCTTTCCACATTTTTGTGTAATTTTCAATATCTTTTTGAAGATTTTCATAGTTTTCCTTGTAAAGATCTTTGACTCCCTTGGTTAGGTTTATTTCTAGCTATCTTATGCATTTTTTGACTATGTTAAAAAGGATGATTTTTTCAGATCTACCTCAGCTTGTTGCTTGTGTATAGAAATGCTATATATTTTTTAAGTTAATTCTCTATCCTGCCACTTTATTATATTCATTTGTTACTTTGATAAGTTTTTTCACGTATACCTTTGAATCATCTATGCATACCATAATATCATCAGCAAATAAAGATATTTTCAACTCTTCTTTCCTTATTTGAATGCATTTTATATTATTCACTTTTCTAATTGCATTGGTTAGGACTTTCAGCATTATATTCAAAAGAAGCGGAGAAAGTGGGCAACCTTGTCTCATACCATTTTTAGTGATAAAATTTTCAGCTTTTTTCCATTTAGTATAATATTAGCTATAGATATTTGCCAGAAAGACAGAGAGATACAGAGAGACAAAAACCGATAAATCACCCCACACACACACCCAGGGGTTGGCCACAACACAATCCCTTCTCCTCCTTTCTCCTCTCAGGATCTTGGGCATGCACACACATATGTCTGGCGTGAGTTAAGCCATCAGATCCAGGATTCGAACAGCAGTTGACTACATGAGAGTCCAG
>NW_006159768.1:45444-46793 GCF_000334495.1 Tupaia belangeri chinensis
TGTGCATGCCCAAAATCCCAAGAAGGGGCTAGAGTAAAAAAGGCCTGTGGAATGGTCATCCCACTAAGGAGTTGTTTCCCACTTTCTCTTTCTCTCTTTCTGTCAATGTCTCTGGTAAGAGTTCAGGCCTTAAACTAAAAACAAAAGAAAAGAAGATGGCACTCATCTTTTGTAGATACGATTCTCATTTCTTCTTGTCATTTCATATACTGTTTAGTCTTTGAGCTTTCTTTCTCTAAGCATCTCAAAGTATTAACCATATCAGACAAATGGATTAGGAAGATGATTTCTATAACAATTATTCTTTATATATAGGTTGAGTGTTTAATATCTGAAAAACAGTGTCTTATGTGAACTCAGAAGCCCTGAAATCAAATAACCACAATCCACAGTTTATAAGCCATTCTCATTATTAATCACTTGGTCTGTAACTTTTAATGATATGCATACATACCACATTAGGGTGTTTTTCTTTATATTAGATTTTTAAAAAATCTATAACCTAAAGTTTTCTAACCAAACATATAGGAGAGAATGATATAAATATACTGAGTAACTCAACTTTTCAGCATCCTTGCCTTATAAGACTCCATATTAAAATGGTTTTGGATGAAGTGGTGAACTAAGAGAATAATCCATGGGATATTTACAGTCATGTATGAGATAATATTTGGTAAAAAAAAAACTAGTTAAGAGGAAAGATAATTATACTAATTTATTTAGAAGTTAATGTAATAATGGCTGGCTCTATGGGCTGGTGGTTAAGAAAGCCAGATCTCAAATGACTGATTGCCAAGTTTGAATCCCAGAACTGGTAACTTGAGAAACATGCTGGATCTGTAAGTATGCAAGGCCAAAATCCCCAAAGGAGGGAAATATGGAGAAGGAATTGCAGCATGACCATTCCCCATGTGAGTTGCAACTTTCTCTCCCTCTCTCTGTTTGCAGTGACATCATTCTCTAGCAGAAAAATAAAATGGTCTAGATAATATGAACATGGTTAAAATTGAGAATATAGATAGATAGATAGATATAGATATAGACATAGACATAGACATAGACATAGACATAGACATAGACATAGACATAGACATAGACATAGACATAGACATAGACATAGACATAGACATAGATATAGATATTTGCCATAGGGCATGTGTACTCACTGGAGAGAGACAGAAAGAAAGAGTAAGAAATTACCCTCTGGAGGGATGGCCATGCCACAGTCTCTTTTATTCATTTTTCTTGTTGAGATTTTTGGGGTGTGCACACACATGCCTGGCATGATTTCTAAAACCTTTGTTCCAAGTCTTGAACGATGGAGTTAGCCATGTGAAATCCAGAACTTT
>NW_006159769.1:0-18993 GCF_000334495.1 Tupaia belangeri chinensis
TTCCATTTTACAAGGTAATATTCCATATCCTTAAAATATAAAAGAAAATGCAAATCAATTACAGTACTAAGCATTTAAAATAATTACATATCTTAAAGAGTAAGATATCCATTATTAGTTTTCTTAATAACTGTTCAGAATATGTAAAGGGTCACAGGTTTCCAACAGATTAAGTACAAGTCATACAAATAAAGCAATTTTTCTTTGTATTATATATAGAATTTAGATACGACATAACATGTTTGAAAACAGGCTTCAGCATGTTAAATGGAGAAAAGTAAAAAGAATAGAAATTTATGAATATTTTACTAAACAGTGATCAAGTTAACGATAAAGTATTTATCTAGATTGTGGAACAGGAGGTCCCAATCTAACTACTTATGACCTAGGTTACTGGTTTACTTCTCTAAGGTTCTTAACACAATATGGTATACCTGACAGAAGTGAACTTTTCTTAGTCATGTACACGCAGCCCTTAGATGCTAGAAATATGCTATTCAATACAGTCATTACTAGTCATTACATAACTACATTACATGTAGCTACTGAGAAACTGAAACATGGATAGTCTCAATCAAGATGAATTTTAAGTATAACAGATACTGAATTTTGAAGATTCAGTACAAGAAAGACATAAGAATATCCCTAATTAAAAAAAAAAAAACTACAAGTTTATATAATATTTTGGAACTGTTGGAATAAAGATATTATTGAAATCAACTTCAACTATTTTTTTAAATAATTATTTTATTTTTATTTATTCATTCATTTATTTTTTTAAATTTGACCAGAGAGAGACAGAGATTGAGAGTGAGAGAGAGAGGAAGTGAGAAAGCAAGCCACCAGATTCAGGACTTGAACCCTGGTCGGCCATGTGGGAGTGTCCAGCGCCTTAATCACCACGCCACCTGCTGGTCCCTCAACTCTTTATTTTTACTTTGAGTAATGTGGCTACTAGAAAAGTTAAAATGACACCTGCAACTTGGCATTGTATTTCTAATGGACACTGAATTCTAGAGAATGCTGATCTAACTGACTTACCCATGATAGGGTTAGGTAGTAGGCACTCAAGCCACTAAAGATCAAATAGTTTGATTTACCCTTCAGACTGCTGTTGGCCACCATGGTACCTGGAATCTTGCCTTTCAATCTTGATTCACATGTCAAGAAAACCTGTTTCTTTCCTTAAACTTAGGCAATGCAATGTTCAGTAAATTTCTCTTTTAAAAAGTAGGAGGGGTAGGCATGGTGGTGCACACCTGTAATCTCAGCTACTTAAGTACCTGAGGTAGGAGGATTATGAGTTAAGAGGCCAGCTTGGCAACAAAATGAAACTCCATGTCTAAAAAAAAATAAAAAGATAAGCCAGTTGGTTTTGTGGTGGTTAGGGTGATAGACCCCACTTGGCTAACTGCACAATTCAAGTCCCATATCTGTTGGCTATCATTTTAATTCATAGTGAAAAACTTGTTAACTGAGATGTATTTTCTTTTCCGTGAAAATTTGAAAAAAGTTTAATAAATGATGCCCATGACACTTGTTTTTATAGTTAGAATTTATTAGTAGCAAATGATCTGGAAGGTCGAGGTCACTCAGTATCTGACACTGCTGAGACACATATTAGGCTGAGGAATAGTAGAGGGAGCCGTGCAGAAACAAATCACTCACCCATTAAGGACCTTATTTTATTCTCACTAGCTGCCTGTTAATGTTTTATTATATTCTACTTAACCAGCAGTGATTTTTGTGAATTAGCAGAACTTTGCTTCTTTTTAAAAACTAGTCATTTTTTTTTCTTTTACAAAATGTGATTATTCTAAGCGAATAGGCACAAATTTCTGTACTTCCATGGAAATATATACTATGATTCTGGAACAACAATAAAAACCCTAGACATACATTAAAGTATCTGTCAAATTGAGCCTCACCTAGGTTTAAGAATTTCTCCCTTTTCTGCTAGCTTTTCCTACCATAGTTGTGAGCTATGCTAAATGTTGCACCAAAGAAGGAAATAGAAGCATTGGCTTTAAGTCACATGATTAAGTTATCTAACAAAACTAAGAACATCTGAACATTGTAGAACATTGAATTTTACTTCCAAAGTTATGGTACTGTTCAATCTTGGATGAGTCACTTGCTTTTTAAGTGGCTAAATTTTGTATGTTAATCTCATTGGTATCTACCTAATTTATGGATAGTAAGAATGCTTATGAAACATAAGTGCCTTTGGCAAAATGGTATAGAAATTTACTATTTAGTTCTACTTTGTAGGCTTGTCTTTTACTTTTAAAATCCAAAATATACTTCCATCTTTGAAAAATAAATTTACACAGAAAAGTCACCCTGACTTAGGAAACAAATTCAATCAATAAACTAAATATTATTATCAGTATCTTATTCTGATACGTAATCAACTCTTGATTACCTACAGACATGGAATACAATGATTAAAAATGACACATAAATCATGTCTATGTAATTTGGAATGAATCCTGAGTTTTTTCTTTAAGACATTTTCCCCCACTGTGTCTTAAGTTGATTTAATTCAAATACTTTAGCATCTATAATAAATAGATAAAAGTTCAATCACTAGGGAGTATGAGAAATATAAAGACATTGCTAGACTTTAGGGGTAAAATTTCACTGGGAAAAGGCAATAATATGTGAATTAAGTAGCAATGCAAGGCAATTCAATTCTAAATGCCAAACAATTAAGACAATACCACTAGACTATTGAGGAAAATCAATATAGGTCAGATGATCACAAAAGGGAACAGAGGAAGTAAAACTATCCTGTGAAAGACTGACAGAATTTGTTACGTAAACAACATGGCAGACAGGGTGAAAAACTCAAAAGCTTAGAGCTGATATGCATGAAGTATCCAGAAAACAAGAGATGGATTTGTTTAGTTTTAAATTTCAGAATGTCAAAGCAAGATAAAACTGGAATGGTAATAAGGCAAGAGCAGATTTTACACAACCCTGAATGTCTGGCTAAAGTATTTTAATTTGTGGTCCAATGGTTCTGATAATTCCTAAAAACCATGGTGTTTCTGTAAGTAGCTTCATTAAAAAAAGATATATTTAACTCCTTCTTGTTAGATGGCCTAATTGCCAAACCAATGAATTCTGCAGTCCTCTTTTGAATTAATCTATTGTAGTAGCCACTGCTTTACTGCTCCTTAGGCATTGATATTACAGGTCTGTCTTCATTCTTGTCTGTCTTCTACGTTTTCTTTTTTTTCCTTTCTTTATTTTGAAAGATTTTTGCTATAGGGTGTGCAAGCCTGCCAAAGAGACAAAGACAGAAAGCAAGAAATCACCCCCCACAGGGGGGATGGCCACACCACAATCCCTTCTCCTCCATCCTCCTCTCAGGATCTTGGGCATACGTGCACATGTACCTGGTATGAGTTTTAAGTTGTGGGGTCTGGGACTCGAACTATGGCCAACTACATGGGAGTCCAGCAATGTAACTAGCATGCCATCTGCTGGTCCTCCTCTTCTACTTTCTCTGCTGAGACTGTTCTCCCTGCCCATGACTTATATAACGTATCAATAGATACGCCAAACTGTCCTTGGATCCTTTCCACACTGAATATTTATCCTTTTTGAGAATCTGGTGAAAAAGGTATAAACCTTTCCAGAACAAAAATTACATGTAAAATATTTTAGGTAATTTCAGGATAATTGGACTCTAGGTTAAGAATTTCTGTTCTAACTGTGCTCTCTGGGCAACCTCATCATCCTAATGGTTTTAACTATTTTTTAAATTATGTACTTAATTAAAAAAATTGTTTTTATTATTATTTTTTAATTTAACCAGAGAAAGTGAGAAAGCAAGCTCCCAGGTCAGGGACTTGTTACCTGTCAGTCAACAATGTTAGGAGCCTAGCACCTTAACCACTATGCCACCTGTTGACCCCGTGGTTTTAACTATTATATGTTGACCACTCCTAAAATTATACTGTAACCCCACATATTCAGTAGCTTACTGAATGTCCAATAAATTCTAAAAGCCATCTATCCTAATGGAACTCACCACTGTCTTTCTTAAGCTGATTGCTTCTGTATTCTTAGTGAATCTTACCTGCCAACTTATTCACACACACTGCAAACCAGGCAGTCAGTCTCGAGTCCCTCTTCTCTTCAATTTATAAAGTTTCTTTAGAGATGTGCTTCTTCCTGTCCATCTCTATTACTATAGCTTTAGTTACTTCTCACTTTTATTTTTTTTTGAGAGGTTTTGTTATAGGGCACGTGCGCTTGCCAGAAAGACAGAGACAGACAGAGAGATAGAAAGCGAGAAATCCCTCCCCAGAGGGGATCGCCATGCCGCAATCCCTTCTCCTCCATTCTTCTCTTGGGATCTTGGGCACGCACGCACTTCTCACTATTAGCTTTTGCCTGGATTATTACATTAATCTTCCATTTTACCAGAGAGTGTGTGTGCTTGCTTGCTGAAGAGAGATGAGAGAGACCAAAAGGCAAAATGAGAAAGAACCCCTATGAGGCATGGTCATGTCACAATCCCTTCTGCTTCATCTCCTTCGTCTTAGGATTTCAGGTATGCACACACATGCAACCAGCATGTTTTGCAAGCTGCCGGGCCCAAGATTTGAACCATGTGACTGGCTATGTGGGATTCAGCAACTTAACCCCCAGGCCATGGGCTGGTCCCCCGATGATTTTTCTGCCTCCAGAGTAACACCACTATCATTCTTTACTGAAGTATAGAATTTTCTTATAAAAACAAAAAATACAGAGAATCATTTATTATTACTTACTTTAAAACTGTTAATGGTTGCTCCACTGCATTCAGAACTATTATAACAAAGAAAGCCACTCTTGAATTAGTTATTAATGAATCTCTTTTTCAGACATTCATGATGGCCTCATGTGCACACAACCCTTTAAGCCATATTCAACTACTGCTAGTACTTCAACACACCAGACCTTTTCATACTTTTTTGCTGTTGTGTTTGCAAAAGTTCTCCCTAATTCCAATAGAATGGCCTCTCCCATTTGTCCAATAAACATTTACTTATTTCAGTCTCAATTTTTTTTTTTAAGATTATTGCCATAGGGCATGTGTGCTTGCTACATTTGTCCAATAAACATTTACTTATTTCAGCCTCAATTTATTTTTTTAAGATTATTGCCATAGGGCATGTGTGCTTGCTAGAGAGAGAAAGAGACAAAGTGAATCACCTCCCAAGAAGATGGCCACACTGCAATCCTGTCTCCATTCTTCTTTCATGATTTTGGACATGCACACACACAAGCCTGACGTGATTTTCAAGCCACTGGGTCTGGGACCTAAACTGTGGTCTGCCATAAAGGGTCTGGCACCTTAACTACCACACCACCTGCTGGCCCCCAGCCTTATCTTTTTTTTTTTTTTTTTTTTGGGATTTTTTTTTTTTTTTTTTTTTTTTTTTGAGAGATTTTCGCTATAGGGCGCGTGAGCTCGCCATACAGAGAGATAGAAAGCAAGAAATCACCCCCCAGGGGGGATGGTCATGCCGCAATCCCTTCTCCTACATTCTCCTCTTGGGATCTTGGGCACGCATGCACACGCGTCCGGCGTGAGTTTTAAGCCACTGGGTCTGGGACGCGAACCGCGGTCGACTATTTGGGAGTCCAGCGACATAGCCATTACGCTAACTGCTGGTCACCCCCAGGCTTATCTTTTTATGTGTAGAGAAACCTACTAATCTTTTAAACCAGCTCACATATCTCCTCTTCTATGAAGTCTATCCTGCTTCTTTTGCCCATGAAGAACTGATCACCACTAACTTTTATGTTTCCATTTCTAATTTAAACTATAAGTTACTTGTGGAGATGGATGGGATCTTATTTGCAGCCCCAGAACAAGCATAACTGCCCATTTTCTTAGACTTTGATTAAATGTTTCTGAATGTATAACAAAATAGAAGACTACCAATATGTGTATGCAATGTATAAATCACAATAGGGCCAGATCTGTTGCACAATGGTCAGGTGCCCCACAGAGGAAGCTAGATCACACAGAACCAGCAGGGTTTTAGTCGTGGTCCCACTGGCTTGAAAAAAAACACATTGGGTAAGCATACACATACTCAGGATCCTGATGGGGTGGAGGATTGGAGATGGGATTACGGTGTGACCAGACCTTGTTGGAAGGTGCTTACTTGCTCGCTTGCACATGCTCTTTCTCTTGTGTACATGCATGTGCCCTAAGGCAGGATTCTCCAACCCCTAGGCCATGGACTGGTGCCAGTATGTGGCCTGGTGGGGCTGGGCCATGGACCAGTGCTTGTCGTTGGTGCCAGAGAGGTCCGGGACTGCTGTCCCAAAGCATTAAAAAACAAAACAAATAACCCCCATAAAACTATACAATTTTTTAAAAGAAATACAAGCTGTTAACCTGGAGATAGCATGGTTTTTTCCTTGGTTTCTAAATTATTATTTTTTTTCTTTTTTTTTTCCTAACCCTAGCCCCTTGGTTTCTAAATTAACAGTTCTGTCACCTAATGGTCTACGGCCAACAAATGGTAACAGACACCAAAATTAAAAAAAGTGTATATACACATGCATGCACACACACACACACACACACACACACACGAGCAGAAAAAGAATAAAACCACTTCTATCTTTTCAAGAGCTGATTTTCTTTCTGCTAATTTTGAAATAACGATCATATTCATTCTTAGTGGTAAAGCAGCCTGAAACTGATTATTAAACACCAGTGGTTCTGTATGAGCATAGTTTGAGAACCTAACAGTCAATGAAAGTCACTAGATTTTTGTGCTTGTAACTGACAGAGTAGGAATTGTGAGACCTGGGCTAGAGACCTAGAACTAAAAACGAGTCACATGTCCTTGGAAGATGACTTTCTTGGAATTCTGTTTTCCTGTTCTCTAAAACGCAGGTTGCAGTCTAATGACTTCTGTTATTCTAGTTCTTAAAAACACATTCTAGGTGCAATCTGTCAGGAGTTTTAACCTATTGTTAGATATTGGGACATAGAAATACTTGCAAATGTTAAGAAATCAAAGCTGTGGGTAATATTTATTACTTAGCTTACTAAAGCAGAAACCCCATCAATGTGTATGGAGGCTCTTGTTCTTCACTGCTGAGAAGTAAGTTTTGTCAGAAATTATTCTATGAGGGGATGATAGTATAAGAATACTACTGCTGAAAAACTATATAGTACTGACACTAAGTACTATTAGGATTTACATCCTTAAATGCAACCAGACCGCTGACATGAATTCATAATAGTAACAACCATTTAGTTCCCTAGACACAATTCTTTCCATTTCCCAAGTTGGCTATTTCAGAACTCCTCCACTTTGCTCAAGGCACCTTTTTACTACTTCCTCCATTACTTTCAGTATCATATGGCCTTTGCTCTTAATGTAACGAGAAAACAAAAGCCACCACCCATAAATTGCCTTCATTTCCAACCTTCCACGGACATATACAGAAGATGCATGCAAATATAGTAAGAAGATGTACTTCTTGGGCTGGTCCTGTAGTGCTGTGGTTAAGTCCTGTGCATAAGGAGCCAAATACCACATGGATGACCCTGGTTCAAATACCAGCCCAGGAGGCTTGAAAAACACACCAGGCACATGTATGTGCCCAAAATCCTGAGAAAAAGGATTATGGTGACCATATTCAACTGGGAGTTGTTTTCTTCCCCTCTCTCTGGTGAGTGCATGTGCTCCTTTGTCAGTTAAAGAAAAAAAGAAAAGGAAAAAAGAAAAAGATGAACTTCCTCCATCAATTATTATTCTTCTGTTTTTTCAGTTTCTCCTTTTTGATGGGCTCTCAGTAACATTAAACTTCTCAATTTTTCAAAAAGGCAAAAATAAGTCTAAGCCTCTTTAAGATAAAAATGCTTATATATGAGCCAACTTGGTGTGGTTTAAGTCCTGGGCCTACCAGTTTGAAAAACACACCAGGTATGTGTGTGTCCAAAATCCTGTATGGAGGGAAAAATGGTGGAAAAGGGATTTTGGTGGGACCAATCCCCATGGGGTTGCTTTCTCATCACCCTCCACTTCCACAAGCACATGTGCCCTCTGGCAAATATTAAAAAAAAAAAAAAGTTTAAAGTTAAAAAACGTTCATATGTGTAAGGAATCTTTGAAAGAAATTACTGAGAGGGAATGACTGGAACTAGATCAAAGGGTGGAAGATTTTAGTATATGGTCTTTTATAATCAATTTTTAAAACCACATGAATATTTTACCTACTCAGAAAAATTTTAAATTTAAAATTATAAACACCCTTAGATCCTATGTCTCCCTATCTGTTTTTTATTTAAAGCCACAATCTTTGGAAGAACTGTCCATACTACCTGATTCTATTTTCTTTCATTTATTCTTTAGTGCATTCTTTTGGTTTCTCTATTTATGCCACAGAAGGGGTTCTAAGGGCATCGATGACCCTTCTACTGTGAAATCCAATAGATTCTTTAGAGTTCTTGATACTATCTTTTCTCAATACTACTTTATTAGGTCATTGAGACAATCATGATGTATTTTTCTATGCAAAAATGCATCATGACTTTCCCAATGACCCAATATTAACATAATCTCTTATCAGGTTTCCATGCTTTACTCTTCCAGTTTCCTTACTACCTTCCTTGTTGGTCTGTTTCTCTCTGACAGTTCATCACATGACTATTTCTTACTCTTTCTTGGAACTCGTCCTCAGTGTTTGTTCTTCTCATTTACTTACAATAGCCTCTGCCATTTTCAATGCATTCAAGGAACAACAGCTACGTTTTCAATAGATGCTTCTCATCAAACCACTCCTCCGCTTAAAATTATTAAAAGGGACCAGCCAGTGGCGTGGTGGTTAAGGTGGCTGAATCCTCCAAGGAGCAGTTTGAGTCTCATATCTGGAAGCTTGAAAAATACACAGGATTCGTGTATATACCTGCCTAAAATCTCAAGAGGAGAAATGGGAGCAGCATGACCACCCCTCATATGAGGTACTTTCTCGCTTTATCTCTCTTTGGTGAGCTCATGTGCCCACTACCAAATTAAAAAACAAAAAACACAAAACACTACTAAAAGGTCCCTATCATTCTTTTTTTTTTTTTTTAAAGAGATTTTTGCTATAGGATGTGTGCACTCACCAGACAGAGACAAAAAGTGAGAAATCACCCAAGCAGCGTGGGGTGGGTAGACAGGAATGGCCATGCAGCAATCCCTTATCCTCCATTCTCCTCTCAGGATTTTGGGCATGTATGCACCTGCGCCTGGTTTGAATTTTGTTGTTGTTGTTTTTTTTAAGAGATTTTTGCTATAGTGAGTATGCACTTGCTGGAGAGACAGAGAGAGAAGCTGACCCCCCAGGGGGGATGGCCACATTGCGATCCCTTCTCCTCCATCCTTCTCTTGGGATTTTGAGCATGTACGCACAAGCCCTTGGTGTGAATTTTAAGCCATCAGGTTTGGGACTCAAACCACAGTTGATTATGTGGGAGTCCAGCGACGTAACCATTATGCCACTTGCTGGTCCCCCGGTGTGAGTTTTAAGATGCTGGGTCTGGGACTTGAACTGCAGTCAACTATGCGGGAATACAACAACATAATCATTACGCCATCTGCTGGTCCCGGTCACCTCGTTCTTAAGGTGAAGTCCAGGATACTTTTCTTGGCCTATAAGGAGCTGCTCTTTCTGGGTCCTTTCCATCCTTTGTCTCATTTCATTCCTTCCTATGTCCCATTCACACCTTTTATTCCTTGAAGGTCTTCTTTCTATTCCTTGAAGAACCAGTCACATGGTCTTCTGCCGCACCTCCCTTGCTACCCCTCCCCCTCCCCCTCCCCCAGTGACAGTATTCAGTTTAAATATCAGTTCTTCAGGGTATCTGCTCAGTCTCTTTATAAATCAAATCCTTCTGTTAGATTAGCACTGACCTTAACTATAATGAGATACTTTATACAACTGAATTTAAGGTATTTATACTAGAAAAAAAATTAACTCTACAATATCAGGGACTGCATCATTCATTGCTGGGATTTCTAGTTCCTAGCATAGAATATAGAAGACAATAAGTATCTATTAATTGAATGGGAAAATATCCATGCCTAAATCTTAAATCATCTTCTTGCCAAATACTTCAAGACCTGTATTTCTAATTAGATCTCATTCTTGACTTGGAGCCATGTTTCCCATTTTCTACTTTAAATAAACTCAACTTTTTTCCCCAAACCTCACCTAGTTTCTCATCATATATTCCTGGGTCTTAGTGAACAATATTCACACCACTACCTGAGTTTAAAATCCATATTTCTCCTAGATTTGGTTCCCTCACTGCCAGACCCACACCCAATCCCCTAACCATAAACCACAGAATTGTACATTTTATGCCCTTATTTAAAAACAAAAATTACCTACATCTCTTTATTGCCATTGTTAATATTTTAGTTCAAGCACCAATGTTTCTTGCCTGGGTTAGATGACAGCTTTTCAGAACATGTAGAGTTGTCATTTCCCTCCCTTGCCAATCCACTTTCCTCATTGCAGACAGAAAATTATATAAATGACAAATCGGATAATGTCATTCTCTTTTAGAATCTTTCAACAGACTCCCCATTGCCTTAATATGGCTGAAAGATTTTTCACTCATCTCTCATTCTTTCCTACCATCCCGTTCTCCAGACAGGAAGTCATCCTGAATTACAATACTTATCTTTTCAAGCCCAAGTAAACATCACTTCTCCTGGGAAGACTTCTGTGATCTATCTTAGATGTACTTCTCAGAGATAACATAATGATGTTTTCCACAAGACTTATATACTATTCTATAATAGATTTATTTATTTGTGACTTTTTCTCATGAAGCTGTGAGTTCTATAAAGTGAGGGATTGTTTGTTATTAATCTTTATATTTCCAATGCCTAGTATGTCTAACACAGAAAAAAATAAAAAATCTGTTCAGTGAGTCTATGGGAAGAAAAAAAAAACAGAAAATATTAAGTCAACAGAGTACTGCTAAGATCTAAGCATGAAATCAGAAGGTCTGGTCTACTAGTGACTATGGAGACTGGAGAAATGACTGAAGAAAAGACAATTCATCAAAGACAATTCATCACTAACCACTAATTAAATACCCATTTTATACTAGGAACTACAGTAAGACATAGTCCTGGCCTTCAAATAGTTGCTAATTTAGGGGACCAGCAGTTAGCATAATGGCTATGTTGCTGAATTCCCATGTAGCTGACCACGGTTCGAGTCCCGGACCCAGTGGCTTAAACTCACGCTGGGTGTGTGTGCGTGTGTGCCCAAGATCCCAAGAGGAGAATGGAGCAGAAGGGATTGCAGCATGGCCAACACCCCTGGGGGTTGATTTCTCGCTGTCTCTCTGTTTCTTTCTGGCGAGTGCACACGCCCTATAGCAAAACCATTCCCCTTCCCCCAAAAAAGTTGCTAATTTAGTAGGGAGGCTACAATGCAAACAAAACTATAAAATATAACAATCTCTAGAATAATGACAAGAAAAGTGCTTTGTACCTAAAGCAATTAATTTGCTGGAGGTGAAGAAGGGAAGAATGCTCTATAATAGGGGCAATCTCTGACCTGAACTTCGCAGGCTATGCAGAATTTTGCCAAGCAGAGAACAAAAACAATAGTATTCCAAAGAGTGAACTGGATGCAAAAAGCTAAAAACCACAAGGATGCATATGTTCAAGGAATTAGGATATAAACTATGTTTGTTTTTAAGCTATGTTTCCAATGCTTAGAATAGAGCCTGGATCATAGGAGGTGGTCAATAAATCTTAGTTAAATAAAAGAATCTACAAGTATTTCAGTGTAGACAGAAAGCAGGGTAGGTGAGAAGAGATGAGTCTAGACAGGTGATTGGTTTTCAGATGATAAAGAACCTGAGTCCCATGCCAAAGTGTCTCAAATTAGACAACTAGATAACAGGGAACCATTAAAAGGTCTAATGCAATGAGAGTGGGGTTTAAGAAACAACTGAAATGGCATTATTGAATTTGCTAGAGATAGTGTCTTTTATGAGTTAAATGAAAGGGGCCACACAGGAAAAGGACAAAGTTGTAAGGTATTTCATGTACCCCAAATATGAGAGAGAAAGAGAGAGAAGAGAAAAAAGTGAGGGTTTGATGAAGTAATACCAGTTTATAGATAAAATATAAGCACTAGGTAGAAGAAGAATAGGGACATATTGAGGTGTCAAGTACAAAAGTGATTCAAGTAAGGTTGCTTATTCCAAAGCAGGAAACCACATCAAGTGGTGAGCAAGACTGGGCCAGCCCATAACCTGGTGATTAAGGCAGCTGGATCCCACATGACTGACTGCCCAAATCCTGAAAGGAGGAAGTGGAGAAGGAATTTTGGCATGACCATACGCCAAGGGTATGCTTTTTTACATTTCATCTCTCTCCCCCCAGTGAGGGCATGTTTAAAGAAATAAAAACAAAACAGGGCTACCAAGTAGCATGATGGCTAAGGTGCTGGATCCCACATAGCCTATTATGCAGTTTGGGTCCTGGATCCAATAACTTGAACAACACACCAGGCATGTGTATGTGCATGCTCCAAATACAAAGAGAATAGAGAAGAAGGGACTGCAATGTGCCATCCTCCTGGGAAGTATTTTCTCACTTTTCCTCTGTCTTTCTTGGAGAGCGCACACATCCTATGGCAAAAATCTATAAAAGAAAAAAACAAAGACCAGTAAGATTAAGGACAAGCTAAAAGTAAAATCTAATTAAAACTGAACTAAAACAAAATTTTGTGTAAGACAGAATCTTGGTAGCTTAGTATCTAACTATATTCAGTTTACTGAAAGAGAGAGAGGTTATGTAGTTTGCTGAAGGTCACACACCAAAAAATGATGGAATCAGAATTTGAACCTAGGCAGTCTCTCCATAGACAAGAAAGTTTCAAAGAAAAGGTAGCCAACAGTGTTAGGTAGTAAAGTAAGATGTGAAATCTTCAAATATGGCAAGTACAAAGTCACTGATAGGGAAACAAATCAGTTTAAGGTAACATTAATGAGAAGTGAAAAGACAGTACAAAATGGGATAACATTTTTGCAAATCATGGGACCAGCAGTTAGTGTAATCGCTATGTTGCTGGACTCCCATGCAGTCAACCGCGGTTCAAGTCCTGGACCTGGTGGCTTAGACTAACGCCAGGCACGTGTGCGTGAGTGCCCAAGATCCTGAGAGGAGAAAGGAGAAGGGATTGTGGCGTGGCCATCCCCCCAGGGGAGTGATTTCTTGCTTTCTGTCTGTCTCTCTCTGTCTTTCTGGTGAGTGCATGTGCCCTATAGTGAAAACCTCTCCAAAAAAAGAAAAAAAATATTTTCTTTTGCAAATCATACCTGATCATGGTGGGGAGACCCTGATGAGGGTAGCTCTGTCTCACTCATGGAATAACGTATGAAACTTAAAAAATAGTTAATGGGAAGTGAAGTAGAAGAAAAAGACAGGAAATACTTTCATTAATTGGGAGGCAAGACTACAGGAAGATTTCTTTAAAAATTTTTATTTCTTGAAAAAGAGAGAGGTGCACATACACAACCTTGAGAGGATCTCGCCATGCTGCGATTCTGCCCCTAACCAGTTAGGATCACAGGTGCACCTGATGTATTCAAGTTGACCCAGAATCCAAACCCAGGCCTTCCATGTGGCTCCAAGCATCATGTAGCGGCATCCTACTTCCTGAGTCACTGTGGCTGGACCCAAAATAAAATTTTTGAAAGTTAGATAAGATCTCAATATGTTTGCTGATTACGATAACCCGTGAAAAAACACGTACTTGATATAAAAAAGACATCACAGATTAAGCAAAGTCCTACCTAAGGTAGACAGGAAGAAAAAGGAAAATGTCAACTCTGAAAGTAGAAATAAGTAAAGATACAAAACTAGTGGTAAAGGTAAGTGGAGAGTTCATACCTAAAGGATTCTATTTTTCACTGAAATAGGAGTTTTCAGCTGCATATGAGAAAGTAAGAGTAAGAAGTCCAAAAAAAGTAATAAATATCAAGAAAACTACAGATAAGAATGTAAAAAAGAAAGCAACAGATGAAAAGTTTGTCGAGTATTATTGAGCAGTGTGAAAGAGGAAATAAATTTAAGGGCCAGCCCCAAAGCTCATCAGTGAAGGGAGCTGGATACCAGATGGCTGACTGCAATTCAAATCCTGGCCCCAGTGGCTAAAAAACACACCAGGCCATGTGTGCAAAAAATCCTAAGGGGAAGGAGGAAGGGAACAGAAAGCACTGCAGTGTGACCATACCCCACTGGGGCGGGGAGAGGAACTTTCTCTCTCTACTGAGTTCACATACCATCTGACAATAAAAAAAGTTTTAATGAAGCTAATATGATAATTTATGGTATTTTCATCTAAATTGGTCCCCTAACCAGTTAGGATCACAGGTGCACCTGATGTATTCAAGTTGACCCAGAATCCAAACCCAGGCCTTCCATGTGGCTCCAAGCATCATGTAGCGGCATCCTACTTCCTGAGTCACTGTGGCTGGACCCAAAATAAAATTTTTGAAAGTTAGATAAGATCTCAATATGTTTGCTGATTACGATAACCCGTGAAAAAACACGTACTTGATATAAAAAAGACATCACAGATTAAGCAAAGTCCTACCTAAGGTAGACAGGAAGAAAAAGGAAAATGTCAACTCTGAAAGTAGAAATAAGTAAAGATACAAAACTAGTGGTAAAGGTAAGTGGAGAGTTCATACCTAAAGGATTCTATTTTTCACTGAAATAGGAGTTTTCAGCTGCATATGAGAAAGTAAGAGTAAGAAGTCCAAAAAAAGTAATAAATATCAAGAAAACTACAGATAAGAATGTAAAAAAGAAAGCAACAGATGAAAAGTTTGTCGAGTATTATTGAGCAGTGTGAAAGAGGAAATAAATTTAAGGGCCAGCCCCAAAGCTCATCAGTGAAGGGAGCTGGATACCAGATGGCTGACTGCAATTCAAATCCTGGCCCCAGTGGCTAAAAAACACACCAGGCCATGTGTGCAAAAAATCCTAAGGGGAAGGAGGAAGGGAACAGAAAGCACTGCAGTGTGACCATACCCCACTGGGGCGGGGAGAGGAACTTTCTCTCTCTACTGAGTTCACATACCATCTGACAATAAAAAAAGTTTTAATGAAGCTAATATGATAATTTATGGTATTTTCATCTAAATTGGTCAGTCTACAGATTGTAAACAGAGGTGGCAGATGACTGGGTTGTTTTAGGGATTGAAGGATATTGAAAGTGTAGACAAAATGCTATATCCCTTAAGATCCCACTGGGTGGGAAAGGCAGTGATATCAAGGAAAACGGACATTTCGAAGGAAGAGCTGGATTTAGTAACTGATTCAATATAGAAGATGAAGAACAAATAGTTAAACAGGATTACTGATTCATTTACCTGAGAGAATTGACAGATTAATAACCAAAAGAGAGTTCTTGTGGAGGGAGGTAATGGTATATATAGATGAAATGCTCAAAAAATATAACTCTAAGGTTTAAATTTATAAACAAATAACAAACCAACAAAAAACACTTAACTTTTTGGAAGAACAACCCTGTCATTTTTAAAAGGAGGCCTAGGAAAGTCAAATGAGTTTGCTAAAGTCAATAGGTACTAAAAAAGGCTAGAAACGACTATGAAATCCAGGCATTCTATTACACCACAGAACCTCACTGATAGCTAGAGTTTGACATGATGGCAGGAAATACAAATGGTGATACTTCTTGAGACTTAGTAACACTAAAATTTGGTTTGAAACTTAAAGTTCATTTCAGGTGATAGTGGGGAAATATGATCCAGGAACAAAAATGAGTAACAGGAGAAGCCAATCTGAGATCAAACATTTGCTCTGGTAACCCATACAGAGATAATCAAGAGTTGGATGTAGAATGATGTAAGCACCTTAAAATATCCCAATGCAAGAACATTTTATGCTTCTAAATCCTCTCAATGTTATCTAGCAACACAGATGATAGGACATATAAATTTATCATGGCTTAGAATTTTAAACATTAATTAGAGTTCTGCTTACTTTTAAGGTTCTTTTTATGTTACAATAATATGAAATACTAAAGTCTGATTAGGTCTCTTTTAAGGAGCTAGATATTTGCCTTACCTTTACTACCTTGTAGTCACACAAGTATTCCACCTCATAATTGTTTAGATTCCTTTTGGTGATTCCAATCGATTTACATGTGAGCTTTTCTTTTCTACATAATTCCTGAAGAGTATCAAGTGAAACTAGGCAAGGCACACACCAAGCTACAATAAGAAAATAGAATTCTTTACTAATGAAATAGCTACTCAATTAAAACAAAAGAGAGAAACTTAAAACCTCTACATTCCCACCCTTCGACTGGAAATTTCACAAGGCTAAAAAATCATATGCCAAGAAGCCAATTATGTGTCTTCAAGAAAAAGTTAAACATTAAAGAACTAGTGCAGTAAACTGGTCTTGGATTTTCTCATGGGTTTCTATCCTATGTTTAACTTACATTAGTTAGCTTCTACTAAGCCACTTAAACAAAATGCTTCATGTCTGTAAGCTTTGTGAAGATACAGATGCAAAGGCTAACAGAAGTAATGTTTTGACTTTCTAATATATTCTACACAGAACATATTTCTATCTTAACAATTTTAGAACATGTCTATTATTTTAAGAAATATATCTAAATTTATTTTAAAACACCATCTTTTAACTTTTAAAAACCTTTTTTGATTCTTTTATTAAGCAATGAGAACTGAAATCTAACTGAAGTAGAGTGCTATAGTTACAAACTCATATATGTCCTACTTCTTCCACTTTGGAATGTTGCATGAAATTTTCACTGCAACATTAATACCATCAAGATATAATAATAATGCTGCAACATTATTATCATCAAGATGAATAAATCCAAGACGTAGAATTTAAAAATAGAGTATGATTCTGGAAATACTCAATTTATGTAATGTTTTTAAAGCCACAGTTACACAGCTCGATTTACATAATGCACACTGAAAATAAGACATACTTAAGGTCAGCCTTACAAAACTCAAACTAATTGTGTTACGAGAATTTTAATCCTCAAATTTCTGTAAACATGACAGTATACTGAATTTAAGCTATGAATTAAGCCAAACTGATGTTTATTAGAAAAATGTAATAAACTTGGTTTTATTACTAGTGTCATGGTAAAGCATTAGACAGCATCAAAAGTCCTTTGCCCTAGTCGTTGATAAGTCATTTAACTTATTTGTAGTGTAGTTCCAATCTTTCTGGGTGTTGATTCACTGGAAAAAAGTGAGGGTTGGAGAAGATTTGGTTTATCAAACAAAATCTATCCAGTAAATTCTAATTTTAATTGGTAGCTCTCCAAGGTAGCAGCGACAACCTTTTTGTGTTCTGAGGTCATTCTCTGAGACAAGAGAACACAGCTACTATAACTTTATTACATCCTTTCCTCACCCTCCTCAATTCACACTGGGAATTCACGGTCAGAAACCCTCAAGCACAGTTTTCACAACCCACCTGCTGTGAAATCGTAATTCAAGAAAGGGAAAAGTGTTTTCCTTAAAAAAATAAAATAAAAACCGGGGGAAGAGGTTGATTGCTTTGGAGTGATGGTTTGCAGTAGGAAAAGAAGGGAAGAGAAATGTGCCCATTCGCCCCTTTCATCTTCAGGATGTTCTGTGTAGTTTAACCTCATTATGCAAAGGAAGTTTCTATTGGGATTTTTACCAAAGGTAAGTTTGTCTTTTGTTCTTAAAGTCTTTTTAAATCTAGTTGAGGATTCAAAACATGACTCTCAATGAAAGTGCTACTTTTGAGAATACAGAAATTTTAAATATAAAAAAACTAAGAACACTTGTTTTTTAAAAAATCCCACAGGCTACAACAATGTAGGAAAAAAGATTTCATGGACAAGATTACGTATTTCGTAACAACCACGAAAACCTCCACAAATTCACCCTAATCGCGGCCAATTCTTAAAGGACGAAAAAATGAGGTCATTAATCTACGTGGAGGGGAGCAGAGCTTGAAAACACCTTCACATTCCAGAATGCAATGAACGTTCCAGGCTTTCAAAGGGCACGCGACGCGAACACAAATACACACACGCGCGCATTGTCTAGTTTCTCAGCGTCCACATAAACAGCACGCGTTCCTAGTGGGAACAAAAGTTACCGTAGGCCAGTGGCTGCATCCTCGCACACCCACTTTCTGGGAGATTTTCCGACATGGAAACAGACCTCCTAATGTGACGGCATAGAGGGAAATCCTCGTTTATTCCCTCTCTTACACACTTCAGCCTTAATACCTTCCTCCCCCTCGGATAAGGTCACTTTTACACCGGCAGGTGTTGTTTTCCGCTTTCCAGTTAAAAAGCCACAGCTAACACCCCCACACGCCCCGCTCAAACCACCACAAAGGAGTCCAGCCACAGCCGTGCCCACAAGACCTGGGCGCCCGGGGACCACCGCGGTCGCCACGGGCCTCATGGAGCTGCAAGGCCTCGCGGGCCCGGACTCGCGGTCGGGGCGACGCTTCGCAGCCCGGTGCGTCCGGGGTTCGCGTGGGCGCGAACCCGACCGAGAGGGGGTTCCGCGACCAGGCGGGAGGGTCGGAACTCTACGCGCGTCCCAGCCGTGCCCACAAGACCTGGGCGCCCGGGGACCACCGCGGTCGCCACGGGCCTCATGGAGCTGCAAGGCCTCGCGGGCCCGGACTCGCGGTCGGGGCGACGCTTCGCAGCCCGGTGCGTCCGGGGTTCGCGTGGGCGCGAACCCGACCGAGAGGGGGTTCCGCGACCAGGCGGGAGGGTCGGAACTCTACGCGCGTCCCAGGGTAGGGGGTGAGCGGGGCGGCGGGCGGCGCCCCGCCACGTCGCAGTCCGGCTGCCTCGCGGGACTGCCCGGCTATCCGGGGCTCAGGAACGTGCGTGGGGACGGGGAGGGCGGAGAGGGCCGCGCTCCAGCCTCAC
>NW_006159769.1:19113-28106 GCF_000334495.1 Tupaia belangeri chinensis
CCGCCGTTGGGGGGCTGGAACCCGCGCGGCGTCCTGACGTCACCGGAGGCCGACCTGGCCGCAGCGGCCAGCGTGCCTGCGCTCCCCGGCGCACGCTGAGAGCCGAGCGGGGCGGGGCCGGGCAGGAGAGGCGAGGCTCCCCGGCGGGGCGGGGTCGATCGCCGGCGCCGGGCCCGGGTGAGCCGCCTCTCAGCTTTGGCAGTCATTCAGGAGGACTTCCACCTGGCCTTCCCGCGCTTCGCTGTCGAATTACAGGGCACCTGCACCCAGAGCTAGCTTCTCTCCACTGCTGTTCCCAGTCGTCCGAGCCCAGCCCGCCACTGTGATGTTCCTTTCCTAACCCTCCGCCAGGGCGCTGGGTCTAAATTGGCGGAACGCTGGGCTCACTTGGAGGGGTTTTGTTGGGCTCATTCGCAGATTCTGATTCACTGGAATAGGCTGTGGCCTGTGTAGTGGGCGTTCGAAATCTCCCCGGTGATCCTAATGTGCGGTACGGTTTGGAACCATCTGGCTCCATCTGTGCTGCTCACGCTGAAGGGGCATAGGAATCTTCTGGGAGAGCTTGTAACAATGCAGACTAGAACTGGACAGCTCTGGAATGAAGCAAGCTTGCGCATCTCTGATCAGCCCTCAGGCTATGCCTGATGCCTCTGGTAGGCATAGGCGTAGGGCAGGAGGGCACTTTTGGTAGCTAGGTTACAGGACGCCCTACTGCGGTGAACCCTCCTAACGTCTCCAGCCCCAAGCCGCCTCCCACTGGTCTCAACCCCTTCTTCACATCGTGTCTATGGTGATTCTTCTTAAACAGTATAAACAAGAAATCTTTGAAAAGCCAACTTGGGGGAACCAGCAGTTAGTGCAATGCCTATGTCGCTGGACTCCCGTGTAGTCGACCATGGTTCGAGTCCCGGCCCGGTGGCTTAAACTCACGCCAGGCGCATGTGTGTGCGTGCCCAAGATCCCTGGAGGAGATCGGCTTTCTGTCTCTGTCATTCTGGAGAGCGCACCCGCCCTATAGCGAAAACCTAAAAACAAACAAACAAAAAACAAAACAAACAAGAAAAGCCAACTTGGGAAAACTATAGTACAAAGCTATTTAACGCTCACCAAAATTTTTCTAAGATTCATGTAAAAAGTTACATAAATGCTTCGAAGTGTCGTGTATACATTTGAAACACTGGAAATAAACCCAAAACATTAAATAATTGGTTACTTGTTTCCATTAAGAAGCACTGTCTAGTATATAAGAAAGCTAAATCGTGTAATCTCTGGAAAAACTCCACTATGTATTTAGGAGATGAAAGGTTGGTTTGTGAGAACGTTTTCGTGAGATGTGTTTAGTATAGCAGCAAAGCAAGACAAAACAGAACGAATCCCCCTAAAATATGGTTTCAACTGTGTAGAAAAAAATGTATAGGAAAATAGGAAATCTAAATCTTTATGGAGGGATTTTCTTTTTGACTTCTCATTTTTACATATTTTACCATTTTTCTATAATGGGCATCCCATTATACCTTGCTAATAAGGAATACAGGGTCCTAGCCAGTTTGATAACATAGAAGGGCATGCTTGCTAGGATTACTCTTACAGATTTTTCCACCTTGAATAGACTTCCTGCCTTTCCACGGGCTGTTCTCCCTCTCCCTGCTCTGTATCCCCCATGGCCACCTGCATACCCTCAGAACACGCCGAGTGAGCATCCATCTCCACTCAGCATTTCTGCTCTTTTTTTCTACTGGCCACTCTTGACTCTTTTTAGCTCTTTCCTCTACTCAACTTAAATGTTGCAGTTCTCAGTGCTTGGTCCTGGGACATTTCTCTTCTGCCCCTTCCCAGCTAACTGCCTCAGTTCCCAAGGATTTAAACATTACCTTTACACGTGATTCTCAACTTTTTGTCTCCAGCCCTGACCTTTGCCATTAATACCAGTCTTGAATATCAACAGTGTCTAATGGACATATCTACTTATGTGTTACACAAATATCTCAAATTGAATCTTCAAAACTATTCCAATTGAACACTCAAAATTGAACATTCAAAACTACCCTTGGCCTTTTTGCCCCCAGATTTTGTCCCTTGTACTCTAGGCTCCACAGACTTCATCTCAATATAGTGGTAATACCATCTCAGGTATTTAAGATGAAAATCTAGGAGTTATTGTGATTCACCCTGTCCTCACTATCTAAATTAATTCTATTAGCAAGTCATGTGAACATTACCTGCAAAGTATACCTTGATTCTCTCTTCTTCTCTCCCTCTCTACTGCTATTAGTTTCGTCCACTATTCTCAAGTCCTGCAGAAATCTAACTGGTTTCACTCCCACTACTGGTTCCCCCCCTCATCCATTTTCCATGCAGCTGAGTAAGTGAACTTCAGAAAACAAGATGAAGGCCAGATAGTGGCACAGTAGGCCGACCCACACAGGATGGTACTGGGTTCGCCTTGGAGAACTCTCTGAGTGTGCTGGGCATGCATATGCCTATGATCCAGGGCTTGCTAAAGTGGGGGTGGATCAGAGAGTCAAGACCTAGTTGGGAATACTGTCTCTCTCACTCACTCACGGAAGAAATAAAAACTAAAAACAGAACAACTGACCAAAAATTCAACACATCTAAAATAAAAGCCAAATCTTCTAAAAGTCCACAGGGCATCCTGTGACTAGAACTCTCTAACATTACTTTGTGCTACTCACCCCTTTGCTCATTACTGTCTGGAACTTTCTGTTTTGTTATGTTTTAATGTTGCTAGAGGTGCATATGGTCGTCAGAGAGAGAGAGAAAATAAAAAAGCACACAAGCACACATGCTGAGTATGTTTACAAGCTGCAGAGGCTCAGATCATGCGGTCGGCCATATGGGGCCTAGCCACCCTAAATCCCATGCCACTGGCTGGCCTCAGGAATTTTTATTGTGTATCTCTGTGTGCCATACACCTAAGTGTTAGGATTCTAACAGTGGATGAGAAAGACAAAAACCTCATCTTCATAGTGAGAAAAACAGATAATAAACAAGCAAGTAAAGAATTAATGTAAAGAGTCTCTTAAGTTATTTTCCAGTTCAGAGGATAAGTCCCTTAAGGTGCCTCTTCAGTTGAGTATTAGTTTAAATGCTACTTCTTTTTTGGGGGGAGAGGTTTTTGCTATAGGGCGCGTGTGCTCACCAGACAGACAGAGAGAGACAGAGAGACAGAAAGCGAGAAATCACCCCCCAGGGCGGATGGCCATGTCGCAATCCCTTGTCCTCCATTCTCCTCTTGGGTTCTTGGGCATGCACGCACACACGCCCCACGTGAGTTTAAGCCACCGGGTCCGGGACGCGAACCACAGTTGACTACATGGGAGTCCAGTGACATAGCCATTACGCTAACAGCTGGTCCCTAAATGCTACTTCTTTTTTGGGGGGAGAGGCTTTTGCTATAGGGCGCGTGTGCTCACCAGACAGACAGAGAGAGACAGAGAGACAGAAAGCGAGAAATCACCCCCCAGGGCGGATGGCCATGTCGCAATCCCTTGTCCTCCATTCTCCTCTTGGGTTCTTGGGCATGCACGCACACACGCCCCACGTGAGTTTAAGCCACCGGGTCCGGGACGCGAACCACAGTTGACTACATGGGAGTCCAGTGACATAGCCATTACGCTAACAGCTGGTCCCTAAATGCTACTTCTTTTTTGGGGGGAGAGGCTTTTGCTATAGGGCGCGTGTGCTCACCAGACAGACAGAGAGAGACAGAGAGACAGAAAGCGAGAAATCACCCCCCAGGGCGGATGGCCATGTCGCAATCCCTTGTCCTCCATTCTCCTCTTGGGTTCTTGGGCATGCACGCACACACGCCCCACGTGAGTTTAAGCCACCGGGTCCGGGACGCGAACCACAGTTGACTACATGGGAGTCCAGTGACATAGCCATTACGCTAACAGCTGGTCCCTAAATGCTACTTCTTCAAGGAGGCTTCCCGTGGTCACCTATCAGAAGTAAGTAACTCATTCTTGATCTTGTCATTGCATCCTTAGTAAAACTCATAATCGTCTTTTTTTTTTTTTCTGGTCTTGATCAAGCTCAATAATATTCAGAATAAATGTATTATTTTATAAATCAAATGTTTCATTACTCTAGACAGAATCCCTTCTATTCTAGGGCATAAATCAGGCTTTGTCTCTTTTTTATTTTTGGAGAGTTTTTTGCTATAGGGCGCGTGCACTCAAAGACAGAGAGAGACAGAGAGATAGAAAGTGAAAAATCACTCCCCAGGAGATGGTCACACTGCAATCCCTTCTCCTCCATTCTCCTCTTGGGTTCTTGGGCATGCACGCACACACGCCCCACGTGAGTTTAAGTCACCGGGTCTGGGATTTGAACCATTGTCAGCTACATGGGAGTTCAGCAACATAGCCATTATGCTAACTGCTGGTTCCAGGCTTTGTCTCTTCAATATTCATTTTCGTGTATATTATCTAGAGCAGTTGTCAGAAAATGGCATATATGAGGACCTCCAAGATCACTCAGTTTATAAGTTCAAAAGATTTTCATACTGATTAAACTGCCTTCTTTACTCTCCTAAGTATACTGTGGAGTTTTCCAGAGATTACACACCTTGGATATTGCAATACACTGAATTCAGAAATAGATACCAGAATACAGCTACTTTCTATTAAGCCATGCCTTAAAAGGACTTGAAAAAACTATAACACTTGCCACTACATTTTTTGGTTTAAAAAGTTAGTTTTCATAAAAATGTTTTAAAAACTCTTAATTTTATTTTTTTAAATATGGTAAGTAACCATGGAAGTGCATGGATGTTGCACATACATGCACAAATATATATATAGATAAATGCTCTGGGTTCTTAATATAGTTGACTCTTGAATAACTTGGGTTTGAACATGTGTACATGGAACTTTTTCAAAGATAAAAGATGGTCCATCTTGTAAATAAATGACATAAACTTAGGGAGTATTGATAACTACAGTACACTATTATAATTGTATTTTTCTTATAATTTTAATAACATTTTCTTTAGCTCACTTTATTATGAGAATATAATACATATCAGGGGAGATTTAAAAAACTTATAGAAAAATGGGATTTAAAATATGAGTTTATAAAAAAAAAGGGGAACCAGCAGTTAGCATAATGGCTATGTCGCTGGACTCCCACGTAGTCGACCGCAGTTCGCGTCCTGGACCCGGTGGCTTAAAACCCACGCTGGGCGTGTGTGCGTGCGTGCCCAAGATCCCAAGAGGAGAATGGAGGAGAAGGGATTGCGGTGTGGCCATCCCCTCTGGGGGGCGATTTCTCGCTTTCTGTCTCTATGTCTCTCTCTGTCTTTCTGGCGAGCGCACGCGCCCTATAGTGAAAAACCTCTCAAAAAAAAAATGTATTTATTGGGATCATCGCTGGACTCCCACATGGGTGACCACAGCTTGAGCCATGGACCCATAGGCTTGAAACTCACACCAGGCACATGTGCATGCATGCCCAAAATATTGAGAGAAGAATGGAGAAGGGATTGTGGTGTGGCCATACACCTGGGGCATAATTTCTCATTTTCTGTCTGTCTCTGTTTCTCCAGTAAGTACACACACCCTACAGAGGAAAAAAAAGAAAAAACTCTCTAAAAATAGTGTGTTTATTTTGCTGCAAGACATGTTTAAATATATGCATAGTTTTTTAAAAAAGTTTATTAATGACACAATGCATTCTTTTTTATTTATTTTTTTTTTCTGGGGGGGAGGGAGTTTTGCCATAGGGCATGTATACTTGCTGGAGACAGAGAAGGACAGTGAGAGGTAAAGTAAGAAATTAACACCTGGGGGGATGACCACACTACAGTCCTTTGTCCTCCATTCTCCTAAGATTTTGGACATACATGCACATGCACCTGGTGTGACTTTTAAGCCACTAGGTCTGGGACTCGAACTGTGGTCACAATATGGGAGTCCAGTGCCTTAACCACAGCACCTCTTGGCCTCCATGTATATTTTTTCTTATAAAACACATTCTCCATGAACCTTTTAAAGATCCCTCTTATAATGTACAAAATAAGTGCTTACCAACTGTTTAAGTTATAGGTAGGGCTTTTGGTCAACAGTAGAGTACTAGTGAAAGTTTTACATGGATTTTTGACTGCACAGGAGTTGGTGAAGTCAATGGTCAATTGTAATGGAAGGATCTAAGATGAAAATGTTTTTGGATCTTGGCAAATCCTGGCTAAAAAAGGAGAGGAGAATAAAACACTACTAAGAGGCATATGACAGAGTGTCCCAGGGAAATATATAAAATTATTCTCCCTCCCAATTTTTTTTTATCATAAAGATGATGGTCTTGATTTGTTTTGTGCTGCTATAACATACTAACAGACTGGGTAATTTATAAAGAAAAGAAATTTATTTCTCACCATTCCAGAAGCTGAAAAGTCCAATAGGAAGGTGTTGGCATCTGGGGAGGGCCTTCTTGCTATGGCAGAAGGTGGAAGGGAAAGGGAGTACACATGACCAAGAGCAAGATAGGGATGAACTTGCTTTTGCAACAAACCCAGTCCTTGGCGGTCTTAATCCATTCACTGAGACAAGAGTTCTCATGACCTAATCACTTCTTATTAGATCTCATCTCCCTACACTTTGGCATGGGAGATTACGTTCCAACACATGAACTGTGGGTGACACAATGATACCATAGCAAACACTAAAAACTTGATTTCTGGATGTCCATTGAGTGTCTCTTTTTTGGGGGTAAGGGATTTTTTTTTTTTTTTTTTTTGGCTATAAGGCATGTGGGCTCACCGGAGAGACAAAGAGAGACACAGAAAGAGAAAGCAAGAAATCACCCCCTAGGAGAGATGGCCACACCACAATCCCTTCTCTTCCATTCAACCTGTGGTATTTTGGGTACACATGAACACACGCCTAGTGTGAATCTCAAGTCACCAGATCTGGGACTCGAACTACAGTTGGCCACTTGACACAGCGCCTTAACCACCATGTCACCTGCTAACCCCCATGGAGTGTCTCCTTTTCCATTAAAATTAATGTTCTCGGGGCTGGCAGAGGGTGTGGTGGTTAAGGCATTGGATTCCCACATAGCTGTCTCTCTGGTGAGCACACAGACCCTATAGAAAAAAAACTCTCTAAAAAAAAGTGTGAGTTTATTTTGATGCAAAAAATGTTTAAATCGAGCACAGTTTTTTAAAAAGTTTATTAATGACCACAATGCATTTTTTTGTTTATTAATTATTATTATTTTTAAGAGTGGAGAGTTTTGCCATAGGGCATGTACACTTGCCACAGTTAAGAGTTCCAGACCCAGTGGCTTGGAAATCACACTGGGCCCATGTGTACCCAAAACCACAAATGGAGAATGGAGAAGGGCCTGTGGCATGGCCAATCCCTCGGGGGGTGATTTCTCACTTTCTCTCTCTCTCTCTCCTTTTCAATCTGTCTCTGGTGAGTGTACATACCCTACAACAAATTTTTAAAAAATGGGGTTTGTGTTGGTGTTTAGTCTTCTAAATTTGGTGTATATGTGTGTACGTATACACATATGGCCATATACATACACATACATCCACACATGATTGTCAAGTTTATGAATGTGCTTTCTTTTTTTTTTTTTTGAGAAGTTTTTGCTATAGGGTGTGTGCACTTGCCAGAAAGAAAATCACCCCCTCAGGGGAAATGGCCATGCTGCGATCCCTTCTCCCCCATTCTCCTCTTGGAATCTTGGGCTTGCACTCACACACGCCTGGCATGAGTTTAAGCCACTAGGTCTGGGAATCGAACCGCAGTTGACTACATGGGAGTCCAGCAACATAGCCATTCTGCCAACTGCTGGTCCCAAGTGTGCTTCTTTTAAAACAAAAATAGTATATTACATTGCATATGATTCTACAAATTTTTTCCAATTGTAATCAAGAACTTTTAATTGTTCTCTTGGTTAATTAATAGGAATTAATTAAAGACTTTAAAGTTGTAAATTATAGAAACCGAAAAAATTTTAAAAATGATATAAAATTTCTAGTAAAATTTTCTTCAGTCATCTCAATTATATACAGCTTTATAAGGCTCCTTTTTTCCATGTGTAATAGTTTCTACATGAAGAACAACACAAAAAGGTGCAATGTTTACCAATATATGGTACTTTAATAGAAACATAGTTTATATAATTCATTGAAAAAGTATTTTATATAAACATCACTTGTACACAAAACCAAATAATGTTGATACTCTAATTATTAAAAATTCTTGATTTCTCTAAAACACTAAGATGCCACCTCAATAGTGATTGCTTCACATTTTCCAGTCTCTTGATCTGTGCATGTCACATGTAAAGATCCATCCCTAAAGCAAACAAAAAATAAATAACATTTCATAAACTGATTTTATAAATATGGGAAGTGCTCAAGAAATTTCTGATGACTTAGTGTAAATAACAGTTCATTTTAATTTTCAAGAGTATTAAGAAAAAGAATGAACAAAATTTCATAGAACACTGAGCTAATTGTTGTATGCCTTAAAAATCCATGATAAAAACATCTCACGTTTAAGATTTTATGTAAACTCAAAGTGCATCATGCCATTTTCAAGCCTAACCAAAGAAAACTCACCCTGATGAATTCAACATTATTGCTAAGTACTGTTTATGACATAAGTTATTGCTAAATGTTAAGTTGGAAAGGATTTACTTGTAATACATAAGTGATATGGATGGTCTGTTGTTAGGGAAATCACAATTAATAAATAAATTTACTTAGTGATTTCCTATAGCAATAATAAAATTAACCTTTAGTAGGAGAAATAGCATCAATTATATAAATGTTAGAAAAATTATGTTGAGGGACCAGCAGTTAGCGTAATGGCTATATCGCTGGACTCCCACGTAGTTGACTGTGGTTCGCGTCCTGGACTCGGTGGCTTAAACTTATGCTGGGCGCCTGTGCGTGCGTGCCCAGGATCCAGAGAGGAGAATGGAGGAGAAGGGATTGTGGCGTGGCCATCCCC
>NW_006159769.1:28492-63729 GCF_000334495.1 Tupaia belangeri chinensis
AAAGAAAAAAAAATTATGTTGAAAATTGATTAAAAATTACATCTCAAATTAACCAGTTTTTTAGGTTGACTAAACCTAAAATAATGCATTAATAAAATATTAAGAAAGTAAATTACTTGATATATACTTTTGTTTGTAAAATGAAATAATTTTTCATGGTAAAAAATGTAATTCACTGAAAATCTTTCAAAGTTTTTAATAAATGATTTGCTTAGAATGACCATGGGTGAAAAACCAATAAACTCACAAAAAAGTCAACTTTCAAAGTAAATTTTCTCATGAGAAGTAGTTTAATTTTGTACCTTTTCATAGTAAGAACAGCTAATATATCACGCAATCCATTTTCTTTTTTATTTAAGTCCTGAAGTACAACCTGTTTATGCAAAAATAATACAAAGATGATTCAATACTTTTATGTATTAATGAATTAACACATCACTTACTTTAAAGGAGCAAATCTTACTTATTTCTGAAGCAAACCTCTTAAGATGAGGCAGTTTTTAATTCTCTTACCTTTTCTGATAGAATGTGAAGAATAGGAGGCAAGCTTTTTTTATTTTTTTTGGAGAAGTTTCTGCTATAGGGCACATGCGCTTGCCAGACAGACAGAGAGAGACATAGAGACAGAAAGCGAGAAATCACCCCCAAGGGGGGATGGTCACGCCGCAATCCCTTCTCCTCCATTCTCCTCTCAGGATCTTGGGCACGCACGCACACGCGTCCGGCGTGAGTTCTAAGCTACCGGGTCCGGGACGCGAACCCTGGACGACTACGTGGGAGTACAACGACATAACCATTATGCTAACTGCTGGTTCCCTAGGAGGCAAGCTTTAATAACTGAAAATGTTTCCTCCAGAAGGAGGGCATATAAGATAATTAATGTATTAATCCCTCTTAAATGTCAGGACCTAGATTAAAATGATTATTTCTAGGAAATAATGTTTCAAGAGGCTGGCAGGTGGTATGGTAGTTAAGGTGCTGAACTCCTACATGGCCAACGGCTGTCTGAGTCCTGGACCTGGCAGCTTGCTTTTTCAATTTTCCTCTCTCTTGCTGGTCAAATTAAAAAAAATAACAATAAATAAATTAAATAATTCTTTTAAAAAATGCTGCTTGCCTTACAAAATAAGAATTACTATTGCGACTAGTACATGGCATAATGGCTATGTTGCTAGACTCCCACATAGTCAACAGTGGTTCAAGTCCTGGACCCAGTGGCTTAAAACTCAAGCTGTGTGTGTGAGTGTGTGTGTCCAAAATCCCAGGAGGTGACTGGAAGAGAAGAGATTGTGGCATGGCCATCACCCCTGAGGGTTGATTTCCCACTTTCTGTCTCTCCACACAGTCGATAGCAACAATCTCTCTTAAAAGAAAAAAAGGACTACTTTTCTATTTGGTAATTTTACCATTACCAGTAACATTTAAATTATATTCAGTCAAGCCTTTGATATACACTTTTTAAATTTAATTTTATTTATTCATTTATTTTAATTTGACCAGAGAAAGTGAGAAAGTGAGAAAGCAAACTGCCAGGTCCAAGACTTGAACTATGGTCAGTCATGTGGGAGGGTCTAGCGCCTTAACCACCATGCCACCTGCTGGGCTCCTGATATACACTTAAAAAAATCAAATATTTTAAATGCACTTGGAAAACCACCTATTTGAAAGAAACAGGTGGTGGGGCCGGCAGGTGGCATGGTGGTTAAGGCACTTGGACTCCCACACAGCTGACTATGGTTCAAGTCCCAGACCTTGCGGCATGCTTTCTTGTTATACCCTTCTCTCTCTGGTCAAATTAAAAAAAATAAGAATCATAAATAAAATTAAATAATTCTTTTAAAAAAACCCCAAACACATGGCAAATTCTTTTGTATAACTGCAATTATATTTATAAGTAAGAGATACTAATTAGTTACTGTGAAATTCCTTCATTCCTAAAGAAAGGTATAGGTATACTAATAAACTAAATTTGGACTTTGGCAGTTATTTTTCAGATTTTTGCCAAGATCAAGTTTAATGACCTTAAGCAAGTCACTAGGTTTCTTGTTTTACTTATTTGTAAAATGAAGAGGTTAGAACAGATGAGCACTCTGACAGGTTCTCCAAATTCAGTGTGATGTGATTAATCTTGTCCTTCTGGCATCTTTAAGTTAGAATCTGATGGCAGCAGCTACAGAGTGTCAAAGCAGGATGTGAAGAGAAGAGGTAACAAAATGCACACAAGAGAGCAGCTAGGGGAACACTAAGCTACAGTCTGAATTTGGAAACCTGCTGCACAGGAAAGTACCTATTTACACACAGGAAAATCACCTGGAAGAGCTTTCAAAATTTTACCAATAAGTTCCCAGTTGGTACATCTGAGATGTAGCCCAAGCCTGCTATACGTGTAGTATATAGGTATGTGGGTATTTTAATTAATCTTTTGTTGGAATGGAAAATAAACATAAAATATATTATCACTACTATCCATCCCCTCTTCTCAAAATAACTAAACATTTTAGTCTGATTCCAGAACTTTTCTCTGAATGCACATATTAAAAAAAATACAATCACATTATCCATCCTCCTTTGTAACCTCTCTATTTTTACTATAAAAATGATTAATGTGCATCCCTGATGTTATTTGTAAAAGATTCAAAATACACACCAGCAGGTGGTGTAATGGTTACGTTGCTGGACTCCCATATAGTCAACTGCGGTTCAAGTCCTGGACCTGGTGGCTTAAAACTCATGCGCATGTATGTGTGTATCCAAAATCCCCTCGTTGTGGGGGCGACTTCTCACTTTCTGTCTCTCTGGCAAGCACATGCACCCTACAGCAAAAAATCTCTCCAAATAAAAAGCACAAAGTAAAACAGTAAAATCTTCCTGGTACCCCTATACATTCACTATGGTTTCTGGAATATGGTTTAAATACCTACAAATATTTTCTGTATACATGCATGGAAACCTAAAAATGTGCACCTACTCAAACACCGCTTGCCTCATGCACATACACACTCATGCTCCCCATCTTTTTATTTACACATAAATGAAATCTTACTGTTAATCCTGCGGTCCTTGCATGTAATGCTGTGGTCCTTGCATGTGTGCACGTATTTTAATACAACAGTATTTCTTGGAAATGTTTCTAAGTAAATAACATGACTCCATCTCCCTCTTTTTAAAGGATTCAGGGGATCATACAGTATGAAATGTGTATGGCATTTTGTGCTTTTGGTATTTTGTAGAAGTAAATTTATCTTGCATCAGAGACAATATGATACAATGGGAAGAACATAGGATAAGACTAACCCGAGAAGAAAAATGAGCTAGATCAAGAAACTAACAGGGTGGGGCTGGCAGGTGGTGTGATGGTTAGGGGTGCTGGACTCCCATGTGACTGACCCTGGTTCGAGTCCTGGACTTGGTGGCTTACTTTCTCACTTTCCCTCTCTCTCTCTCTGTCTCCTCTGGTCAAATTGAAAAGATAAATGATAATAACAAATAAAATTAAATAAATCAATTTTAAAAAAAGAAACTAACAGGGTATTTACTACCATTTAACCATCTATAAAATGCATACAACATCTCATATCACAGCATTTTTAAGTTGTTTGTAAACTGATTAGAACAACTGGCATTTAGAAAACAAACAATCATTTATTTCCCCTTCTACTTACCTAATTACCAACGTGAGCCAAAATCACATAGACAAGCAGCTCATAGGCAAACTGCATTCTTTCCCCCTATGATTCTTTCAAATTAAAGTTGCCTATTTTTTTTTCTTTCAAAAATGAAAATGGAAAAGCAATATATTCATGGAAATGTGTAGTGTATCCTATACAAATTTTGTATAAGACATTAACAACCTAAGTCAGAAAGGAAAGCTAATAAATTTCACATGCCTAAATCCTAGGCTAACTTATGTATTCACCTGTGCAAACTTGGTTTCCTCTTTGGCAGAGTTCTCCCCGCCAGATTCATAGAGTTCAAGGCATACGGAAGATACACTTCCAGGGGCTTGTAAGGTGTGTTGTCTTCAAGCTGGCAAAGGAGTCCCTGATGGAAACAATACTGTGAATCTGCTGGCTCCTGATTCATCCACTCCCTAGTAAGCAGGAAAATAAGAGGCAGAACTTTTTGACATTAATTTGTATAATTAAAAAAGTTATTCCTATAAATAAACTACATATTATTTGTTTATAACTTGGAAACTAAGCAAACAGAAGAAAATAGAAATGATCCTTAAACATATATTGAAATATACTTCTACCTGTATTAAAAGCTTATGATTAAAATTATAGTTAACTTCTATTTGCCTAAGAAATCGCATGGGATAAAAATTAATAAGAACCTAGAAGATTATAAGTCTAAATTTATTCATTTATCCTTTTAAATTTATTATAATAATTATTTTTTATACATTCAATCACTACACATCATTTACCTTGTATAGAGAATTTACCCAATATAAAATACATCTCAGACCAGTCCAGTTGAGAATACTATACACATCAACAGGTAATAAACCACTTCTGTGTCCCACGAATGTCTTACCTCTCTGTTTTTCCCCCTAATTACCTACCCTATACTCTTCCCCTCTACTACCCTCCATCCCACTGTCTCTAGTGTCCATAATTATTTTCAATTTTTTTATGTCCTCCAATATTTCAGTGTCTACCATGTAAGCCTAAACTAACATCTCTACAGTATACAAATTTTTATTGTAAAATCATGGCACATATAAAAATTTGTGGCAAATAATTACAGAAAAGGTAAACATACCTTAACTAAAATGTCTTTGGCTGAACATTCAATCATGGGAGAGTCTTCCACTGATAGGTTTTCCCTCCCAATAAGAATTCCAGCTTCTGTTGCTGCACCAATGGGAATAACTTCATCAGGAGGGATAGAATTGAGAAGCTCGACAGCTGGGAAAAGGTCTTTGATCAGCTGCTGTAGCTTTGGGATTCGAGAGGACCCTCCACAAAGGACAACCTAAGCAATGAAGGATACATTGCAATTTTTAAATTTTTTTTTAAAGAAAATGTGTGTTTCTCATAATGAAGTGTAATAAGCCAAACCATTTCATCACATGTGGGCATGGTGGCGCCTGCCCTGTGGCAAAAACCTGTGGAGGCTGGAAGATTGTGGCATCGAGTTCATCTCATCACATATAATGATAAATTTAAAAAGTCCTATATTTTAACATTCTATTTCATACCATACTGAATGTATAAATATACAAACATATATAAAAATATATAACATATTATATATACTTAATATACAATATTTTTTACTCATGACAAAATTTAAAAGAAATCTCAGTACATACTAGAAAACAGTGTAGCTATATAAGTGGTTCTCTAAAATTTTATGAATCAAGATAAATATCATGAGAACAAACAAAATGTGAATTATGTCTTTCAAACTGTCACATTCAACATTAAATCTTTATTAATAAACAATAAGGGGGCTAGCAGGTGGCATGATGGTTAAGGCACTGGATTCCCACCTAGCCGACCACAGTTTGAGTTTGGATCTGGTGGTTTGCTTTCTTTCTCTAGTCAAATTAAATAATAATAGCAATAAATTTTAAAATAAACAAATTTAATAATAGCAATAAATAAAATTCAATAAATGATTAAAAAAACTCAAAAATCCAGTAAGTGCTATAAAAAAATCCTGGAAAATTTTGGCTTTTGTTATATTCATTTTAGGGTAAATACACATCGTATTACTATTATTGTTGACAATAACCAGAAAGTTTTTCTATTTTATTTTTTAAAATTTATTTCTTCCAGGGACCTGCAGTTAGCATAATGGCTATGTCGCTGAACTCCCATGTAGTTGACTGCAGTTAGAGTCCTGGACCCGGCGGCTTAAACTCACACCGGGCACATGTGTGCGTGTGCCCAAGATCCTGAGAGGAGAATGGAGGAGAAGGGATTGCAGCGTGGCCATCCCCCCTGGCGGGTGATTTCTCGCTTTTCTGTCTCTCTCGCTCTCTCTGTCTTTCTGGCGAATGCACGTGCCCTATAGCAAAAAACTCTCAAAAAAAAAATTATTTCTTCCATAAGGAAGAGAGCAAATGTTCCCCCATCAGAGTCTCGATGCTGTAATACACCCTCAGCCTTCAGCCAGTCCTAAACGAACATATATGTATGTCTAGTGTACTCAGTTCAATCTGGAGACTTCCTTAGCAACCAGTTAGTTTTACTATGAAAATGATTTAATCAAGATTTCTTTTGTAAAAAATTTTAGTATGGGGGACCAGCAGATGGGGTAATGGTTACGTCGATGGACTCGCACATAGTTGGCTATGGTTCAAATTCCAGAGCCAACGGCTTAAAACTCACGCTGGGTGCATGTGTGTGTGTGCCCAAAATCCCAAGAGGAGAATGGAGGAGAAGGGACTGTGGTGTGGCTATCCCTTCTGGGGGGTGATTTCTCACTTTCTGTCTGTCTCTCCAGCAAGCGCAGATGCCCTATAGCAAAAATTTCTATTAAAAAACATTTTTTTGGTAGAAAATATATATTTCAAATATAATTACTCTTATCAGGTACTTTTTAACTATAACTTCTGCAATATTTTGTAAAATGAAACTGCTTTTAAAAAAATTATCACACCACCTGTATTACTTTACTTGGGCTGCTATAACAAAATACCACAGGCTGGGTGGCTTAACAACAGAAATTTATATCTCTCAATTCTGGAGGCTGAAAGTCTAAGATCAAAGTGCCAACAAGGCAGGTTTCATTCTGAATCCTTTCTTCTTGGCTTACTCTTGGTGGCCATCATCTTGCTGTGTCCTTACATGACTTCTCCATTGTGACTTTGGGCTGCTATAAAAATCTAGAGCCCCACTGATGAGCCATAGTCCAGGAGAAGCAACTGACAGCTCATCAACCAGGAATGAAAGAATGAGTAAGCAGTTAACATTTCTCTGTAGGCCAATACAACTGAAAAAATAAGACTGCTCTCCTTTCAAGTGTTTGGTGTCAAAAGGAATAATTTTGTTTGGACATTATGAGTAGTCTGAAGTGCATCATTTAACCTTTTTGCTAACATGAATACTGTAAAAAATTATGAATTACCACTGAAAATTAAGTAATATAATGAGAATAACCCCTCATAACAAGTAAGGTCTAGCCTAGAAATACAATGAGAGTTCCACATTAGGAAATTATTAATTCATCACATAACCTTCAAATAAATATAAAGGAAACCATAAGATCATCTCACTGGTGTCCCAAAATACATAGTAAAGACAAGTATTTTATATTAAAATTCCCTTCAAAATGCTGTCTCAATAAGGAGAACTTATTTCAAACCAATTACCAGTAATGTCTGTTGGCAAAGAATATTATTCCCCTAATAAATAGGAACAAAAGGAGGTCTAGCATGAACACAAATAGTTAAGTTCTGATAATAGTAATCAAATATAAAACAGAAATAAGAGACAGATACTTGAGAGAGGAAAGTATCACCACTTACAGGTACGACCCATTCTCCATACTCTCAGTCCATGCCATTTTCCTGCTGTCTTTATAACACAACCGATGATGAATGCGATATACTTATCATTACCACTATCTCACCTTTTATACTGAACTTGCTCCAGTAAGGTGATTATCTCCAATGCAACTGCTCTTATCAGTCATGCCACATTGCCAAGTCTACAAACAATTCTGGGCCTCACTGGACTGGACCGGATCTCCCACATTATGGGACAATTGCCCTTTTTCCATTTACTGACATATTTTTATTTTATTATACTTATATTCTTAGTACTCTAGCTAGTCCTAAATCCTGTCTGCTAGACCCCTTTCTGGCTTGTTTTTGTCCTGAACCCCCAGGCTTTGTCCAAGGGTCTCTCCTCTATTGTAGGTGACCTTGTCCAGTCTCCTGGCTCTAAGTAGCATAAGGGTACTGTCTAATATTTATCTCTATCCCACACCCTCTCCAAATCTAGACAAATGTGTCCTACAGTGTACTCTTCACACTGCAGCCTAGCTCATCTTTTATAACCCCTCCCTGCTCACTGAGATCACTTATGCACTTTAAACAAACCAAGTGGACTCCCTTCCTGCTATTCTCTGCCTAGAACAACAGCAGATATTTACACAGCTCATTCCTTCACTTACTTAGGTCTCTGACTAAAAGCTACCTTCTCAGAAGGAGATCTGACCTGAAAAATCATCTTGACACTAGCTGTGTCCTTATCCTGCTTAATAATATTTTTTCTTTATAATACTATGACTGGATATTATTTTATTTATTTTAATGTTATTATTATTTTTTAGATTTTTGCTGTAGGGCACATGCGCTCACCAGTGAGATACAGAGAAAGATGGAAAGTGAGAAATCACCCCTCCCAGGGGGGGACAGCCACGCAGCAATCCCCTCTTTCCCATTCTCCTCTTGAGACCTTGGGCATGTGCATACCTGTGCCCCATATGTCTTTCAAGCCACCAGGTATAGGACTCGAACCAGGGAGTCAGCCATGTGGGACCCAGCGCCCCAACCACCACACTACCTACTAGCCACTAGACATTATTTTCTTTATCTGTTTCTTTATTTCCTGTATATCCTCATAAGAATATCAGTTCTATGAAGGCAAAATGTTGTTATACAGATGATCCCTGACCTAAAATGATTCAACTTAGAATGTTTTACTTCACAATGGTGGCAAAGTAATATCCACTCTGTAGAAGCCATGCTTTAAGTATCATACAACCATTCTTTTTTCCCTTTCAATACAGTAATCAATAAATTATATGAGATATTCAATACATTATTATAAAATAGGTTTTGTGCTATGGATTGGATGTCTCCTCTTCCCCCTTCCCCCCATTTATGTGTTAAGACTCAGTTGTTAAGTGAAAGATAAGTGAAAACTGAATCTCCCTTCATCATGTTCCAGGGTAGGGTCTTTGGATGTTATAAGGTATTAGAATCAGGCCCCTGAGATTTGGTTCTGGTGTATCTATAAGAAAGCAATGAAAACCAGAACAGGTAGAAACTTACAGTTTTTCTGCTCAAGATCCTGCCCTCTCCCATGTTGTAGCCTCATGAGAGGTTGGCCCTTAGATCTCTTAAACTGTGAATTAATTTCTATGTTTACAAAACACTCAGTTTCAGATATTCCTGTCAGCAGTACAATAACAGAGTAAGATACTCTGTGTTAGAGATTTTGCCCAACTGTAAGCTAGTATAAGCATTCTGAGCACATTTAAAGTAGATTAGGCTAAGCTATGATGTTCAGTAGGTTAGATGTATGAAGTACATTTTCAATTTACGATACTTTCAGCTTACAATGGGTTTACTGGGCCATAACCCCACTGTAAATGAAGGAGCATCTGTATTTACCACTGAATCCTAGATGTCTAGAACAGGCTACTATGGAATAGATATATTTGATAATTGTCTGTAGGTTAATTAGTAAACAAATGTGAATGTATGCTTAGGAAATTAAAAATAATACATTAAAAATCACTAATCCAAAGATCTATGAAGTGGCAAAATGTATAAAATAAATAAGCAAAATCAATAGGTATCTCATTTCTCAGCAAAAATAAACTAGAAAAAAAAAGTTCAAGAAATTCATCTATACTAGCAAATCTCACAGTATTCTTAGCAATAATTTAATGGTAAATATTAAGAAAACACATAATTTAAAAGGTATTAAAGATTTGACTAGAGAGACACCAACCTCATGCTTAGGAAAACTAAGTATAAGTACTGTAAAGTTATTACATAATTTCCAAATTATTTTATAGACTTAATCAATTGAATCAAAATTACAATGAGATTTTTATGTAAGAAGTTAAAAAAATAATTCCAAAGACTTCTGGAAAAACATGTGACTGAAGAGAATTTTTATATTGCAATATTAACAAAAGTTTCACATCTACTCATAAAGTATGTTACTTTTTGGTGAGCAACTTGATAAATATTAAGTCTTAAAATCTGGGATTTTACTTCTAAATTTTATCCTAAGGAAATTAAGGATACTCACAAAGCTGCATAGACTAAAATAGCCTACATATCCCATATAAAGAATGGATTTTATAAATTATGGTACATCAATATAATGAAATACTATGAAATTATAAAATTTGCAGTTGTAGAACTGCCAAGTTGATTAAAATGCAGGGATTAGTCACATCAATTTATCTATGCACTCTTCCATAAATAAGCCCACAGTGAATGAAGAGAATTAAGAAGGTATAAACACAGAAGGGCAAAATAAATGGAAGAGAGATCTTGAGTCAGAGATTTCAAAAAATTTTGGAAGCTAGAAAGGAAAAGAATAATTGCCTAAAACAGATGAAGTGGGGTGGCTTGATTCATAGAACTTTAGAGTGGCTCAAGACCCTGGAGCACCAAGCCACCACAGAAAAGCAGGGTGAAGCACAGAACTGAAAACACAAGGGCTGGTTGGAAGCACACATATGGTGCAACTAATTCCCCAGGACTCATCCCCTGACTAGACAGGGGGCTACATATACATTCTCCGACACTTAGGGATGGGGGCGAATTTTTTTTTTTTTGAAAGGTTTTCGCTATAGGGCATGTGTACTCACCAGAAAGACAGAGAGAGACAGAAAGTGAGAAGTCACCCCCTAGGGAGGCCATGCCACAATCCCTTCTCCTTCATTCTCCTCTTGGGATCTTGGGCACATATGCACATGTGCCCAGTGTGAGTTTAAACCACCAGGTGCAGGACTCGAACCGTGGTCAGCTATATGGGAGTCCAGTGACGTAGCCATTATGCCAACTGCTGGTCCCATGGGATGGGGGAGATTTAACCCACAGAGTTATGGGACTCAGATACAAAGGTACAGAAGGAGCCAGGGGTGGGACAAGAGCAAGAAAATAAAATCTGCATATTCAAGAAGAGGATTCCTGAAGCTCTTTCTCTCTCAGGAGACCAGGAACCAGACATGTCCTCCTCAAGCAAAGGATTAGACTTCTTCCAGAAAAATCAAACATTCCTAATACTAGATCTCCAGATACTAAAAATAGAAAGGCAGTGGGCACAAACATAAAGAGCTTGGGAAATGGAGGCAGTCTGCATGAGTTTCAGCCCTAGCTCTGTCACTCACAAGTCAGACTTAATGGTTGAAAGCAGATTATTTAACCCCTCTGAAAATTTCCTAGTTTCCTCATCAGAAAACGAAGATAATAATGCTCACTTCCTGATGCTTTCATGAAGACTAATTTCTTTTTTTTTTTTTCCTTTACCAGAGGGCACTTGCTGGAGAGGGATGGGGGTGGAGATTATGTGTTTGGGAGGGTGAGAAAGCATTCTTCCCTAGGAAAAGGTCACATCACAATTTGTTCTCTATTTTTCTCTCCTTTTGGGATTTTTGGCATGCATGGACACATTCACAATGTTTTTCCGAAGTCACTGGATCTAGAACTTCAACTATGCAGTCAGCCATGTGTGATCCATATGCCTTAACCACACGCCTCCAGCTGGTCCAGATTATTTTTTTTTTCTTTTTTAGATTTTTGCTATAGGGCATATGTACTTGGGAGACAGACGGAAAGTGAGAAATCACTCTCCAGAGGGATGGCCATTCCGCAATCCCCTCTCCATCCTCTTCTCAGAATTTTGGGCATGTGTACACACGTGCCCAGTGCAATTTTCAAGCTGCCAGGTCCAGGACTTGAACTGTGGAGTTAGCCATGTGGGATCCAGCTGCCTTAACCTCCATGCTACCTGCTAGCCCCAGATAAACTGTTTTAATGTGCATAAAGCCCAATCATTCACTCCAATACACTGTTACAACCTGTGAGTGCAATCTATTTCCTAGCCCACTGTTAGGCCTGGCATGACAAGAAATAGGGATACAATGACACATGCTGTATCTAAGCGGAAGCTTTAGAAGCACTGTATGCTCTACAAGTGTTCTTCCTCTTTTGTCTCTGCCATGAGAACTGCACATCTCAGGTAATGGCTCCTCCTTTAGCCTATGAACTAGAATGAGAGGCAGGTAAAGCAATAATCATCTCAGCTGCCCACATATTAATAAAAGAGAGAAGAGAAATGTTGGCTGAACCTTATAAGTTCAGGGCCAGCTGATGGTACAGTGGTAACACCACTAGAACCATATGGGAAAAGTCCTGGGTTCACATCCTGAGATCTCTCTGAGCATGCAGGGCATGCATGTGAGTCCCCATGATCAAGGACAGCTGAGACTGGGATAGACTGTGGTGTAAAGACCCTGTTGGAACAATCTCTCTTTCTCTGAAGAGATAAATGAATAAACCTTTTATTTTTTTTAAATGGAAAGAAAATCCTGAGTTGAAGGTTGTTTTGTTACTGCAACAAGATGAATAAATAAGAGAGGCAATTTCATATTTTTAAGTTCTTGAAAGTCTGTATTTTAGGAATATCAAAGAGAAACATTAAAGATTCTTAATCCAAAGCATATTCCACTCCGATTCAAGCAATTGAGACTTTCACTAGTAGTAATAGTGAAATGTCAGGTCTCTACCACTGGTAATGATAGAAGGGAGCTGACATTAACTGATCACCTGCAATATGCCACATACTATCCCATAGAACACAATGCATTTAACTCCCATAACAACCCTACAAAGTAAATTATACATATAACACATATTACCACCTTCTTATAAGTCGAAGAAAATATGGGTCAGGAAATTAAGTGATTTGCCTAATGTTAGCACTCTGGGGTTTCTGGTTCAGGTGAGTCTAGCTCTAAGTTTATTCCCTTTTTACCACTGTACTACTACCATTGTACAGTATATGCCTCTTTCTTCACAACATCCTCCCCACCCCGCACACAGGCACCTAGCATAAAGCCTGGCACATTCTTAAGTGTCAAACATACTAAACTATATTGCAAATTTCCCCAAATGTTGTATATCACAAAGTATATGCCAGAAAAGTTAAAAATACAAAAATCTTCAAACTATAGACAAGTTAAAATTTAATATTTGTCATACATCTGAACAAAGTAGCTAAAGAAGTCAGAGAAATAGATGAACTGATGTAAGTAGATTAATAAACGAAACTTCTTGTATGTCTAATCCCCTCCTCCCTAACAGAAACAAACTTAAATAGCAAAGTACATGTTTCAAAAGAACACAGTAAAAGACATTTAAATTCTGATCATATAAAGCATTCACACATTTTTAAAAAGTATTAAGGTTTAAATGATTAAATAGACAAAGAATATGAAATGAGTATTTACACATAAGGACATACAAAATTTAATAAACACTTAAAAAAGAATCCTTTAGTAGCCAATGAAATATAAAATGAAAAACATTTTTCAATAGCCAACTGAAAATTTATTTTTAAGTGATAAAACGCAGTGTCAGCAATAACATTATACTAAAACTTACCCTTTATGTATTATCGGTGGGAATATTAGTTAATTCTTTTGGAAAGTAAACTAATGGTAAAAATAGTCTTAAGCTATTTATACTCTTGATCCAGTAATTTTACTATGGAAGCCTACTCTAGGGAATAATCCTAAATATGGTAAAAGCTTATGTTCAAAGACAGGCATCATTCTCTAACAGGGGAGGAAAATCACAACCTATGTGTTCATAGTAGAAAAGTAATCTAGACCATTAACAATCTATTTCATATTGTATTTGTGAAGACTTCAGTAATAAGGGGAAAGGACCTAGGTATACCATTACATAAAGGAGGTAAAATTCAAAATCATATACACAAAATCAGAACTTTTACTAAAACCCCACAAAACTATAGCTAGGAAACAAACATGCATACAGATTAAGACTAGCTAGAAATATTTTGAAAATAACACTGGTTGCTTTTTGGTATTTTCTAAATTTCCTTATTTAATAATGAAAGCAAAAAATCATATACATTAAATTAGTAAGAATATACTCAATAAATTGAAAGAATTCTGAGGAAAAAAGAAAACATTAAATAATTCATATGCTTTGGAAAGTCAAAAATGCTCTCTCAAGGAAGCAGAGAGAAGTGGTATAGTGCACTAGTTAACAGCAGACTCAGGAATGATACTGGGTTAAATCCTGATTCTACTACTTACTAAGCAGGTGATCTTGAAGGAAGTTACTTGATCTCTGTACTTCAGTTCCTTTGCTTATAAAATGGGGAAAAATAATAGTGCCTATATCACAGAGTTGTTGATGAATATTCAGTAAGTTAAAACATGGCAAGCATTTTGAAACTGCCTGGCGCACAGTAAGCATACAAGTATCTGTCCATCTACATTCATATATAGTGTCCTGGAAAGGAATTATTCTTTTTGCTAGGAAACAATAGATATATAGAACTAGGAGTTCATCAAGGCCATGAATCAAGACTTCGTCAATATTTCTTATTCACTGACGTAAGCTTAGAAGGTACTCAAATGCATAAATATATTCTTTCAGTAACCAAGAGTTATTTCCTAAAACCAAATTACTCCTAAAATAATTAAGACAAATATAAAAATACTACCTTGTTGATATCATCTGCTGTAAATCCACTTTGATCTAAGAGTTCTCTGATTGCTTCAATACATTTGTTAAAAAGCGGAGAACAAAGAAGTTCAAATCTTGCTCTGCAGACACATATCACACAAATACACATACAAAGAAATATACAGAAAGGTTTAATATACTCAAACATCTTTTTCTTGTGAAGAGTAATGCCAAAACTTAGTGTGATAGTTCTCTGAATGATGGATAATAAACAACAGCAGTGCAACAGCACAGGATCAAAGGGGAGTCTAAGTTATTCAACTATGTATGTAGGAAGATATTATCAAATTCAGGTGAAAGTCTCTCTTGCCCATAGCCTATTTTTTTTATAAGCTTTCAACAGTCTAAGAATACATACCTAAAATAGGGCCTATTTACCCTACTCAAATATTCACTGTAAGTTTTTCTATTTTTATATGTCGAAGCTTTAAAAATGATTTCTACTTATATTTTCTTTCTTTTTAAAGGATTATTTATTTTATTTTATTTTATTTATTCATTCATTTATTTTCATTTGACCAGAGAAAGACAGACACACAAAGAGAAGGAAAGTGAGAAAGCAAGTAACCAGGTATGGGACTCGACCCATGGTCAGCCATGTGGTAGTGTCCAGTGCTTTAACCACCACGCCACCTGCTGGCCCCTCTACTTACTGTTCTTTATAGTCTACATACTACATAGTATATATATTTGGTCTTTTTGACTCCAGAGAAGCTTGAATGGTGGCGTATAATAAAATTTTAAGATTCATGTTCATGAAAAACATATTCCCTTTTCAACATCAAATTGAATTTGAATGCAAATGACTGATTTTAAAATGTGTTATCTTTAGCTATTAAAACATACTTTTGGATCAGGCTATGGCTTGTGATTAAAGGAGACAAATCTCCCATGGCCTATCACATAGTTTGAGTACCAGACTTGGTGGCTTGAAAAACATGTCAGGTTGGGACCAGCTGGTGGTGTGGTAGTTAGGGGCGCTGGACTCCCACATGGCCAACAGTGGTTCCTGTCCCCAGTCTGGTGGCTTGCTTTCTCACTTTCTCTGTGTTCCTGTCTGGTCAAATTAAAATAAATAAATAAATAAAGTTAAAGAGGTTTTTGCTATAGGGTGCGTGCGCTCGCCAGACAGACAGAGAGAGACAGACAGAAAGCGAGAAATCATCCCACAGAGGAGATGGCCATGCCGCAATCCCTTCTCCTCCATTCTCCTCTCAGAATCCTGGGCACGTATGCGCATGTGCCCGGCGTGAGTTTAAGTCACCAGGTCCAGGACTCAAACCGGAGTCGACTACGTGGGAGTCCAGCAACATCGCCATTACGCTAACTGCTGGTCCCAAATTAATTCTTAAAATAAAAAAAAAAAGAAAGAAAAGCATGTTACACACATGTGCATGTGCATCCCCAAATTTCAAAAAATGGATAGAGAGGTAACCAGCAGTTAGCGTAATGGCTATGTTGCTGGACTCCCATGTAGTCGACTGTGATTCGTGTCCCAGACCCGGTGGCTTAGAACTCATGCCAGACGCATGTGCGTGCGTGCCCAAGATCCCGAGAGGAGAATGGAGAAGGGATTGCGGCATGACCATCCCGCCTGGGGGGTGATTTCTCGCTTTCTGTCTCTATGTCTCTCTGTCTGTCTGGCAAGCGCACACGCCCTATAGCAAAAACCTCTCAAAAAAAAAAAAAAAAGCTATTTAGTGTGACAAAAATTTGGACACCGAAAGTAAAGACAGTAAAGTTCCCCTTTTAAACATGGCTAATAGGTCTGGCTCTAAAGCACAGTGGTCAAGTGAGCTGGATCCCACATAGCTGATGACATGCTTCAAGTCCCAGTTCCAGCTGGCTTGAAAAACATGCCAGGTGAGTGTACGTGTGTGCACTCAAAATGCTAACAGGATGGAAAAAGAGACTGAAGCGTGACCATGCCCCCATAGGAGTGCTTTCTCCTCAACTCCTCTCTCTCTTGCTTGCAAATGTGCCCACTGGCAAATAAAAAAAGAAATTAAAAAGATGGCTAATAAATCTCAAATGAATAAACAAAAAACCCAAGGTGATAAAATTATACCTAAATAAGAATGCACATTGAATTGTTTAAAAAGTTTTTGAACTTGGGTTTTACCTGGATACATTGCAATCAAAATCCTGACCTTCATATAATGAGTCAAGGAAACAATTGGCACTTCCCAAGGTAGACAAAGAATGTTTTGCAACTTCAGCACTGTTCATCAATTTCATCATGGCTCGTGCATTCCCTCTCACGTCATGTTTGAAGGATCTAAATTAAAAACATAGGCTTTGAGGTTTAAAATGACTAGATTTAAAACTTATTGCAACTAAAATACATATAATCCCTCTTAGAATGGTAATAAATTATTAAATCACACCGGATTTTAATATATGGCTTATAATCCCTCTAAACTGTCCTAAGAACATTTTCTCCAATCAAAAGATGGCTATCTTTAGGAAAGATGAATAACCAATTTACTTAACATTTTTGAATTGTTGTTATCTACCTTAATAATTGCCTGTACTTTGAAAAAAGTACGTTATCATCTTTTTGCAGATGAGACAAAGGTTAAAGGAGATTTATGCAACTGCGTCAAAGCCTTCTATTTCATCCTTCATAATCATAATACAATCATTATTTAATGGTATAAAATGACCTCTCAAGCATTAAAAAGAAAACAAAAAGGGACCAGCAGATGGTGCAATGATTACATCGCTGGACTCCCACATAGTCAACTGCAGTTTGAGTCCCAGACCCGGTAGCTCAAAACTCACGCCAGGCACATGTGCATGCATGCTCAAAATCTTGAGAGGTGACTGGAGGAGAAGTGACTGCAGCATGACCATAAGCCCCTGAGGGCTGATTTCTCGCTTTCTGTCTCTCTGGCAGGTGCATGTGCCCTATAGCAAACATCTCTCAAAAGAAGACAAATAAAATATAAAACTCTTTCTTCAAAGAAATTTGACACATACAAAATATGTCAAATTACAGTTTTTCTATCTCCAATATGAGTTAGTTTTTAAAACTGCTTTCTAAGTAGTGATTAATGGTTTCGTTTAAATACCTTTATAACAGAAAACAGCATACATACTTATAAAACAAGTGAAAAATTAATATTTTTCTAGGTTTTTTTTTTTAATCAATTAATGAGTTTGGTCAAACTAATGAAAATACTGTTTAAACTAATTTTTTTTTTAAAGAGCATCAATGTTGGGACCAGCTGTTGGCGTAATGGCTATGTCGCTGGGCTCCCATGTAGTTGATTGGTGGCTTTAACTCATGCTGGGACTGTGTTGATTGGTGGCTTAAACTCATGCTGGGCATGTGTGCCCAAGATTCCGAGCGGAGAATGGAGGAGAAGGGATTGTGGCGTGGTCATCCCCCTGGGGGGTGATTTCTTGCTTTCTGTCTCTCTCTTTCTGGTGTGTGCACATGCCGTATAGCAAAAGGGTATCAAAAAAAAAAAAAAAAAAAGGGGGCATCAATGTCTAAAATATAACTATATGTTTTATTCTTGATATATCCAAGCAGGATTAGCATTTTGAGTGAAGTAATTATATTCAGTTGTAAGACTAAAATATTCCTTATAGCAGATTATTGATTAAATAAATACTCCATAAGACATTAACTTATGGAATATGATGACATAATAATGTGATCTTTACCAGATCCAAACTTTTAGCAGGCAGTGAGGCATCGGTGCCTTTAATCTTATTTATCCAGACAGTAGAGCAGTACATAAAGAATTGAGAAAATGAACTAAGGTCCGAGTTCACCCAGTTCAGTGTCTGTTGGTCTCTCTTCACTCAATGAAAAATCCAAGCACACTTAGCTTGGCAGCCTGGTCTCTGTTTCCTTGCTATTATCTAGCTAGGACCTTGTAACTCTAGATATGAATATAGGTAGTTTCCAAACACTGAAAACAAAACAAACAAACAAAAAAACCCCACAACACAAAATACATCTTCCATGGCAAGAGATAATTTAAAATAGAAGAGAAAATAAATAAAAACACTTGAAAAGAAACCGGGACCAGCAGTTGGCATAATAGCTATGTCGCTGGACTTCCATGGAGTCAACCACAGCTCGAGTCCCAGACCCAGTGGCTTAAACTCATGCTGGGGGTGTGTGCGTGCATGCCTAAGATCCTGAGAGGAGACTGGACAAGGGTTTGCGGCATGGCCATCCCCCCTGGGGGGTGATTTCTTGCTTCTCTCTTTCTCTCTCTCTGTCTTTCTGGTGAGTAAATGTGCCCTATAGCAAAAACCTCTCCAAATTAAAAAAAAAAAAAAAAGAATACTCAAAATGTTATCATCTAGGCCATTAATACTCACCTCTGGAACTCAGATGCTAGATACTGTGCTAAGGTCTCTGTGAAATGTGCACCACCAATGTTATCATCAGTGTTCGTTGAAAGAACACGATATATTCCACTGTTAACTTCCATGACACTGAGAGATAAGGATGTCCCTCCAAGTTTAAACACCAAAATATTGCTGAAAGACAAAATGAGTAAATGATTAGAGAATCACAGTATTCTTTTTAAAAAAATAGTTATTCATTTAATTTTACTTATTATCATTTTTTTAAATTTGCCCTAGGGCACATGTGCTCCCCAGAGAGATGGAGTGGGGGGAGGAGGGGAGGAATAGGAATTGAGAAAGCAAGCCCCCCAGTATGAGACTCAAACTACAGTTGCCCATTGTGGGAGTCCAGCGCCTTAACCACCCATACCACCTGCCAATCTGAGAATCACAGTATTTTAAAGCTACTGGGTTCTCAGGAAAGTCATGATGCATTTTTACATAGAAAAACACATCATGGGGCCATCACGTGGTGTAATGGTTAAGGACGCTGGACTCCCACATGGCCGACTGCAGTTTGAGTGACGGACCTGGTGGCTTCCTTTCTCACTTTCTCTCTCTTGATCTCGCTCTGTCCCTCTCTGGTCAAAAAAAAATTTTTTTTGAGAGGTTTTTGCTATAGGGCGCATGCACTCACTAGAAAGAGAGAGACAGAGAGAAATCACCACCCACGGAGGATGGCCACACAGCAATCCCTCCTCCTCCATTCTCTTGGGATCTTGGACACATACGCACGTACACATGCCAAGTGTGAATTTAAGTCACTGGATCCAGAACTCAAACCGCAGTTGACCACATGGGAATCCAGTGACATAGCCATTATGCTAACTGCTGGTCCCTCTCTCTAGTCAAATGAAAACAAACAAACAAACAAACAAAGTTAAATGAAATAATTATTTTAAAAAAGAAAAACACAGGAACCAGCAGTTAGCGTAATGGCTATTGTCGCCGGACTCCCACGTAGTCGACCGTGGTTCGCGTCCCAGACCCGGTGGCTTAGAACTCATGCCGGGCGTGTGTGCATGTGTGCCCAAGATCCCGAGAGGAGAATGGAGGAGAAGGGATTGCAGTGTGGCCATTCTCCCAGGGGGATGATTTTTCGCTTTCTGTCTCTGTGTGTCTCTCTCTCTCTGTCTGGCAAGTGCACGTGCCATATAGCGAAAACCTCTCAAAAAAAAAAAGAAAAACACATCATGACTTTCCCAACAACCTAATAGGTTGGGCAATTAGAAATCACTTACTGTAATTTCTTTAAATTACAAATGAAGAAATTGAAAATCTCATGAGTAAATAAGCTATCCATAGTCACTTAGTGATAAAACTAGCCCAAGAATTCAGATTTTCAGAATCTAAGTCAAAGCTGTTTTTAATTTAGTCATGTTTGTAAAATGTAGTCTTCTGAGTAACTCAAATTAAAGCATTAACTTTTCCAAGTAAGTTAAGAAGGGATTGGTGATAACAGTGAATTTTAAGAGAACTGAATAAAGAATTTCTGTCCAAGTAACGGGGGCCAGAAGGTGGCAGGACAGGTAAGGTGGTGAACTTCCACATGTCCGACTACAACTTGAGCCCCAGACCTAGTGACTTGAAGATCATGGTAGGCGCACATACAAGTGTGCCCAAAATCCTGAGAGGAGAATGGAAGAAAAGGGATTGCAGTGTGGCCATTCCCCCTGTGGGGATGATTTCTCACTTTCCTTCTGTCTTTGTGTCTCTCTCCAGTGAGCACACACCCTTTGGCAAAAACCTAAAAAAAAAAAAATTACACAAGTTACTACTGCAATAACTTAATTCTGTAACATATATGCAAAACTAGGAGCTAATTCTCTATTTTCTATGTCAAAATTAATAATTTCTGTATTTATGTAGTTTATATAAAAATAATTAGTGATTTATAAATATTAGTTTAACTGTGAGAAATGAATGAGGTAAAACAACTAGGTAAAATTAACACAGTAGCTAAATAAATTCCCTTAAGTTGTATAACTATCAGGTCTATTAAGGGTTGACAGCTCAATAAAGAGTATGTCTTACTATTTCTCCATCAAAATGTCTCAAATCCTCACAATGGATTTCCTCCTTCTCCTGCCAAGTCAAAAGTATTTAAAAGTTTACTCAGTTTTTCTAAACATGCTAATAAGTAGAATTGGTATTAAAATCAACAGCGCCCAAGCTCGAGTTGGAATTTCATCAGGCCTATAATTTACAAATCTTCCTTCAAATAAAAAATGAGGGTTATAAAATAAGGGCAGAAAAGCTCATCCCTTCCTCATTATGTCCATTCTCTGCTTTCCTGGTATCTCTTTCTCAGTTATTTGAAAAACTCTAAGAGTTCCAATGTCTTTTGATCCATGAAATTTGGGTTGTACCATATTACATAACAATCCCTATGGATATAATTGCTAAAATCTAAAATGTTTTCTCCTCTGAAAAAACTTAGAATTGCAAAGATGTCTTTTACCTCTTTCCAGTAGGGGAGTCCTGTCCAATTCCATAAGCAAGAAGAGCCGCAGAGGGTTCATGTATTAATCGCAATACATTAAATCCAGCAGCTCCAGCTGCTATTCTGTGAACAATTTGCCTCCAGTGAATTTAATATCACAACATGTTCAACTTGTTGACATTTTAAAATAAGCTCTGCTAAGGATTTTATGCAATAGCAAATAAGGTTTCATAAACACAATATGAAGTATAATGATCTTTAGAAAGAAAACAAAGTAACAAGAAATAAATAGATGTGACTCTGTAAGAGTTTACCTTCTCTTTAAAATTAAAATGTTCACAGCCCATTCATTTTCTTTTCTTTTTTCTTTTTTTTTGGAGAGGTTTTTGCTATAGGGCACGTGCGCTCACCAGAGAGACAGAAAGCGAGAAATCACTTCCCAGGGGGATGGCCACACCGCAATCCCTTCTCCTCCATTCTCCTCTTGGGATCTTGGGCATGCATGCACACGTACCCAACAAGAGTTTAAGCCACCGGGTCCGGGGCTCAACCCACGGTCGGCTACATGGGAGTTCAGCGACATAGCCATTATGCTAATTGCTAGTCCCCACAGCCCATTTTCTTTACAAAAAAAAAAACCAATATGTGCATAAGACAGAATAAGGAAAATAAAACTTTGAAAATGCCTATGCTAAAATAAAAAAAAGAGTTCATTTTCTCTGGGGGGTTCATTTGGGCTCTCAAAGTCTAGAAGAGGTACCCTCCCTTCATGTTACCCAGAACGCTTCCCATTCAAATTACTTAATTACATTACCATAATTGTCTGGTTAATTGTGCCAGGTCAGAAACCTGGTCTTCTTTACATTTATATACTCAACTCCAAATATAGTGGGGCTTCAATAGAAAAAGCAATGAAAAAACATTTTTTGAATAAAAAAAACTTATAAACTTCAAAAAGAAATAAAAACTTTATAGAACATTTTGAAATTTTCCAATTTTTTATTCTAGGGTTACAGTTGTTAAAAGTAAATAAAGGTAATCAATTCTCTGCTTCAGATGCATCTTCCATCATTGCCAAAGCTCCCTATGGAACTCCATTCAGCAAAACAAAGGCATCCATGGTCACTAATTACATTTTCATAAAGACCTATAAAAATTACAATGCAGAGCCAATAGGTGGCATGGTGGTTAAAGTGTTGGACTTCCATCAAGTCAACTGAGGTTCCAGTCCCGGACAGGGCTTGCTTTCTCTCTTTCTCTCTCTCTGGTCCAATTAAATAATAATAATGATGATGATGATGATGATAACAACAAATGGAACTAAGCAAGTAAATAATTCTTTTAAAAAATTATAATGCAACTTTTTTGTTTAGGTGTTAAGATCTAAGATGAATAAATAATCTCAAATATTTTCCAAAATTGCCCATTCTTAAGTTAATTCCTGTATAAACCTTAATAAATGTAAAACTAAGGCAAAGTGATTCATAAACATCAGCTTAACTTGGTAATTAAAAATGTTCCTCATTAAACAGCTAATAGGATGTACCACATTTAATTTTATGTTCTTTTGGCATTTCATAAAAAGGAATATCACCATTACCATACTAAATTATTTACAAATACAATTTTACTGCCTATGGTATCTTTCAAATACAAATTTACATTTTATTACTTAGTGATGTAATGTATTTCCTATAATTAAGCAAATACGTTAAACCCTATAATATACTTACCCAAGAGCGTTTTTCTGCTTTTCTCCAAAATCAAATGGAACAGTAATAACTGCATCATTTGCATCTGAGCCCAAGACAGAATGCGCTGTTTCTGTATGTTAAAAAATATATAAAAATAAATTTTGATGCCAGGGAAAAATAGGAATGCTTTTCTCCCCTGAAGTTTATTAATTTATGCCAAAGATCTTCTCAATAAAACAAATTTCCAATTCACTCAATTGCACCCTGTTAATTTTCTTCTCTTACACTCTCAAATGATGTAATGTTCTGTGGTTTTTGGTGACAGTTTGTGAACAAAAAACTAGGTATTTTCTAAAAAGCCTGGCTCCTAAGCTTCAAATCTCCCAAATGAGACTGGTTCCACAGAGAATGAGCTTCTATTGGGCCAATGTGAAGACTAAGCATCATAACATTAGCTCAATATATTAAAAGGCTGCCCTCCATCCCACAAATTTATAACAATCCTGGAGCTCAAAGAGTCTTACAGATGATTTATTTCAAAACTCCCCAAACTGTTCCATGTTATACTGCTCAACTCAGAGCCTTTCTCTGGAGTAGTGATAAAAATCAGACCTACTTAATCTGCCTAAATTATTGAGAGTACACTGTCAAGCTTAGAGAGAGAGATTATGTTGACTATTCACCAAGCTTATTTGTCCACTGGCTCTTAAATTTCAAAGGTGCAAATCTGGCCCAATCCATTATGTCACTCACAGGAAAATCAAATTCAGAGAATGTCAATCATTTAATCAAAGTCACAAAGCCAATTAATTAGTGGCCAACTCAGGTTTATAATGTAAGGTTCTCCTAAGATCCAAAATTACCTTTTATAAGTAAATTTTTAAAAGGTTATTAAAATGAACTCTTATTTGTTCAATACCTTTCATTTTACTAAATATCAGTCTGGCAACATCTTCAGGGTTAATGAATTTTGTTTCTTCTCCAGTATCTATTTCATACCGTAATTTCCCATTTTTTTCAGTTACCTATAAAAGAAATTTTAAGTGCACTAAATAAGAAATAATTTAAATAGAAATGTAAAGTTTCAAATCAACACTGTATGTCATAACCTTAGCAATTATTCTGTACAATATGGAAGCAATAATAGAACCATACTCACTAAGCATTTACTTTCCATCATGTATTTCTGAGCTTGTGGATCATCGGAGCTGTCCATTTAAAAAAGAGAGAGAGAGACAGCTAAGTATTAAAGTCACTATTATACATGATTTAAAGACTAATTTTCAAGTCTTTAAATACAAAAGAAAAATTACATGGAGCACTTGCAATAGTACTAGTAATTCTACTCAAGTGTTAATCTTCTCATTTGAAAGTAAATAGTGCTTTCTTGTTTTAACCTTTCTATTAACAGGTGCTATCCACTTCTGGTGTCTTTTCATAATATTAATGTTCTATACCATATACTTTGACATGTATGACCCTGAAGACTCAACCACTGAGATGAAAAAAGCAAAAGGAGCTAAGATTGTAAACTAAGGGCAAACCAGGATAATTAATATCATCTTTCTTGCTTGATTGCTGAACATAAACCAACACTCCAAACGAATGAATTTATATATGCAAAGGTGAAGACTATTATAGACATGTATATATAAACATATTTACAATAATGTCCCAGAGTAAGTACTAAATTAATGTGTATGATACTGGAAAAATTAAAACAATGGTGTTATATCACTCACAATAGTAATACAAATTTATGCAGACTACAAAATGCCTCACAAATATTACCTCACTCAATCTTCGTAACACCCAAGTTGGGTACATTTGGCATTATTTAAGAGATAACAGGTTGGAGGACCAACAGGTAGTTAAGGTGCTGGATTCCCAAAAGGCTAACTGTGGTTCAAGTCACACATGTGTGTGTGTGCCCAAAATTTGGAGAGGAGAATGGAGAAGGGATTGTGGCATAGCCATCCCTCCTTGGGGGTGATCTCTCACTTTCTCTGTCTCTCTAGTGAGTGTATGCACCCTATAGCAAAAAATCTCTTAAAAAAAGAAAAAGTGATAACAGGTTCAGAGAAGAACAACGACTTATAAACTAGTAAGAGGGACAGCCAGTAGTCAACCCCAGGTCTTCTCTGTTATTATAGACATGTATATATAAACATATTTACAATAATGTCCCAGAGTAAGTACTAAATTAATGTGTATGATACTGGAAAAATTAAAACAATGGTGTTATATCACTCACAATAGTAATACAAATTTATGCAGACTACAAAATGCCTCACAAATATTACCTCACTCAATCTTCGTAACACCCAAGTTGGGTACATTTGGCATTATTTAAGAGATAACAGGTTGGAGGACCAACAGGTAGTTAAGGTGCTGGATTCCCAAAAGGCTAACTGTGGTTCAAGTCACACATGTGTGTGTGTGCCCAAATTTGGAGAGGAGAATGGAGAAGGGATTGTGGCATAGCCATCCCTCCTTGGGGGTGATCTCTCACTTTCTCTGTCTCTCTAGTGAGTGTATGCACCCTATAGCAAAAAATCTCTTAAAAAAAGAAAAAGTGATAACAGGTTCAGAGAAGAACAACGACTTATAAACTAGTAAGAGGGACAGCCAGTAGTCAACCCCAGGTCTTCTCTGTTAGGCCACAACTACTAACTCTTTGCCATACTGCCTCCCACTCTATTGTAAATGACCATGGTACTTTTGTCCCTTGAACAGAACTATGAAGAACCTGATTCTTGGCCTAGTTTCACCTAGAAATTAAGATAAAATAGATTAGTATCTTTTCACTTAACCCTTTTCCAAGGGACTGTTGCTAGTCTATTCAGGCACCAGGCTTAAATGTTTAAGGGTTGAAAATTAAAATTAATAGTGCCTAATTGCTTAAGGTTTATAGATCTGAGGACTTTAACATGTGTAAATAAGAGGCAGACAAAAGAAGTTTAAGATGGACTAATTTGACTTAGGACTCTGCAATCCCTGCAGGTTCTTTGTACTTACCTATCATCAAAAAATCAATTAAAACGAGAAAAACCAGACAAGTAGCTTGCCCACACCACATGACTATTAATGACATTCAGATCTTCAGTAGGTTAGTATTAATCCCACTAAACCTACTACTTGCCTCCCTTTTCCTAAATCCAATATTGAGGCTACAACCCAGATGAATAGTTTAAGAGTAGGAAAAAAAAAAAGATAAAGTATGCCCACAATGGGTTTTGTACCAATATTATAATTTCAGCCTGATACTGGTTGTTTTCTTTAGAATTTAAATAAACTAAGATAACTTGGTTATTAAGTGTAGGTTATAACCTACCACTCAGATCAGATAATTTGCCAGTAAGAAAATTTCATGGAATATATAGAACCTTTAGAAAAAGAAAATATTTCTCCATTGCCATGTAAAGAGGGCCTCTCTCATCTGTGGACAGAGCACATGTGGCTCTCAGGGCCATGAGGCAAGACACTGAAGACTAGTTAGCAGAAGCAGAAAGCAAAGAATGTAGGTGACAAAGGATCACTGATATCATCAGAAAGTAGCAGACTGACCCACCACTACATGTCAATAAAAACTTTATTTATAGTCAACATCAGGATTAATTATTTAGCAGAACAATGAAGGTGGTGGGAGGTTAGTATACACAGCACCTCATTTACATCAAGGTCTTCAGGAGGCAGAGTTAATCCTACCATTGTATCACAGCTTTACCCAGCAATACCATGTTCTCTTCCTCCTTAAATTTCTTTTATAGTCAGCAGGCCCGGAGGCTTAGTGTACAACAGCACTCACATGCTGCAGGGTGTTCTTCTCCCCCATTACATTATCATGCCTTACATGTCTAAAAGTGCTTTTACATTCATCTGTTCATTTGATCCTCACAACACCCCTGTGAGGTAGGTAGGACAGTGATTAGTTTCCCTCTTTACAGATGAGGAACCTGAGTTGTGGAATGGTGAGAAGACTTGTCTAAGTGTGAACAGGTAGTAATGGTTGGGCCTAGTTTTTAGGCAGGATTCCTGGGCTTCCTTTTTTACTGTCTCCCCTTATTGCAACTTTCCTCCCTTAATATATTAGAGTTTTCCAGCTTACTTCTTCAGGACCTTTTCCTTAAGTTTCATTCCATATTAGGGCTATTTCACCCATTAGATTTTCACAATACCACTTCCAAACTTTAACTCCATTTCTGACCTTTAGCACTTCTCTTATCTCCTATAAATCCCTGCCTATGTACTTTGCTACCATTAATAAATGTATATAGTATAGATCTAATTCTCCTTCAAGTACTTCCCCATTTTCCCAGAAAATCTAACCTATGTACATTAGTGTTCTCCAGCAATAACTGACACATATCCTTCCATAAAATGGACTGAATCAACTGAGACAACAGGTATATATGTATGTATGTCTGTGTGTGTGTGTGTGTGTGTGTGTGTGTGTGTGTATGTGTGTATCCACTTCAACATCTTAAGACATGTTCCTTTAAAGCAAGGAATATAAGTCTGGTGTGCTGCTTACAAGCTCATAATTAATATTTATACCATGGACTACTTCCTTAAAGTATTAACTGTTGGCAGTATTTCAAACATACATTATGTTGCTGTGACTGAAAATACTAAAATTAAATTTTATTCTCGTTTTGTCTTTATAAAAGTTATTTAAATGTTTTCCAGAAATGGGAGATGCTAGGAAAAAAAACAAATCACCTAGTATGGATCTCTCAATTTGGAGATAAAGAAACTGAGGCACAAAAAGGGCAAGTGGCTTGCCCAATGAAACAAAACTGTGACAGGATTTGATTCCAAGAGTTTCAGAATCCCAGCGTATTCTATACCACCTGCCTCCCCCATCCATCCCTTTTTTATCAGAGCAGCTTGCCTGCTGTGTACTCATGAACTCAGCAACTACAGGAGTGGTCCCTCTGTTACTCTATTTCTTACCTATGTATACTTCCAGCATTTAGGTAAACACTCAAGACTGCCAAATATAAAACAAAAACTTTCTCTCTCCTGATATGCCCACTCTCTTCCCCATTCCCTACTTCTAGATTACACAACTTCTTATATTTCAAAAACTGCTATTTTTACTTCCTGAAAATACTATGTAAACCACTAAAAGTTTTAAGTTAGTTTAATAGCGGTCAGTAATCATTTTCCTTCTAAAGGAAATTGGAGGTGTGAGTTTCACCTTCATCTCTCTGGAGTGTGTGTATATGTATGTGTGCTGGGAAGTAGGAATGGTGAAGAAATCTGTTGAGGGCTTGTGCTTTAAGAGTTATCTACCAAAGGCAGTTTCTATCCATACTGCCCTCTAGTGTTCCCAGCGTTAAAAGGGAAACACGGTTGTTGCCTTCTGCCAAATGTCATTAACTGGGTGAACTTCTGTCTACAACATTTGAGAAAAGAGTGACCTTGGAAAGTTCCTTAGAAGAAATAATTTCTAAAGCTTGCTCTCTATTATATACTAGACATAAAAAACAGCTAACAGAAAAGAATGCAATTAGCTAAAAGACTGGAAACAAATATAATCCAAACTGTTTCCACAATATTCAATGGCAACCAAAATTTAGGTATAGCTTATGCATATGAAAGGACCCAAAGATATGGAATGCAAAGAATTTACTTACATTTAATATTTTATAAAACAGCCAATATTTCATCATATCAAAGATTATTAATACGAACCATAGCACTCCACTGTGGCTCCCTGTCAGTTCTTAATAATATTCTCATGTTGACAGAAGACTAAGAACCAGTAAAATGAAAAAGGGAAAGATGGTTTGACTATTAAGAGTGCTTACTCAGACATGTCAGAGACAATAGCAGCAAAAACATGAGACAGGGGTACAAATACATGTTGTGCCAATACTAATCCAATGAGCCAGAGAGACACAATTAAAACATTAATATCCCAAACTACACGAAGCAGTCACATTAAACTAAAAAAAGATTCAATCAATGAGGTCATGGTGTACAGCATATTTCTATGTCTTGTAAACTGATGTGCCTCCCTCTATCTTTACCTCAGCCAATGTCTTGTGCACTAGTAACTCAGATGTGCATAGTGTTTTTAAACTTTGAAACCTTTTCATATTTGACCCTCACAACAACCCTGTGAGGTAGGCAGGACAGAAGTTATTATCTGTCCTCCATTTTACAGGGGACGAAACTGTTGTACAGAAGTAAACTAACAGTGACAAAGCCAGGACAAAGTAGTTCTCTTGGACTTGGCTCCATCTTCTATCAGACTACCCCTTGCATTTCTGAAAGGTCTTTCAAATTACTGGAAAACCTCGGGAAAAGGAACTAGCAAGAATGGTCCCTATTCAGTTTATCAATGGTTCATCCACTCTTTTTTTCTGAGCACACAGAAAAGGAGCCAAGATACCAGAAGATAGGTGTTGGAACTAGACTTCTACCAGTGTAGAAATATACCCTCTTACAATTGGTTCCTAACTTTTGGTATTTGAAATCAACCTCTGAAGCAACTTTTCAAGCCCTAGCTGAAAAGCACCAGTTGCCTCTTCCACTGCTGTGGCCAAGCGTCTGACTGCGATGACAGCATCCCTGCGGAGCTCATTGGCAGTGTCTTGCTGAGCACTGGCCTCCTCACCAATAGCAATCAGCCTGTCCAGTTTCTCTTCCTCACGTTTTGACAGTTCTCGTGCCAATCTCCTGTTTTCTGCCAATTCAGCTGCAATAGTCCTGGCCACTGACCGCCTTCTTCGCCTTGCCCACCTTGGAGCAGGCTCACTGGTCAAAGGCCTATGCCCACCAGAAACAAAATCAACTCTGGAAGAGGAGACTGGAGGCCGCGGTGTACAGGCTACACCAGGAGTGGTTCGGATGGTGCTGGTGCAGGGACTGGGATCACCGGACACACCCAGTCTGGTCATGGGACTGCTCTGACAGGGAGCAGCTGCACCTCTGAAAAGGTTGTGGGAGCTGCTGTAGCTGGGGGTCCCTTGAGAGCACCCTGAAAAACAAAGCAACAATGTTGCAGAGGACATTCCTACTAAGGGAATGCTTGGAGCCAGCAGCAGAGTTGAGACAATTACAAAACTAAGGTAGTCCCTGGAAAGGCTTTGTCCAGAAGGGATGAGAAATTTAATTTGGGCATTTGACCTGTTGTAATCCTAACTCCAAAACCTCCCCCTTGCTTTCCTGAACCCCTTTCCATTTGCTATCCAAACTGCTGTATACCCACAATCCCACTTCAAATAATGCTAAAACTAATTTGGTTCTAAAGAACATGGCTAGGTTTAAAGAGTTCCAACACCTTACACACCTAGGGTTGGAGCTTCTTAAAACCTGGAGCTCTTTATCTTACCATTAGGGTTTTGTTTTTTTTGTAAGGGTGGGGATAGGGCAAAAATAGGGACAAGTGCTACCTGTGATTAACTCACATACATTCAGGAGGCCAAGACAGAAAGCCCAGCTTCGGGAGCTCACTCATGGCAGATACTCAACTAAGGGCTTAATAGCTTAATGCCGAAGAGGACACTATCCAAACATACACTTATGTTTGGAGCTAAATGACTTTGGGACCCCAATTCTTCACATGCTTGGGAGTTACCTGCACCCGAGGATTCATCCCAGGAGTCCTCGAGGTCACTGGTTTCTCGCATCCGGTCACTGATCCTCAGCTGACAATCCTCATCTGATTCCTTAACTGTTTTCAGGATAGGCTGATGATCAGCTGCCTGAGTCCTTTTGGTTTTCAGAATGCTGGTTCCCTCTTCCCCTGGGGTGTCAGAGGTCACTAAGTTCTGATCACAGTGCTTGGCCCATGCAGCATCCTCCATTAAGTTCTCTGGGTCAGTCACTATCTGATTTCGGAGAAGCTGATCCAACGTATCATAAAAAGGACAGTGTGGCGGATCACCCACACTCGTTGCATGGGCAACATAGGCTTTTAAGTATAACGCCTTCAGAACTTTAAACTTGGAGCGGCACTGACGTTCGGTGCGGCGGAAGCCTTCCTGCTGCATTCGCTTAGATACAGCCTGATAGACATCTGCATTGTGATGCACAGTCTGGAGGCGCTGAATATATTCTGCCTCGCCTAGTATGGAGAGAAGAGTTCGTGTCTCCTGTCTGGACCACCGGATGCCCGCACTGCTATTAGTATTGGCCATAGTGGGCTGGGAAGGAAGGCTATTGAAGCAAGCTCCTGGGCAGCAAGGTGCAAATTTGAAGGTGTGGGGAAGTTCTGTGTGCTCTCAGTTTATTTCCAGGAGCCAGCCGATTCTGCCCTCTCAGGGCTAATTGCTGAGAAGCCAGGTCCAAGGACCGCATTTCTGGCTGGAAGGCCACAGGGGAATGAGAGTTACAGGGAGGGTGTAAGGATTTCTGGCAGCAAGTTAAGTGGTTCTATCTGTGACTAGGTCATACACAGGCAGAAGGCCAAGACTGAGAAAGCCCAACTGGGAATTCATGCAGGGTGGGCATTGGACTAGGGGCTTATTGGCTTGGTTACAAGATGACTGGCTTCTCCACAAAGGGCCCAATACTTCCCAAGTTGAGACCTGGTACAACTGTGTATCTGTCAAATCAGTACTGTCTAAGTATAAGCTAAGGGGGTAAATAACCTGGACTATGAGGCAGTTAGCTCAGCAGAAACACTAATAGGACCTTGGTATAAGTATCTGTGAAGGGCACTCATGCTTTACTAACTCTAGCCTAAGTGCATGCTGTGGCTACATGTTACTCATCTGACAGTCACTAATGTACTCCTTTGCTGGAAGGTTAACTTTCAGGGCCAGAGAAGCAAGCTTAAGTTTTTCTGCCAATATAAAGTTTTTTTCACAATATGTCAGAAGACAGATATATCATTATTCCAACCACCTGCCCTCATATAGAGATTAAACAAATGAGAACGTATTGTTGTCTACCAGGGAACAGATCAACGGAAATGTTCTATATCTCAACAATATCAATGCTAGAATCTTGATTGAGAGACTGTCCTATAGTTTTGCAAGATGTTATCACTGGGATACCACGGTTATCTCAAAGTGAAGTTTAATTAAAAAACAAACATATTGTTGGTTGCTCAGTGATTATGGCTTCAAGACCCATCTATAAACAACTTCCTGCTATTTTTCAGAGCTTATAATTTAAAAACATTTGACATGAACTAATTTATTTCTAACATAGAGTCATACGCCACTTAATGATGGGAATACACTCCATGAAATGCACTATTAGGTGATGTCGTGGTCAACCAAACATCACACAGTATGTTTCATTACTATACACCTAAGTGATATGGTATAGCCTATATGCTCCTTTTAGGAGCTCTGTTGCAATATATGGTCCACCATCGAAATGTCATGCATGGCATAATGACATTCTTGTCATGGCAGACCACATATACAATGATGGTTGCAATTAGAGCATTTACCACATAGCCTAGGCCACATCATCTAGGTTAGTATAAACACATTCTGTGATGTTCATACAACCATGAAGTCATTTGATGCTGTATTTCTTAGGACATGTATCCCCGTTGCTGTGACTATACTAAGTTTTGCCAACAAGTGAACGGATGTGGGAATATTATCATCACACAAATTTGAATTATCTCCAAAGCACTGTAATTTTGGGTTTATAGAATAGATATCCTAAGGAAAAAAATAAGCATCAACTTCAATTTAACTAAACACGGGTGAGATTTTAAAAATCCCATTGTATGAAGAAATAAATATTAAATCTATAATCTTCAAGTAGTAAAATTAACATGAGGAAATTTCTACTTAATTCTCACTAAACAAAGTAGAAAAGAAAGAACCTGGAACTGAGGGTAAGGCAACCTAATCTGCGGTCTTACCTACTTCATCCCCTCAATGAATGTAAAAATGCCACTTCTATGTGCTTGATTCTCTCATCTATAAATGGGGAGGCACAATATCAGCCCTACCAATTTTATAGGGATGTTGAGAGGATTAAGTAAAATAAAAGATGTGAAAGCACTTTGAAAATTTAAAAACCCTATCTATCAACTAGTACTACTCTAGTGAAAATGAAAACCCTTAATTATTATGGTAATCTATAATTTGAGGAGACAGAAGTCTGGGCAAGCAAGCTCCTTCAATCTTCTAATTAAAGTTACAACAGATGATTAACCTGATTCTTACATAAGATGTTAATTAAGCTATTTCTCTAATGATTAAATTTGTAAGCCAACTGAAAAAGTTAGTTCCCAGAAAGTGTCACAAAAGACCCTCAGGAAGAAAATCAATGTCTACATTGTGATAATTTTGCAAAATTTAACCACAGTGCAAAGTCCACAAATTCTTACAAAGTCTTTCAAGTTTCCTCAGTTAAAAAATATAAAAATGTGAACAGTCCAAATGAACACTTCTGAATGACACAAATGATCAAAACTAAAGGAATGTTGGCATTTACCAGTACTAACAGACCCTCTATCAAACAAATGGTTTAGTGAATCCTACCTTAGAGAAAACCAAACACTAATAATCAAAGGAGAGAACCTACTGGGGCACACTCTGAAATGATTCAGTCACAAAAAGCAATGAAAAAAAAAAAAAAAAAACTAAACTGATGTTTCTAGTTTCATTTCACATTATACTAAAAATGTGTATGATTTTATTAACCATATTTTTAAAAATATTTTTATTCCATACCTTCTGCCAAGGATCTGCTTTACTTTCATTACTGTATTTGAAATATTTCTTATTCTACTTTGTTTTGCTGCCAGCCCAACAACCTGAAAAAGAGCAGTATTATTATAATCCATGTCATTTTTAATTATTTCAAAGTGCTAAAATGAAGGGAACAGTACCTCCTCATTTTGTGAGTAAGCAACAACAGCTGGAGTAACTCTATCACCTGCATCATTTGCAACCACACCAGCCCGGCCATCCTAGAGAAAAAAACAACCATGATAGACTTTTGATGTCAAATATACACTCTCACAAGGCTCCATCAGACATATGTGGGTCAGTGCTACTTAGTCATCTATATGGAAGAAAAATTGCTATATCAATATTTTAAACTTGTAGGTTTAATTACTATTACTAATTATCCAGATTTTATAGAAGGCCTATACATCCCATGAAGTAATGCCTCATTTTTTTTTCCAGTCTCTTAATCTACTCTGTGTTTTCAATAACGGATTAATTACAACCTTTCAGTACAAATAACAAGCCTATTTTTATACCATCCTTACTATTTCTCTTCCTTTCTCCACAAATAAATCGTTTTTCTCTTTTCTACTAATCTCTTTGACTTTTCCTTACAAATGACCCAATATTTATAAATACCGGACCAGGGGCAGTGAAATTCATTATTACGGTTCCTTCTGCTGTTCAGATGGTTGAGGTGAAACCTATAACTCCTTGCCCAGCCTTCTCACTTCCAGAAAGCTTAGAATTTCACGATTAACTTGCTTCAGCGTCAGACACGCGCCGAAGGATCCAGTTTCAGACTGTGGACACCACGCCCCTCCGGGCAGACTTCTGGACCCATCTCTGCATGTCCTGCGGCCCTGGCCCTACAGTCCCAGAGATAGCCCCCGGCTCCGTGCATTCTGCGGTCACCACTGCCTCAAGACTGCCCGCCTGGGGACTCCTGTGGCTCTGACGTCCCCGGGACCCCGCCAATCCCCGGGCATCCTGAAGTCCTATCCCTGGGACCTTTTCGGACATCGTGACGCCCCGATGTCCCGAGTCCCTTCTCGGGCATATTGCAACCCTGACATCCCCTGGGACCCCTCCTCGGTACCATCCTGTGTGGCCCGACGTCCTGGATCCCTTCCCGGACATCTTGTGGCCACGACGTCCCCCGGGACCTCACGCGCCGGCGTCGCCACGAGCCTCCTCCAGGGCACGGAGGGCTTTCCAGAGGAGCTGCGGGGGGCGAGGCCGGGTCCGCCTCGAAACGTCCCCGCAGCAGCGCCCCTCCGCGCCACGTTCCAAGGCCGCGACACGCCATTCTCAAGCCTGGGACTGACCCCGCACCCAGAGGACGGGGGACCGACAAGAAGCCCGTGGCCCAGCACCCCTCAACCCTCTGTCACTCACTTTATAGACGGCCACACAGGCTGATGTGCAGCCCAGGTGAACTCCCATGGCCGCCATGAGGCGACAAGGAGGGCAGCAACGACGGGTCCCTCAGAGGGAACAGCTACTAGCCGCCAAACGTCCCCATCAGGCACCGCGGAGACTTCTCGTTCCCGCCCGCCCCTTGCGTCCGGCCCGCC
>NW_006159769.1:63760-69301 GCF_000334495.1 Tupaia belangeri chinensis
TCTTCCGCGTCGTCGCCAATCAGCGTGAAGGTCCAGCCCTTCCTCAGGAGCAGCGGACGAATAGCGTTAGTGCGTCTCTCCGCGGTCCTCAGGCGCTGCACCGCGCTTGCTATAGTGCGCACGCGCCAGTCAGGAGGAGAAAGGCAGAGGTTCCTTTGCTCCGCCCCCTTCCGTGCTCCTTTCGTGAGAGCCAATGGAAACTCTCAATTGAGTCGCGTCATTTGTCCTAGCAACTCCGGGCAGGTTTTCTCTAACCTCGCTCTGTGCTGTCCTGTGTTTGGTAGCCACCCCAGGCTAAAGTAACACGTTTGACGGCGGCGGTCGGAGCTGCTGACTCAGCATGTGGTGCGTGAGCCCAGCTGCCGTGGTAGCCTTGTGCATCGGGCTTTGGGTCTCTAACCCGGTGCCCACGCAGGGACAAGAGGTCGGGGGGCGGCCTGGGGCGGACTGTGAAGGTGAGCGGTGTGAGACCTGCTTGCATGGTGTCGGCACCGCGCAGCTATTGTGGGCTTTGGCTTCTCTCAGTCCTGGCTATGAATATTTCACACAGATGTGGGCCCTGTCACTAATTTCAGATTGCCTTCGCCCAAGCAAACCTCGAGTTGTGTCCACTGACACCTTGAGGCCATGTTCTGATTTTGCTGCAGTCAGGGTGAGTGGGTATGGCCTTGTATTGAATTATGTGCGAACGCTGCTAGATTTAGCTGACTCTGTGCCAACTGACCCTGCTCTTTCTAACTGGGCTGACCTGCCTCTCGGTACAGAGACGTCTAAGTTCAAGCTAACTTTTGAGAGAGCTAACATTTGTTAGAACTTTACAGATAAAAGTTGCTTCACAAAGTGCAGTACATTAACTAGGAAGAATGCAAAAGAATGAGTTCCTTTTTTTCAGTGTCTTAACAGGCAACTTGCAGTCACAACACAAACTCCCATGTCCCACCAAGCTCACCAGATCTGAGTCTGTTGTACAACGATAATAGCTATAATTGTCCCTTCTTCCTGGGCTGCTGTAGTTCTTAACAATATATTTCGTTGAAAATAATTACTTGTGTTTTTTCTTTTCAAAGAACTGTTTATTTAACTTTATTATTTTTAATTTGCTCTAGGGCATACGTGCTCGCTAGAGAGAGACTGACAAAATAGAGGGAAAGTGAGGAAGCAAGTCCCAAGTCCGGGACTCGGACTGCGGTCAGTCATGTGGGAATCCAGATCTCAGCACCATGCAGTATGCTAAGTGTGCCTCCCCTGAGCTTGAGACCCTATCCCCACTGAAAGAAAACTAGGCTCATGATATGGGTTGAACCAATGGATGAATAATACAGTCTGTACCATTACTGAATTAAGTCTTAGTAACTGGAGACTAGGTTTCTATCAGCCCTGTAGTATTTAAAGTTTTCTCCAGAAATTTAAAATATCTACATGTTGTTAATTTTTAAAATTCGATATACATAAAGATTTATTTAGCTTAGTTAGAATTTTGCTTAAAGATATCATTGTGTCATATACATTCAAAGCAGAATTTGTGGGTCATAGATAGTTGAATTGATGAGTCATCAGTAATTTACATTCTGTAGCTTCTAACTAAAAAACATTTCAGAAGAGACAGAAACATCTGGATTAGTTAAATGTGAAGCTTATGCTATCTTTTCTAAATTTATTCCTGATTATTAACTTGCATGTCTTGAGTAACCTACATACATATTTCATTTGTTGGTTAAAGAGGCTGTCTAACCATAGAGGCAGAAAATGTTAGTTTTGGAGCAAGAAGTATTAGATTCTAGATCCGGCTCTATTACCACTTGAAAGGTTTTTTGTTTGTTTGTTTGTTTTTTTGTTTTTTTTAGATTTTTGCTATAGGGCATACGTACTTGCCAGAGAGAGAGACAGAGACAGAGACAGAGACAGAAAGCAAGAAATCACCACCCCCAGGGGGATGGCCACACCACAGTCCCTTCTCTTCCATTCTCCTCTCTGGATTTTGGGCACACACATACGCACCCACGTGATGTTCAAGCCACCAGGTCCAGGACTCAAACCATGCTTGACCATGTGGGAATACAATGCCTTACCCACCATGCCACCTGCTGGATCCAGAAGCCTTTATTAGCCACTTAATTTCTTCTTAGTGTCTAAGATTTCAATACCATGTTATAGACTATAGAGCAAAAGTAAAAAAACCTGATGGTTCATGAGCCACTTTATTTTGTTAAGTTCACAAAGCATTTTTTAAAAAGTACAAACAATTCCGCTACATTTCTCAGTTGGGAGATTTTATGTTAAAAAGAAGTCAGATTTGTGACTTTCCTTGAAAAACCAGGTGACCTAGCAAAATTGGCCCATATGTCCATGTAACGAGAATTGGTTGTGGCTGCCCTTTTTAAGTAAGATGTGTTCTCCAGGTGTCTGGGTGATTGTGGTGGTTTTTGTTGTCCCCCCCCCCAACCAGTTCAAATCATTTTATTCATTTGTCTTGCCTAGACCCTGTGGGTATTTAAGTTACATCTCCAGATCTATGTGTACAGTTGCTTTCTCACTGCTTTCAGTTGGGTGCTATATCAGTTAGGGTTCTCCATAGAATAGAACCAATAGGATATATATCCTTTTTAAAATTTTTTTAAATTTAATTTTATTGTTATTACTTTTAAATTTGCTATGGGACACCTGCACTCACCAGAGAGAGAGAGAGAGAGAGAGAGAGAAATTAAGCCATCAGGTGTGGGACTTGAATTGTGGTCAGCCATGTGGAGTCCAGCACCTGCCATGCCACCTGCTGGCCCTTGAATACATATCCTTATATATCCTTTATCTCCATAATGTTTATATGAGGAACTTCAAAATGTTTGTGAAAAAAATGGAATTAAAAGATAAAAACTATGAACTTTATTTCCCAACATAAGCTCCATCAAGTTCAAGAAAGTTTGTAAGAGATAATTCTGGCCATTTAGTTCATCAGTAAAGAACTGAAGAACCTGGGAATTTAATTCTGTCAACACAGTCCTTTTTACATTATTGACTGAAGAAAAGCAGATACCCTTTGATGATTTTTCAAAAGTAGGAAATAAGGCAGAAAGCCAAATCAGGACCATAAGGTAGATGCCTAATAATGTCCCACACTTTTGCAGAATTGCTCTTGTTAGATGAGAGGAATGAGTAGGAACATTATCATAGTGGAGGCTCTTTAGTAAACTTCTCTCTCCTTTTCGGATTTTGAGCATGCGCATGCATGTGCCCAGCATGTTTTTCAAACCACTGGGTATGGGACTCAAACCATGCAGTTGTCCATGTGGGATCTAGTTGTCTTAACCACCATGCCACCAGCTGCCTGGAAACCATTGCTTTTTTAAAAAATAATTTTGTTTAATTGTATTTATCATTATCATTATTATTATTATTATTAAATTCGTTCAAAGAGAGACAGAGAGAGAAAGAGAGGAAAGTGAGAAAGCAAGCCACCAGGACTGGTACTTGAACCAAGGTCACCCATGTGGGAGTCCAGCACCCTTAACCACCATGCCACCCACTGGCCTCAGAAACCATTGCTTTGATTATACATTTTTTATTTTTAAAATAATTATCTAATTTAATAATTTATTATTATTTTCTAATTTGACCAGAGACAGACAGAAAGAGAGAGGGAACGTGAGAAAGCCAGACACCAGGTCTGGGACTCAAATCATGGTCAGTCATGTGGGAGTCCAACACCTTAACCACTGGACCTACTTTGTGCTTTGTCTTCAGGATTGTACTAGCAAAGTCATATTCCATTTACTGGTACAGTCCTTTGAAAAATGCTTCAGAATATTGATCTAGTTGCTCCAAATTTCCATGGAAAGCTCCTTGTCTGCAGCTGATCTGGGTGGACATGACAGTTTTGGTACCCAGTGAGTCGAAAGTTTGCTCAGTTTTAATTTTACAATCAGAATTGTGTATATGGAACCATTCGAGATATCTATTAACAGCAGAAACAAGTGTCAACTCTTGTTTCTGCTGTTAGTCATTGGTCCTCTTCAATTAACAGAATTTTTTTCTTCACTAATTGACATGGATGGCCTGCCACTGCAGGCGTTGTCTTCAACATCATCTTGTCCTTCCTTAAAATGAGTTACCCATTTGTAAACTGCTGATTTCTTGATCCCCATAACCTTCTCATACAGCACCGGTGACTTCACCTTTCTTCCACACAGACTTCATCATAAATTTGATGTCTGTTCTTGCTTAAATTTTAGCAGAACTCATGTTGTTCTGATACAGACTCTTCAAACCGATGTCTGTGTTAGAACAAATTAGTAAAGGTTTTTTATTGTTGCTTTTGCTTGTTTTTAGTGTGTATGTGTGTGTGTGACATGCAAAAATATGGAAATGTAGTCAGTTTTTTCATAGTACATATTTTTCAGAAACTTTTTAAAGACCCCATCTATCTATACAAGATTGGCTCACATGATTATGAAGACTAGGAAGTACAAAATCTACAGCATGGGCAAGCAGGCTAGAGATCTAAGAGTGAATGGTGGAGATGAAGTTTCAGGGAAATCTGTTAGAGAGTTCTCTCTTGTTCAGAGAGGCTGGTCTTTTGTTTTATTCAGCCCTACAATGAATTAGATGAGGCCCACTTACATTATGGAGGGCATTCTGTCTCTCTCAGAGTTCACTGATTTTAATGTTACTCTCATCTAAAAACATCCTCCAGGTTGACACATAAAATTTACCATCACAGATCTCTAGACGTATCATACTTTTCCCCTTATACCTCTGAAATGCCACATCCAATCCATTAGTAATCTGTTTTTGGCTTGTCGTTCAAAGTAATGTCCAGAGTCCAACCACTTCGCATCACCTCCAGTTCTACCACCCTGATCTAAGAAATGCAACTATTTGTGAACCTCTAAACTAGGCTCTCTGCTTTCATTCTTGTGCCCATGTAATCCATTCTCCAGACAAGCATACTTTTTAAATAATGTCAGACCATAACTGTCTTCTACCAAAACGCTCTAATGGCTTTCTTCCTCAGAGTAAGAGCCAAAGTCCTTACTATGGTTGAAAGGCCTAGGTGACCAGGCATGTTGCTGCTTATTACACCCCATTTTCTACTCTTCTCCGTCTTGCTCATCCTATGTAGCCATACTGGGCACCTTAGTTCCTTGGACTCACCAAGAACACCCTTGCATTAGAACATTTGCACTCACCATTCCTTCTGCCCTGAGAATTCGTCCCCAGGCAATTCACTTAAATTGTTTTCTCACTTCCTTCATGTGTCCACTCAAATATCACTCCATCGAAAAAGACATTGCTGGCCTCCCCACTCAGAATACTATCACCAGAGACCAGCAGTTAGCATAATGGCTATGTCTCTGGACTCCCATGTAGTTGACCGCGGTTTGCGTCCCGGACCCGGTGGCTTAAAACTCATGCCGGGCGCGTGTGTGTGTGCCCAAGATCCCAAGAGGAGAAGGGATTGCGGCGTGGCCATCCCCACTGGGGAGTGATTTCTCGCTTTCTGTCTCTCTGTCTCTCTCTGTCTGGTGAGCGCACGCACCCTATAGC
>NW_006159769.1:70483-83745 GCF_000334495.1 Tupaia belangeri chinensis
CTGGTGGGCGCACGCACCCTATACAAAAAAAAAAAAAAAAAACCAAAACACAAAAAATGAAAACCTCTCCAAAAAAAAAAAGAATACTATCACCAGTTACCTTCTATTGGCCCTATAATGTTAATTTTTCTTCTTATCCAAAGATACACTTATTTACTCAATTTAATCTAATCTTTAAGGGCAAGGACTGTTTTCTCCATTATTGAGCCTTAAGAATCTAGAATATTATCTGGAACTTACTAGTTGTTCATTAAGTATTCACTAAAACTATGAACAACAAGGGACCAGCAAGGCAGTTAAGGTGTTGAATTCCCACAAGGCCAACTGCAGTTGAAGTCCCAGACCCAGTGGCTTGAAAATCATCCAGGGCACATGTGTGTGCATGCCCCAAATCCCATGAGAAGAATGGGGAAGAAGGTAAGGCGGTGCGGCCATCCCTCTAGGATGTGATTTCTTGCTTTCCTTCTCTCTCTCTCTCTCTGGCAAGTGCACATGCCCTGTGGCAAAACAAAAAACTGGCTTTAGTTTAAAGCAGTTCTTTGTTAGTAGCCTTTAAGCACTGATAAATACAAACATGAAACTTCTCTGAAAATAAGGCACCTTCATATTAAGCCTCAAACGATGTCCACAAATAAGTTTGAAAGACTATGAGCAACATACAGTATATAATAAACAAGCATACAAAGAAAAAAAAGCACCATGAACAAGAACCTATAAAAGTAAAAATCAGGGACCAGCAGATGGTGTAATGGCTATGTTGTCTCTGGACTCCCATGTAGTAAACCGTGGTTCGAGTCCTGGACCCAGTGGCTTAAACTCACACCAGGTGTGTGTGTGTGTGTGTGCATGCCCAAGATCCTGAGAGGAGAACAGAGGAGAAGGGATTATGGTATGGTCATCACCCCTGGGGGGTGATTTCTTGCTTTCTGTCTCTCTATCTCTCTCTGCCTTTCTGGTGAGCACATATGCCCTATAGCAAAAACCTCTCCAAAAGAAAAAAAAAAAGTAAAAATCAATAAAAATATGAAGACTTTAGATACTGAATTATCTGACACAGATAATAAAATGATTACACTGTGCTGAAAGATGTAAAAGACAAGCTTGAACGTATCTGCAGGAAATTGCAAACAATCAGAATAATCTAGCAGATTTGGGCCAGATGATAGTGCAGTAGTAATATTACAGGACCCACATGAGACGATCCTGAGTTAGCATCCCAGGGCCTCCCTGTATCATCATGTGTTTGCATATGCCCAGATTTGGGCTAACAACATGGGGACTCTGTTTGGGGTGCCTGCCTCTCTATCACTCTCTCTGTTTCTCTCATGGGAGAAATAAACTTAGAAAAAAAATAGTAAAAAGAAATGGTCTGGCATATTTGAAAAAAATAAAGAAAACTTAGAAGTAAAAAATAATAATTGAATTTTGAATTTAATGAATTGGTTAAATAATAGAATATAGTATAGAATACTGATGATGGGTATATGAAATAGAATCTTAGTCTTCAAAGTGCCTTACTCATACTAGCAGCTTGCTAAAAATGCAAACTCTCGGGTCCTACCCCAGATCTACTATTAGAATCTGAATTTATATTTTTCATTGTGTTAGAGGGTGTATGCACTTGCCAGAGAGAAAAAGAGAATAAGAGAGAAAGAGAAAGCATCCCCCATGAAGGATGGTCATGCCGCAATCCTTTCTCCATCATACCCAGCATATTTTTTTCAAGCTGCTGGGTCCAGGACTCAAATCACACTGTTGGACATGTGGTATCCACCTGCCTTAACCAGTACACCATCAACTAGCTCAAAATCTGAATTTGATCACCTCTCTAGGTAATTTATATGCACATTAAAGTTGATCTAGGATGGGGCCAAAGATTCTTTTAAAATACAAACAAACATTTATTTATTTATTTGTTGTGCTTTTTGGGCCACTGGGTCTGGGACTTGAAGAGCAGTTGGGCCATGTGGGAGTCCAGTGCCCCAACCACTGTGCCACCTGCTGACCCTAAAGTTCTTTATTTCTAACAATCTCCTAGTAATGCTAATGTTGTTGAGCTAAGAACCAAAATGTAAGTGCATGAGAACTAGAAGATAGGCCAGAAGAACTATATACAATGTAGTATAGAGCAACAAAAATTTTGGACAGAAAATAAAGAAGAGAGATGAAAAGATATGGAGAATACAATGAGGAAATCCAACCTATGTTTAACTGGAGTTCTGTAAGGACAGAAAAAAGAATGATGCAGAAGCAATCTTTGAAGAGAAATAGCCAAGAATTTGTCAGAACTCATGAAAGACACCAATCCACAGATTCAAGAGGTCCAATGATATACAGATAAAAAGCCATGCCTAGATATCATGAGAAACTACACAATACCAGACAGAGAAATGTTATATATGCTACAGAAAAAAAATCAGTGATTATTACACTGACAACTGACTTCTCAATAAAAATAATGAAAGACTAAAATGCTAAAATGAATAAAATAGTTTCTTCAATGGGCTCAAAGAAAACAACTGTCAAGGAGCTTTTTAGCCTAATGTAATCCCTTTTGTCTATTTTGAGGATTACTGCCTGTGCTTTAGGGGTCTTACTTAAAAAATCTTTGCCTACTCCAATGTCTTTAAGTGTTTCCCTGACATTTCCTATTAGTAGTTTTATAGTTTGAGGATTTACATTTAAATCTTTGATCCATTTTGAGTTGATTCTTGTTTCTGGTGAAAAATACAGATCTGGTTTCATTTTTCTTCAGGTGAATATTCAGTCCTTTCAGCACCATTTGATGAAAATACTTTCTTTTCTCCACTACATTGTCTTGTGTACTTTGTCAAAGATGAGTTGGCTATATGAGTTGGGGTTTATATCTGGATTTTCTAAAAATCTTTACAGCAAAGGAGACAACAATTAGAGTGAAAAGACAACCTTCAGAATGGGAACAAATTTTACATATTATTCCTCAGTCAAGGGATTGATAACTAGAATATATAAAGAACTCAAGCAGGTCTCCTATAAAAAAAAGAATAATCCAATTTAAAATATGGGCAAATAAATTGAATAGGCAACTCTCCAAGGATGACTTACAAATAGTCAAAAGGCATATGAAAAAATGTTCTCTCTAAGGACGACTTACAAGTGGTCAAAAGGCATATGAAAGTTTAAAATCTCCTGTCATAAGAAAATGCAAATTAAAACTACAATGACATAATATTTAAAAATTATTTATATTATTTGTTATAATTAACATTATTATTCTTTTAATTTTAGCAGAGAGACAGAAATGAAAAGTGAGAAAACAAGCCACCAGGTCCAGGCCTTGAACCATGGTTGGCCATGTGTGAGTCCAGCATCTTAACCACCACATCACCTGCCATCCCCTAAAATACCATTTAACTCCAGCTAGAATGACTAAGATTGAGAAAAAAAAAAGGCAAGTGCTGGCAAGGCTATAAGGCTATGGAGAAACGGGAACCCTCTTACAATATTGGCAGGAATGTAAATTAGTACAACCTCTGTGGAAAACAATATGGTGGTTCTTCAAAAACTTACAAATAAAATTCCATATGACCTAGTAATTCCATTCCTTGGTATTTACCCAAAGGATAGAAAAACACTCAGTTGGAAAGACACTCCCACATCCATATTTACTGCAGCGTTATTCACAATTGTTACAATATGGACTCAGCCTTAGTGTCCAAAAACTGATGACTGGGTTGAAAAACTGTGGCACATATATACTATGGAATATTACTCAGCCATAAGAAACAATGAGACTCTATCATTCAACTCACAGTGGATGCATATAGAAGACTTAATGTTGAGAAAAGTGAGCCAGATTTTGAAAGATACACGCTGTATTATCTCCATACAATATGTACCAGTGTCTTCACTCTATGGCAGAAATTGAAAGATTTGAAGATATGATAGTAGAGAGAGTAAGTGTAGATATCAAAGTCTGTAAAGGAGGAGAGTGGGTGGGAAGGGCAAATAAAAAAAAATCATTTAACAGACAAAAGAATGTAAAATTCTTTGTTAAAAAAACTTCTGTAAGTTTTGCTTTGTAAAAATGAGAAAACAACAACTCTCAGTAAAAGAATGAGTAAAATATTTATTTTCAATAAAAAAGAAAAGTGGCATTTTAAAATTAAAAGAATTAAAAACAAACATGAGAAAGCAAGAGAACAAAATAGACAGGAATCTTTGGATATACAAATATAAAAAATATTTTAAAATGTTTTTCTTTAAGAGAAGTAGAGAAATAAAAAGGTTTTAGAGAGAACATGGTTTTGGGAGTGGTTTTTGTTGATCTTAAGATGTGAGGAAAAACAGCAAATTGCAGGTTAATGGGGCTGAAACAGGAGAGAAAGGTGGATGTTGGTCAGAATTATCAAGTTTAAGGTTTGTATTAGTTCATTCTTAGGATTAAGGTAGCATACGTGGGTATGTGTGGTTAGATGTGGTAGCAGAAGCAGATAAGAGTTTTATACTGTGTGTGTTGTTTCTCTCCCTTCAGAGAACTAGGAAGCAAGATCATAAAGTAGGAGTGATGGTATGAGTGGAGATGTTAGTCAAGGTTTGAAGAGAGAGCAGCTGTGACAGTCATTTTGAAGAATGAGACATTATGGGACCAGCAGTTGGCATAATGGCTATGTCGCTGGACTCCCAAGTGTTCAACCATGATTCAAGATCCGGACTCTGTGGCTTAAACTTACGCCAGGCACGTGTGCTTGCGTGCCCAAGATCCCAAGAGGAGAATGGAGGAGAAGGGATTGCAGCATGGCCATTCCCCCCTGGAGGGGTGATTTCTCACTTTCTGTCTCTCTGTCTCTGTCTTTCTGGTGAGCACACATGCCCTGTAGCAAAAAAAAAAAAAAAAAAAAAAAACTCTCCAAAAAAAGACATTGTGTGGGCAATGTAGTAGGATTGTCGGGCAACCCTACTGGCTTATTTGAATTCGATGGTCATGAATTTGAAGTGAGACCAGTGAGCATGTGTTGGGCTATTTTTCTGCAGCCATGCTCAGTAAGTATATACTCAGAGTTGGTAGAGAGTTGATTTTCAGTTTTGCTGTATGAGCAAAATGAGGGAGAGAGGTATAGGGAGTCAAATATGTATGATTGCAAAGAAGAGATTACAGTGTTGGACTACAGAATCTAAACAGTAAGAGTGAAAAAGGAGTCATAGTTAAAAAGTAGAATAAATGGCTGAAAAATGTTGGAGTTGAGGTATTTAGAGGGCATCAGATAAAAAGGTAGGGGCTGATGGTCAGATAATGAGATGTTTCAATTGTGATTATGGAGATGGTATAGTCATTGTTAGTAATGATCAGACCTAAGGATGTAATCATAGTGATTTTTCTTATATCCTGTAAACCAATCCTTCATCAGTTATATAAATTGTAAACATTTTATTAATATTCTATTATGTGGCTTGTTTAATCTTTTGTTTATAATTTTTTCATCACAAGTATTTAAATGTGATCAAATGTATCAATCATATGTGCTTTAAGAAATCCTTCACTGTATTGATATTATCCTAAATTTAAATAAAGTTCGTAGTATTGCTCTTCTCATATAGTCTTTAATTCACCTGGGATTCATGCTTGTCGTAGTTTTAAGAAGACATCTAAATTTATTTATTTATTTATTTATTTATTTATTTATTTATTTATTTATTTATTTATTTTGAGAGAGAATTTTGCTATAGAGCTTGTGCACTTGCCAGAGAGACAGAGAGAATCACTACCCAGGGGGGCAATTGTGTGTATACTAATAATGAAAAAAATTTTTTCTCACCACCTAGGGGGGCTGGCCATGCTGCAATCCCTTCTCCTCCATTCTCCTCAGGATTTTTGGGACATACGCACACGCGCCTGGTATGAGTTTTAAGCTACCAGGTCTGGGACTCCAACTGGGGTCGACTATGTGAGAGTCCAGTGACGTAACCATTATGCCATCTTCTGGTCCCAAGTTTACCTTTTTCTATGTGGGTAAGTTGTGCCTCTTCCATTTATTGATTAGCCCATTTTTTTCCCCACTGATTTTCAGCACTACATGTGTTCTATATCAAGCTCCTCTATATATGTGGATTTGTTTCTAAATTCACTATTTCACGTCACTGGTCTAATTTGTTTGTCTCTGTGCCATTTCATACTATTTTAAATACTGTAGTTCTAGAAAAAAAAATTTATATTTGAAAAGTTTACTTTTAAAACTCTTCAAATGTTTCTTGGCTCTTATTTGCTCTTTTATTTTTTAATAAGTAATTTTGAGTAGTTTGTCAAAATGATAAAAATCCTATTGGGATTTTGAGTGGAATAACATTGAATTTATAGGTCCACTTGAAAGTAATTATCAAGCCAGTAGGTGGTATGGTGGTTAAGGCACTGCATCCAACATGGCCAACTGTGCAGTTCAAGTCCTGGACCCGGTGACCTCAAAAACCCACAGATACGGTTTATTACCTGTTGGTGGTTACAGGTATAGTATCCTCAACTGGGCTGGATTGAGGTATATAGCATGCTGGATAAAGTCTATTCACAATCTAAATGATGTATAGCAATTCAATGTATACTGCTACTAAAAAATAAAAACAAAACAAAACAAAAATCCACACCAGGTGCATGTGTGTGCATGTCTGAAATCCTGAGAGAAAAATGGAGGAGAAGGGATTGCAGTGTGGCCATTTTCCCTGGAGGGTTATTTTTCTACTTTCCCTTATTTTCTTTCCCTCTGTCTTCAGTGCGTGCACTCACTTTATGGCAAAAATCTAAAACAAACAAAAAAACCCTGATATTGGGTCTTTCTATCCATAAACATAGCATATGTTAGGTCTTTAAATCAAATTCCATAATTTTCTTCAACAAAGTTAGTATATTTCATGAAATTTATTTCTAGTTACCCTAGAACTTTTGTCACTAATATAAATTGCATCTTATTTTAAATGTGCAGTTTCCTAAATGTTTCTTCTTTCACGAAGTCCTATACCGGTTATCAGAGGGTTTAATTTAAAAAACTTATTCAGATTTTTCTCAGGGTTTAAACTAAGCTGATCCAAGATCATATCATATATAATGCTATTTTTATTTTAGAGTTATGAAAAAGTTTTCATTTTAGGTGGAACTTGGTTCCAAAGACTGATTGATTCAATCAATAAGCACATATTAAGTGTTCACTGCATTCAAGACCCAATACTAAGTTAGCAGCAACAGACTTGAAAGCATTCTTACTTAAAGTTAGAGTTCATTGTCACAGTGTACAATATTGAACCATATCTACTTTTTATTTGGCAAGTGGGTCATATACTGAGGTGTGGCAGTACCTAAGTTGTGTATACAGACTTATTTCCTTGTTTCTTCTAGTATGTAAAGAATTCTTGAACCGATTCTACAACTCTTTGATAGCGAGAGGAGTTGACTTCTCCCTGGACACTATAGAAAAAGAATTGATCAGCTTTTGCTTGGATGTCAAAGGAAAAGAAAACCGTCTGGTATGGTAAATTTTCACTTTTCATTTTCCCTTTGTGCCTGAAGAAAAATCATGGTTATATTTCTCATCTTGGACTTGATGTCATCCTACTGACATGCTATCTACATATGTTCATGGTAGATAGCAAGCAGAAATTCATCTTTCCGTGAAATAAAGTCCTATGAATTTTCATCCAGAATACATCTAGTTTCATTTTACTTCTAAGTAAACTACAGGAAATTAATTCTATGCTTTCTTAAATGAAATTATAAAGCCAAATTCCTAAATGAGGGTTTATTGTCTTAAGAGTTGATATATTTTCCATTTCCCTTTGTTTGTTTATTTGCTATAGGGCACGTGTGCTCACCAGAGAGAGACAGACAGAGAGAGAAAGAGAGAGAGAGAGAGAGAGAGAGAGAGAGAGAGAGAGAGAGAGAGAGAGAGAGAGAGAGAGAGAGAGAGAGAGAGAGAGAGAGAGAGAGAGGAATAACCCCAGGGAGGAATCACTACCACACCGTAGTGCCTTCTCTTAGGAGGGACCCTTAGCACGCACAAGCATGCACCAGAGTGGCTCCAGGACTTGAACCACACAGGCTGTGATATGGATCCAGTCATCTTAACTGTCATGCCATCCGTTGGTCCCAGTTTCCATTTCTTAACAAGATAATTAGTCCAATCTGTCAAAAAACATTTTATATTATTACTTATACATAAATAAAGAAGAACTTACATTTTCTTGTAGCAGAATCTATAGATTGTTTCCTGGGTATACACACATGACTTATTTCAACCTACTGTTTTACATCTCTAAAGAGAAATTTGAGCCAATTCCTTTTTGTCTAAAATTGTCATGTTGAATTTGTCAGTTAAATCTGTAGTCGACGACTCACCACTGACATACTACAAAACTCTTTCCATTTATTTGTGCCACTAAGTTTTATATTTTTAAATGTACAATTCTTTTTTAAAAGATTTATTTATTTAATTTTATTTATCATCTTTTTTTTCATTTATTACATATTATCACTGAATATCACCACAGCACACAAAATGTGATTTTCCAGCCAGAATACACTATAAAATGGCTAAATCATGCATGTTATCATCAACAAATAATTTTCCATTTCTTGTGTGTGTGTGTGTGTGTGTGTGTGTTTGGAGGGTTGGGGTAGGGTCGCTAAGGAAGCCTGCTAAAATTTAGGAAGCCATCGTGTGAGTGATCAAGGTGGTAAGAGAAACTAGTTTTTAGTTTATCTTATGCTATTCTCCTCATTGAATTTTAAATGCAGAACACAAAAAGTGATTTATTTCTTCCATGAGAGAGAGGGAGCGGGAAGGAGAGAGAGAGAGAGGGAGCATGAAGGAGAGAAAGAGAGGAGGAGAGGGAGAGAGAGGTACTCCCAATGCATTTTCCTGCCATGGTATGCCCCCCAGCCTCAGCCAGCCTGGATCACATGCACTTGGCATGTACAGGGAAACCTCAGGACGCGAACCTAGGACCTTCCCACGTGGCCTCAGGATGGCAGAAGATTGTGTTACCGCTGTGCCACTGGAGTGGCTAGAAAGTATTTGTTAAAATGAAGGAATGAATGAATAAATAAATAAATAAATCTTTAAAAAAAAAGAGAGAGGGAACTTTGCTTAATACTTAAAGCCAGGAAACAGGTTAGGATTCTGCTCAAATAGTAGGTATATGGACCTGTCCACAACTCAAGAGAAGACAAAACTCCTTAACACTGGAAAAACAAAGCATAGAAGGTCAATTATGTTTTAGTAAAAAGTCATACAATTCTATTTCACAGTTAAGTCAGGTAACTCGAAAAGCAGGACTGTGTGATGATAAAGGACATGGACTCTAAATCCAAACTGCTGGATTTTTAAATTCTATTTCTCCTGCATTCTACAATGAGCAGCCTCCATTTGGCTGGATGTAAAATGGGGGTGATACTAGTATTTACAGGATTGTTGTGAGAATTAAATAAGTTGGTGCCTTTAAAGCACTGAGAGCAATGCCCGGCACAGAGAAAACACTTAATAAGCATTAGTGCTTCTATGAGCCTTTTAATGTCGTCACATGAATTGTAGGGCACTCCTAATTAGGATGATCATGAGAATGCAGTTGCTTGTTTTCCAGTGACTTAGTCAGCAGGGGTTAAAATATAATAGCTAGGTCGTGAAAATTAGGTTAACCTCCTTCTGATTTCTCACTACTACAGTACTTTTTTTTTTTTTTTTCTGGGCCACTAAATTCTGTTCATTCTCCCTTAGTGTTATTACCTAGGAGCCACAAAAGATGCAGCCACAAAGATCCTCAGTGAAGTCACTCGTCCCATGAGTGTACACATGCCTGCTATGAAGATTTGTGAGAAGCTCAAGAAGATAGACAGCCAGATCTGTGAGCTGAAATATGGTATCACCAGGCCCAGTGGTTTTTCCTCTATATCCAATGTATTGTCAGACCTCTAAACAAAGGGGCATGCTTTCTAGAAAGGAGAGTTAGAAGGGAAGGAATTCTCCCCTTACCAATAGGTAGCTGGGCTGATTAATGGTACCTCGTGCCATCTCAGCTTCTTTGACAGGAAAGGAATAAATAGGACTGATATATCACTAGTAGGTTTAAACTGCCAGCCCAAATAGCAAAGTTTTTGAGGTCTTCAATTTACTAAAGAAATGTCAGCAATGTACACTTGTCAAGGAAAATTTTTAAATAGAGCAGCTATTCATGGTGATTTAACTCTTGGTAACCTATTAAGACAAAGGTTGTATCTCTTCAAAGACAATACAAGGATTTTAAAAAATAAATAATTATTTATTTAATTTTATTTATTATTATTATTTTTTAATTTGTCCAGAGAGAGACAGAGAATTTAAGAAAGCAAATCTGCCAAGTCTGAGACTTGAACTGCAGTCAGCCATGTGGGAGTCCAGCGTCTTAAGCACCATGTCACCTGCCGGCCCTAATACAAAGACTCTGAAGTTATAAATGTGACTATAGCTTTCTTCCTAGGCATGCCTAGTGGGCATTTTGAGAACTTTAAATTTTAGAAAGTAGGTTATTCATATCCAATCAGATTTTGCTTGATGAAATAATAGCTTGTCATGGGGCACCTAAATAAATAGCAAGGAAAATATGTTCTATTTAAAGCATTATCCTTGGCCTTATGAATTTTATATAGATAGATCTATTCTTATACTGATGATTTGTATCTGGGTCAAACTTTTGGGTACATGGAGTAAATATGATGAAAGGCTGGGAATTCTTCCTTTAGCCTATCCTTAACATCTGAAATTCCACCAGTAGAGAGACTCATTTCTTTTGTGTAAGTTACACACATACCCGGTATAGGACTGTAAACTGCCAAGTAATTAGCATCCAACTCAGAATTATTTTAGTCTTATTTTCCAACACAGCCGTATGCCTAAGCCCAGTAGCTACATAGCTAGCTTTAAATAGGTTTAAGTTTGGAAGGTACTAAAGGAAACCTCTTTCTTGATTTGCCAAGCACAAGGCCTGACTTCAAGAGTACTTATTAAGGACAGGCATCTCTCTTTTATTGGCTTCAAAGTAATGAAGTAGAGGAAAGAATCACTGAGTCCACAGAAACAAGATTCACAAAGGGAACAGACCTCTGCCAATTCTTTCATCCAATGATTTTATTTTGAATAACTTCATCTATATAAGGGATCTTAGAGGCCTCCTTAAAAAATAGAAGAATTAATCAGATAGTATTGAGAGGAAATGAAGACTTGCTAATGTTTTGGCAACACTGGCCACTAGAGGACCTTAGGGAGCTATGAATAAGTTCAATTTTTTTTTTTTTTTCATTTTAACAACAGAGAAAGAGAGAGGGAAAGGGAGGGAAAGGGTATGGGAGAGAGAAAGATAGGCATTTTTGACAGATTCTCAATGTTGAGATCCTCTGCCCCAGTCTCCTAGTTAACAGGCATGAGTTATCCCATGGCCTAGTCACGTGGATCCTGGATTTAAACCTGGACCACTCATGTAGCCCCAGACTCACATAGTAGCTCCCTGACACTTGCACCACCATGGCTGAGTCCAAGTTTTAATTTTTGTAACCACTTTTTCTTCGCAGTTGTAGGGTGTCACAGAGGTTTGTCCCTTTTAAACAGTGCCTTGGGCTGGTTCTATAACCTAGTGGTTAAGGGAGTGGGATCTCAGATGGCCAATTGCTCATTCTGAGTCCCAAACCCAGTGGATTGAAAAACACACTGGGTGCATGTGTGTGCCCCAAATCCCGATAGGATGGAAAGATGGGGAGAAAGGATTACAACATGACCATGCCCCATCAGGGGCTGCTTTCTCTTTCTCCCTCTCTCTCTCTCTGGCAAGTGCACATGCAGTGCCAGGTGCCAAGTTCTCTAGAAAAACTCAAATAAACTGATACTTACAAGGAAGTATTTCTTTCTTTCAACTACCTCTCTTGAATAGATCAATAGTTCTAGATTCTTCTTCCCAGCTTATTGTTGGCAGGAAAGATGAGATTGAACAGGAGCCTTTGTACTGCAGAATAGTAATAATTTGGGCTATAAAAGTTTCTCCTTTTGGGACCAGCAATTGGTGTAATGTCGCTGGTCTCCCATGTAGTTGACCATGGTTTGAGTCCCAGACCCAGTGGCCTCTCATGCTGGGCTCATGTGCATGTGTGCCCAAGATCCCGAGAAGAAAATGGAGGAGAAAGGATTGTGGCATGGCCATCGCCTCTGGGGGGTGATTTCTCGCTTTCTCTCTCTCTCTGTCTTTCTGGCGAGCGCATGTGCCCTATAGCAAAAACCTCTCAAAAAAAAAAAAAAAAAAGTAAAAGTTTCTACTACTTTTAAAGAAATTCAGTGCCATGAGATGAACAAACTTGGTAAGTTGAGAAGTGCTCTTTGTTCTAGAAGGGCTGGTCTTGAGACCTCTTGGTGTGGCAGCAGAGCTAAACAGATCCTGGTTTTGAAGCAAGTATATTCCCAGGAAGAGAGGCAGATAGAAAACAAATGATCCCAATAGCTTTGAATATGCTGTATTTCCTTAGGTTTCACTTGGTCCTCATGGAAATAGGAACTGTTCTCCACTTTGAATCCAAGGGTAGTCAGCACCTACTATGTGCCTTGCTAAACGTTTTCTACAATTTTTTGCTTTTTTTTTTAATTGTAACTTTCTTTTTTTGGCATTTAGAAAAGAAATTGGACTTGGCGTCAGTCGACCTGCTGAAGATGAGAGTTGCAGAACTGAAACAGATACTGCACAGCTGGGGGGAAGAGTGCAGGGCCTGCGCAGAGAAAATTGACTACGTGAATCTGATCAAAGAACTGGCCCCCAAGTACACAGCCATGCACCCTCAAACAGAACTCTGACCTTGCGGACCAGCGCGTCATAGGCTGTAACTAGAGAAAAACTATCTAGGGCATGGACATGTTGGTTAAGGATAACCAGCTTGCACTATGTTTGGCCTTCTATTTCTTTTGTCTTGATATACCTCAGAATTTTATTAGTAAAACTACTAGTATTACTGAGCTTACATTTGCAGTGTACAAATACCTAACGTGCCTTTCTCATAATTTTCTTGGCAGGACTATCATAGTTATCTTTGCCTATCTCCAGAACTGGGAAAAATGAACTACTGAAAGCTGAGGGAGTAAGTTAATTCTCAGAGAGAATAGTGTGCTCAGAGGCTACTCACTGTACATGAGTTTTCAGTTGAGCATATTGTATTAGGATAAAAAAAAAAACTGGCAGCAGTTAGCTATTTTAACTTTTTTTTTTTTTTTTTTGGGGGGGTTTTTTGTTATGGG
>NW_006159769.1:84174-88995 GCF_000334495.1 Tupaia belangeri chinensis
AGGGGGGATGGCCACATCGCAATCCCTTCTCCTCCATTCTCCTCTCGGGATCTTGGGCACGCACACACATGCACCAGGCTTGAGTCTAAGGCACTGGGTCTGGGACTTGAACCATAGTCAACTACATGGGAGTCCAGTGACATAGCCATTACACTAACTGCTGATCCCCAATTAGCTATTTTATATATAACTTCAATTCCAAATAAGAACATTGTCAAAGATTTTTTTCTTAAAAAAGTGAAAGTTATATTTTCAATTGCAAATCACTCCTCATTCTAGATCTCTTCAGTATCAGAAAAGGTAGGGTAGAACTACTGGAAATTGGTGTCTTTCATCAGAAAACCTGCTTGAAAATAGATTATGAATCCACAGAAGTATAAGCCAGTGTTTTGGAAAACTGTATCAACACTCGATTGCTAACTGAACCAAACTTGAGGTGGTTTTCATTCTTCACTGTCACATGTCAGACAGCTTTTGATAGAGGATTAAAGCACCTGCAGACAACATGGAACCTTATGGTTTGTAACACTATTTTCTTTTTTTTTTTTTTTTTTTTAGTTTCGCTATAGGGCGTGTGCACTCGCCAGACAGACAGAGAGAGACAGAGAGACAGAAAGCGAGAAATCACCCCCGCCCCCCAGGGGGATGGCCCCGCCACAATCCCTTCTCCTCCATTCTCTTCTAGGGATCTTGGGCACGCACGCACACGCACCAGGCAATGAGTTTTAAGCCACCGGATCTGGAACTCGAAACGTGGTTGACTACATGGGAGTCCAGCGACATAGCCATTACGCTAATTGCTGGTCCCTGTAACACTATTTTATCAGCTTTGTGTTGTAACATTGTGTAGTTTCATTTTCTGGCTATGTAGGAATAACAACTGTGTCAGGTGGTGGTATAGCGGTTAACATAACTGGACGCACATGGAAAAGATTCTGAATTTGTGTCCTGGGACCTTCCTGAATATGCTTGGTATGCATGCTCATATCCATGATCTGGGTCAGCTGAAACCGGGGATGGATTATGGCATAAAGACCATATAGGAGGTGCCTGTTTCTCTGTCTTCATCCCTCTCTGTCATGGGATAAATAAATAAGTGAACTTAAATAAAAAAGAAGAAGAAACATATGGCAGAGTAGTTGGCATGGTAGGTAGAGGTGGGCAACAACTGAAAAGTTCCCTTTGAAGTTTCTGGGGTGGTGGGAGGATCTACATGGTTGCCTGCAATTGCCAAACTCATCCATTAGTACAATGAAGATCTGAGCATTTTATTGTATGTAAATTATATTTTTACAATACTGCTGTAGAAAATTTCTGGAAAATTAATTAAAATGAGCGGATTCAGATGGCCTGTCCATTGAAAGAATTGCATTTCCTGATTGGGAGTCTGTTTAGGGAGTGGAAGAGAAAATTTTCAAACTTCAATTATATGTTTAAAGTATAACTTTCACTTTTCTTTAAAAAAAAAAATTGCTAGAGAGCACATGTACTTACTGGAACAAGATGAGAGAGAGTGACCTCCTGTGGGGGATGCTCATGCCACAATCCCTTCTCTTCTGTCCCCTCTCAGGATTTTGGGGACCCAAGCACATGTATCCAGTGTGTTTTTCAAGCCACCAGGTCTAAGACTTGAAGGGCACAATCAGCCATGTGGGATCCAGCCTTAACTGTCATGCCACTGCGGACCCAACTTTCAGTTTTAAATGTTGCAAAGGTAAATGAATTTTCAGCTGGGCAAATGGAATATAACTGGACTTATCAGAATGAGTGGTTCATAAAAAGATGCACTTCGTTATATAAGTTTTAAAAATGAGAATAAAAGAGCTTTGGTGTAATGGTTCTTGTTTCTGGATTTTGGCAGCTTGATTATCATATGCAAAGCACTTACTTTATTTTTTAATTTATATCTTTTAAAAGCCTATCTGTTTGTCTTAACTTTCATAACCTTTATCTTTGTTTTTCTTTTTGCATTATGCACCTGTCAAGAAACTTCTCATTTGAGGGATCAGCAGTTAGTGTAATGGCTATGTTGCTGGACTCCCACGTAGTCGACCGCGATTTAAGTCCCAGACCTGGTGGCTTAAACTCACAGCAGGCGCGTGTGCGTGTGTGCCCAAGATCCCGAGAGGAGAATGGAGGAGAAGGGATTGTGGCGCGGCCATCTACCCTGGGGGGTGATTTCTTGCTTTCTGTCTCTCTGTCGCTCTCTGCCTGTCTGGTGAGCACATGTGCCCTATAGCAAAAACTTCTCCAAAAATAAGAAGAAGAAGAAGAAAAAAAGAAACTTCTCATTTGAAAACAATGTTTACATCTATTCTCAAAACCAGGTCACATTTCTCAGTGTCATTTTTTTGCCAGGATATATTCTAGGTCATAGGAACATTGCTCAGCAGGTGTCTTAGTCCATTTTTGTGTTGCTAACAGCAATACATGAGATTGGGCGATTTATAAAATATTAATAGAGGCCTATTTGCAAAACTCATGATTCTGGTTGCTGGGAAGTCCAAAGGCATTACAAAATGGCAGAGTCAGACTTTGAGCAGAGTAGAGCATGGATTATATTCATGAATTTCTCTTGTTCTGGTCTCACTTCCTCTGCTTATAAACTCACCAGAACTCAATCACAGGAGCCCCGCCCTAAGGACCTTATCACAAAGACCCTACTTGGGACAGAGGTTAAGTTTTCACTTAATACCTTTATAATACCATGAATTCCTAATACATAGATTTTGGCGGGGGCATACAAGCTGTATAACAGTAGCCTATTCAAATCAATGGAGTTGAGTCTGATTTTTCAAAGAGAATTGGCTCTATGTCAATGCTCCTCAAACTTCTCAAACTGTGGTTATTAATTACCTGGGAACTTGTTAAAATGTGGTTTCTGACTCCATAGGTCTGCTGTGGGGCCTGAGATCTGCATCTCTGACAACCAGCCCGGTGATGTGCACATTGCTCTCTCCCAGGGATCATACTTTGATTTTTAGGCCTAAATCATGGATCCTGTAAATGACATTTTTTTTCCTTTTGCAAGGTTTAGTTAGATTTTTGACAGAGTTGAATGTAACAATAACAACAAAACAAACAGAACGCACAAATTTATTCTCTCATGTGGTTCAGAGTAGCTGATCCAGAGTAAATATGGGAGCTCCACAAAGTTATTAGGAACTCAGTCCTAGGATGCACAGGAGGCCCAGGTTCCACTCCCAGTCCAAGCTAAGCAGGCCAGGCATGGTGAGATGCACCTGTGGTCTTGCTAACTGGGAGGCTGGACAGGAGGATCTGGATGTGGCACTCTGTCAAAATACTGCTCTCTTTCTCTCGTTCTTGCATGATTTTATTTCTCTCTTTCTCTCATTAAAAAAAAAAAGAGGTGGAGAGAAGACATGAAAGCAGGAACTACTTCTAACCTGAGCCAGCTCATTTAAGGCACCCCCCCACCCCCACTCCCAACTCCATGTCTCACTTAACACACGGATGACATGACATGGACCAGAACTTAATCACATGCCAAACTTGGCTGGAAAGGAGTTGGGAAAATAACACTTTTGTTATTATTACTTTTCTCTCTCTCTCTCTCTCTTTTTTTTTTTTTTTAACTGAGGAAGAAAGGGAAAATAGTATGTGACTACAAACCATCTCTGCTACACAGATTTTCTCTTACCAGGAATCTTAGTTATAATTCCTAGATATCACACCCAACATCATTTTTGCTCTTCCTTGCTATTTGCATCTGTCATAGATGGAGGCAGTAGTTTTCCCTTTTTTTTGGCATGATAAGAAGTAGCTGCTGTTTATTTTAATTTTAAATTGCTTATTTTCTCAGCATGCATGTGTTTATGTGCATTTTTCCTGTTTTTACCAAAATCATCATCATATGGATTTAGAAGTCAGATACTTTGAAGTAAGTGTCAGACTCTGACCAAGAACCTTTCATCTGAACAGTGATGATCTAAGATAGACTTTACTTCAGATCTAGTTTAGATTTCAAACATTTCAAACAGAAGATACTTTAATTGGGTTCTTAAAAAAAACATGGGAGACCAGACATAACATTCAGTATACAACTGAAAACTTACCTGTATTTCTTTATTTGATGATGGATAATCTATAATCCACATTCTAGTAAAAAAGTTTTAAATTTAGACAAAATTCGCTTGGCATATAGGACAAAAAGCATTTAATTAGTAATTTCTAAAATAGAGCACTTGATGATATAAAAGCCCTATCTGTGGTTTTGGGAAGCTCTTCCCAAGCATCTTTTCTAAGCAGATAACTATGAGTTTTTATCCCAAGTTTCATTTAAAAAAAAAGATTGTCGGAAGGTCATTCATACTTTCATAGTGTGTTTGAAATAAAATTGTTCCACACGAGGAGAAATCTTCCTGGGTATGCTAGCATTCTGAATTCAGAAAGATTTTTTTTTATTAGTGCCTATCATTTGTTTTAGTTTTTTCCCCCCTTCTTGGTTTAGTGGAGGGATCTTCAACTTGTAGTATTGACGAGGGGTTAAAGGTGACGCAGTTAAGGGTGGTGCAGTACTAAAACATGATGCTCTGGGAGGCAATCCCGAAAGGGAAGGCTCACAGTTCTAGAGTGCAGACCTCCTAGAGAACACCAGGTACGTGATCAGGGGCTGGCTGAGGCTGGGAGTGGATTTTGGAGGTCAAGATCCTGTTGGGTATGTGCATGCTCTCTCTCCTCACTCCCTCCCTCTGTCTCTCTTGCAGGAATGAATAGATAACATTTTTAAAAGATTAAATTTTTAAAGACAAAAAAATCTTTTTAAAAATTAGAAACTCCATTGCATAGTTATTATTACCC
>NW_006159769.1:89079-92422 GCF_000334495.1 Tupaia belangeri chinensis
TGTGTGTGTGTGTGTGTGTGTGTGTGTGTGTGTATATATATATATATATATTGCCAGAGGATGCTTGAGCTCACCAAAGAGAGAGAGAGAGAGAGAGAGAGAGAGAGAGAGAGAGCGAGCGTAAGCTTTCCCCACCATGGGGCATAGTCATACTATAATTTTTTTCCCTCCATTTCTTCATTCCATCAGGATTTGGATAAGCACATCTGGCATAATTTGCATACTACTGGTCTGGGACTCAAACTGTGCTCAGTCAATGTGGGATCCAGCTTCCTTAGTTACTGAGCCACAGAGCTGACTGACCCCTAAGAACATTTTTTTGTTTTCTAGTAACACAAAACAAAGGACAACAGAAAAGGGAATGAGTAGCATGTATTGTCTGTTAACAGTTGTTTGTTTGGGGTATAATTTTCACTAGCAAAAATTGTTGAGAATGGGATTGTGCAGGCATATCTGGGCTGAATTTCAGTCTCATCAGTGAACTATATGGGCCTAATTAACATTGCAAATATAGTAGTTGGGGCCAGTAGGTGGCATGGAGATTAAGGTACTGGATCCCACATGATTGTGTGGTTCCAGTCCTGGACCTGGCCATTTGAAAATCACATCAGGAGCCTGTGTGTGTGTGTCCCAAATCCCAAAAAGAGAATTTGAGGAGAAAAGACTGTGGCATGGTAATCCTGCCAGGGGGTGATTTCTCATGTCCTCTCTCTCTTTCTCTCTCTGATGAGTGCACGTGCCCTGTGTGTGCCAGGGGAGGCCAAACAAAAACAAACGCAGTAGTTAACAGAGCTTAAGCTATTTGCTATGAGAGAGGGAAATGGATTCATTTTAGACAAACTTTAAATATGAATTTTTACCTCCTGCCCTAGTGGTTCTCAACCTTGGCTCTGTATCAGAGGCACCTGGAGCATGTTTAAAAGTCTCCAAGATCAGGCTGCATCCTGGACCAAATACAGTCTCTGGGTAGTGGAAAGGTGAGGAAATAGAGCCCTAGGCATTAGTATTTTTTTTCTTATTATACAGTTTTTTCTAAATTTCTGTTTTTAAATCTTCCCAGGTATTGTTAATGTGAAGCTAAGTCTGAGAACCACAGTCCTAGGTCCTCTGCTTACAGTTCTGATAGCTGCCACCCGGCACGCAGGTGTGTGAGGCTTAGCCGTGCAGTTTGGTTCTGCTGTAGTTTGATCACTGACCTGGAAAGCTAATGTATACAATCTGACAAATGGTGCATTTTCTGTAAGACTGTATCCGTTTATTAAGAGGTTGTAAATTATATTGAGTAATACTAGGGGACCTCAAAAAGTCATGAAAACATTAAGATATGAGTTTATTTTGATGCCCAAAATTTGAAATTTGTGCACAATTTTTTCATAAGACTAATTTCCCATGAACTTTTCAAGGACCGCATGTAGATGTATTAACTCACATTTAAAACAAAAGAAGGAAGAAAAAAAAAAACACATGAAGAGTGAAGACAGGCCCCAAATCCTTGGAGGTAGATATTCTTGGAATTTCTAATATTTCAGATTTTAGAGAGGTAGTATGACACATACATTAATATTTCAGGGGCAATACCCTATAACCCTCTCCCATTAAATCTGTGTCAGGTTTTGTCATCATAAGAATATAGGTCAGGCCAGATTTTGGTGCCAAATGTATTAGACAAAAGAACTTGGTTTTCAGAGCTTTTCAGATTTCAGAATGCTGGAAGAGAGATTGAGAACTATAATATTGTAGTTACTTCATCCTATTATCAGTAATTAATCTAGACTTTGGGCCCTCTTTTACAAAATCTCTATCTCCTACCACCCATTGTTATTTTATGCTCATCTGTTTGTTTGGTTTAAAGTTGATTTATTTTTCAATGTACTCAGGGAGGTCTTTGTACATAAACCTGGAATCTTCCCATCTGGGTCAACCTCACAGAGCCTTGTGTTACTGCTGTACCACTGTCTATTTTAATTTTTTTCTATTTTAATTTTTTAAAGTTTACTTATTTTTTCCATGAAAGACAAAACAGCACTCTCAACAGGGTCTTCATGTCTTAATTTACCCTCAGCCTTCGCCATACTCTGTTCCTGGGAGTATGTGTATATAGTGTATTCAGGGAGGTCTACAGACATGAACCTGGAACCTTCCCAGGTGACTTAGACTCACAGAACATAGTGTGTTACTATTGTACCACTCTCTGGCATGGTTCTGGAAGTTAAAAAGAACCTCAGGCTTCAGAAAATTAGTATGCTAGATGTCTTTTTTCTCTCTTTTGGCCTCTTTCTTCCTTCAGATGTGGAGGAGAGTAAGCTCTAAACATTTAGTGAGAAAATACTTACCATGTCGTCTTCCTTCCCCAAACAGGTGTGTCAGCTGGGGTTTTCTTCATCAGATCACAAGAGCCAAAAAGCAAAAAGAAGAAGCTGCTCCTCTTTTCTGCAGCCCCTAGAAAGATTTCTCCCTCCTCAGACTAGAAGTCTGCCCTTTCACTCTGAACCAACTCTCAGATATTCTCTCTGGCTGCAGTCTTTACAATCAGCTACAGGAGACCTTGTTTACTGGGTTCTTGCCTTTTTTCCTTTTGAATTTTTAAAAAGCTTTTTTGGAAAGAACAGATCAAATGTTAGCTCCTTGAAAACAGAACGACTATAAATACATTTGGAGCGATCTTGGGCTGCACAGTTTCTAGTGTGCAGTAAAATTGTTCACCTGCTAGATGTTACCTATGAATGTACATGGATGTGCATTTCCAGGATTCAGGTGTTCCCTCAGTTCTGAAAGTCTTCATCTATGAACTAGTTACTTGTCATATATTGCTGTTCTGCCTCTATCCTAAATTAGCAGGAGGTTCTTTGTTTCTTTTAGAAAAGAATCCAGAGTGCTCTCCTTTCAAGACTAAGTTTACATGTATAAAATTTTCCCTCCCCAGAAAGGTCATAGACTCATAGCTTCTTGACCTTGGGCCATAAGTATTCAATAGCCTGGTTCAGACCCAGACTTTGAAAATGACTTTTGTAGTCTGCTTTCTCTGATACAGTTTGTTGGTGATTACCAAAAGTTTCATTCTATTAAAAAAAATCTTGGAACCAGCAGATGGCGTAATGGTTATGTCACTGGACTCCCACATAGTTGATAACAGTTCAAGCCCTGGAACTGGTAACTTAAAACTCATGCCATGAATGTATATGTTTGTACCCAAAATTCCCAGAGGAGAATGGAGGAGAAGGGATTGCAGTGTGGCCATCTCCCCAGCCGAGTTGATTTCTCGCTTTCTGTCTCTCTGTCTCTCTATCTCTCTTTCTCTCTGGAGAGCGTACATGCTCTGTAGTAAAAAAAAAAAAAAAAAACT
>NW_006159769.1:92965-108612 GCF_000334495.1 Tupaia belangeri chinensis
AAGAAAGAAAGAAAGAAAGAAAGAAAGAAAGAAAGAAAAGAAAGAAAGAAAGAAAGAAAGAAAGAAAGAAAGAAAGAAAGAAAGAAAGGAAGGAAGATCTTAGTACTGTAATTGCATCTTGAATGTACAAAAATAGAATTAAAAATAATAGAAAGGGCACTGACTTGGAATTAGAATCCTAGGTTTTTCCTGGGTAAGTGTGCTGTCTAAGGAGAAGACTCATACAACTTTTCTGATCTTTGGTGCTTCATCTTAGAATGTAGCTAATAATATCTACCTAAAGTCGTTATTATGAAGATTAAATGGAAAATTAAAAGATAATGAAGTGCTTAGCATAAAGCAGACATTTCAAAAGACATTTTAGTGAATGATACTTTCCCCTTACATTTTTATTTATTTATTGATCCTGAGCCTCTCCCATAGGGGCATGCCTTCTGTGAAGAAGACATGACAAGTATTAGCCCATTTAATAGATGACCAAGTAAGGCAGAGCAGAAACTTAGCAATCTGGCTCCGCAAGGCTAGGGAATGACTTAGGTTACCTGGCTTCTGGATTGGATAAAAATTTTAGACTGAGAAATCCAGGGACGATAGTTTAATAATTTGGAAACTAGGACTTTACAGTGGTCTTTGGAAAGCAGGGACATTCACACTGCATGCCTTCGAGGTTTTAGAGGGATTGTAAAAAAAGGCAAATAAAAATAGCCTGACGTGATTTGAATTCAATAGACTGCAGTATAGTGTGTTCTGGGATGACTGCTATGGTCAGTGGTGAGCTCTCCCTTTTTCTTGGAGTGACTCAATATTTCTGGAGCATCCTTTAATTTTACACACCCTCATGATGCTATTGCATCATATAAGATGTACAAGTATTTAGGTCACCTGTTTTGTCTAACAACACAGAGAGTGGTACATATATTTATGGATCTTTTTATTGCAGTCACCTATACCAGCTCTCTGGAAACACCTGGGAAATTTATTCAGCAGCATATGTCTCCAGAATGCTTATTGGTACTCAGTAAGCTAAAGTGAAGTGCTTTGTGAGCTGAACTATTTTGACTATTAGTAATTTTCACATCTACTTTTTTCTGTTAGGTAAGAAATAAACTAGAATGTGATATACTTTTCTGTTATATTTTGAAAAATTATTTTTCATGTTTAAGTTGTTAGAAAATGTTAAGTGTTGATTTTCTTTTCCATTTTCATAGTATTATCAATTACTTAAATCTAATCTAGACTTATTAGCACATACCCTAAATTACATATTTCTCCTCTAGGAGGTGGGAAATTGTGCAATGGAGTACTTAGAAAAATTTACAAATATCTATGGATGTACTTTAGTTAAATGCCTACTTAATGCCTTAATTTTGAAATTACTTTAAATTTACAATTAATCAGTGTACTTATTTAAGTTTACAATATAGTTTTTCTAAGAATGCATGCAGTGCAGGGATCAGCAATTGGCATGATGGCTATGTCACTGGACTCCCATGTAGCCGACTGCAGTTTGAGTCCCTGACCTGGTGGCTTTAACTCACGCCGGAAGCGTGTGTGAGTGCCCAAGATCCCGAGAGGAGAAAGGAGGAGAAGGGATTGCGAGGTAGCCATCCCCCTGGGGGGGTGATTTCTCGATTTTTGTCTCTCTGTTTTTCTGGTGAGTGTACATGCCCTACAGCAAAAACAAAAACAAAAACAAAAAAACCCAAAAACCTCTCCAAAAAGAATACATGCAGTGCATGCATATCAAATCAAGTCAAAGATGTTACCATACTTTCAACAAATACCTTTTATATTCTTTTGTCTGTTTTCTGTCCCCCCCCATGGGAGGGGCTTAGGGAAAAAAAATGCCTTAATTTTAAACCCAGGCTTTTATGAGTAAAGACCATATTAAAAAACACAAGTCCACTTAGGTAATTTTTCTAATCATTGCAGTTCATTCAAATGGAATTTTCTAGCTTTAACAATGATGAAGTAATGATTTAAAAATTTTTTTTTGAGAGATTTTCACTGTAGGGCGCGTGCGCTCGCCAGACAGACAGAGAGAGACATAGAGACAGAAAGTGAGAAATCACCCCCCAGGGGGGATGGTCACGCCGCAATCCCTTCTCCTCCATTCTCCTCTCGGGATCTTGGGCACGCACGCACACGCGCCCGGCGTGAGTTTTAAGCCACCAGGTCCGGGACACGAACCGCGGTCGACTACGTGGGAGTCCAGCGACATAGCCATTACGCTAACTGCTGGTTCCCATGATTTAAAATTTTTGATGTGACCATCACACATGGTTTAAGTGGAAGGACAATTGTGCCTGTGGCATTTATCCACTTTTTACTCCAAAGGTTTTGACTCTTTGATGACTGTGTCACTTCCTCAGAAACAGAACATTCAGGAAAGACTCCTCAGACACCTTTTCTCTTACCTTCATTGACCCCATTATAAAACATTATGTCACAAAAAATAACCTCAAACAAACTTACTTTCTGTTTACACCTGTAAATTACACCTTGTTCCATTGGTTCCCAGGTGATTCGGGGGACCAGTTTGTAAGAGAAACGTAAGAAGCTTTGAGTGCTTGTCCTGGCTGAACTTCTGTTTCTATCTTCATGTAGACAGTACATGCCCCCCGCCCCCCATCAATGTATGTTGATAGGGTGTTTCTAAGCCAGGACCATCTTGTTTGGGGAAGCTTAAATTATTTTATGGATGGCCTATTCCACTTTCTTTTTCTTCTTCCTTCTTCCTTCTCTTCCTCCTCCTCCTTCTTCTAAGTTTATTCAACACAAAATAATCTCCTCCAAGTTTAATGAGATGGTTGGCCACATCCATGACCAAATCCATCTCTAGACTGGAACTGGATTGCTGACCTGGCCCCAGCCTCAGCTTTCTTGTCAGCAACAGGGAACACAGCACTCCATCTTTAAGTATCTCTGTCAGCTTCTTGTGAGTCTTGAAGGTCACTCACCCTCTAGACCCTTGGGAGAAGGCCTGCCAGTCTCAAGATGGCTTCGACATAGGTGACAGGCACAATCTAAGTGGACAGGTTGGGGTAACTATAGAGATACTGGATACTCTCACTGGTAAGTTTCCAGGAAAAACTATAGCATTGAGACTTAAGAGACTACATGGCCTTGATGGTAGGAAGGTTGGGGACATTCTTGTCTACCAACTCCAAGTGCTTGGCCATCATCACTCCCTCCTTAAAAAGGAATTCATAATGGCATTCCAGTTCTTCTTGGGCATCAACACCTTATTGGCTACAGGGTCTGAGGATGAGGCTGGAAAGCCCCACTTCTATTTACATAATAATGACATATATGCACAAATTTTGTTATTCCCAACATGTTGACTATGTTTTACACATTTAAAAATTATGCCCTGTAGGGGCTAGCAGGTGGTGTGGTGGTTAAGGTGCTGGACTCCCACATGGCCAACCAGGGAGTGAGTTTATGGAAATTTTTAGGTCCCATTGAAGGATCTTAATGATTTTGTCCATTGGCACAAAACTTTTATTGATTTTGTCATTGCTTTGGAATACTTGGGCAACCTAAATCTGAGGGCTTTTTACCTTCTATAACATGTAGTATTCACAAGTTGACAAATGATATACTCTTATCTAATAAAAGTTTTAGGAGACCAAGGCAGATTATCCAGGTTGTCGGAAAAGTCATGACGTATATTTCTATGCAAAAATGCATAACTTTTCTGATGACCCAATATATCAATGTGGAATAATCTCAGAAAGAGACAGAAAGACAGAAAGCAAGAAATCACCCATTGGGGGATGGCCATACTGCAATCCCTTCTCCTCCATTCTCCTCTCAGGATCTTGGGCATGCATGCATGCACATGTGCCCGGTATGAGTTTATGCTGCCAGGTCCGGGCCTTGAACTACTGTCTACTAGTGGGAATCCAGTGATGTAACCATTATGCCATCTGCTGGTCCCCAAAATATATGTTTTTAAAAAGTAAGTTGCAGAATAGTTTGTATGGTATGGCTTGCTATCAATAAGAGTTTTGGTCAATAGGAAGCTATTAATAGTTAAATTTTGGGGGAGTCAAAAATTATACAAGAAATTTGACTTCACATGAGATGGTACCCATAACTCTCACATTGTTTAGGGGTCTCAACTGTATACTATTCCCCAGATTCAGCAATTGTTAACAGTCTACCATATTTTCCTTTAATTTCTCTCTCTATATATACATGTTTTTCCAACAATTTGAGAAACAGTTGCAAAAGGCACAATGCTTCATTACTTAAGTACCTTGAAGTGTATTTTCTTTATAAAGGGCACTCTACATAGCCACAGGGCACCTGTGAAAAACAGGAAGTTAACATTGATATCACATTATCTCTTTTATTTGACATCTCTGTCTATCATCTATATTTATCTCTATTTCTATCTACCTTTCATCTACCAATCATTTATATCTATCTACTATCTATCTATCTATCTATCTATCTATCTATCTATCTATCTATCTATCTATCTAATCTATTTGTTGTGATTTTCAAGCTGCTAGGTCCGGGACTCAAACCACAGTCTGCCGTCAGCAGGAATCCAGTGCCTTAGCCACCATGCCACCTGTTGACCCAGATATTATACTGTCTTCTAATTCACAGATTCCCACTTAAATTTCACTGGTAATCTCAATAATGGTATTTATAAATCCAGGATCCAATCCAGAATTGTGCATGACATGAAGTTAGCATGTCTTTTTAGTTGTTTTCAATCTGAAACATCTAGTCTTTCCTTATTTTGACATTTTTGAAGTGTACAGGTCTCTCAGCTTGTGATGGTTTGATGTTTTGTCATGATTAGATTCAGATGTATCACAGGACTATCACGGAAATGGTGGTATGTTCTCAGTGCGTAGTATCAGAAGCCACATGATGTTGACTTAACCCAGCCCTTTTGATGTGAGCTTTTATCGTTTGGTTAAAATGGTGCCTGTTAGTTTCTTCACAATAAAGTTAATTAGTAAGTATTTTGTGGAGAGATAAGTTTTAAGACTGTATACATATCTGGTTCATCATTAAACCCTCATTCATTGATTTTGGCATTCACAGATCCTTTTTCCTAAACCAATTATTAAGATGTTTTATATATAACTGCAATGCTACCATTCTTTCTGCAATTATTAATTGACATCTACTATGCAGTAGAGCTTTACCTTATCTATTTAAATCAATATGGATTCACAGGATGCCTACTTTATTAAATTATAATCTATGATGAACATTCTTTATTTTGATGTTTCACTTGGCTCAGATTTGGCCAATAAGAGCCTTTGAAGCTGACTCCTGTGACTTTTGAAAGCACACATCACTCTTGGAGAACTTTATTTTCCATCATAAGAAATTCAAAGCTCATCTTGTACCTTCCCTGTCCCAGTCTTGGAATCAGCCATTTCTGTGAGGAGTTCTAGCTCCTTTCAGTTGAGAATGGTATTCAGAAACCAGGATTTAGGCATTAAAAGTGCTTGGTGCTTGGTTTCATGGATTCTAGTCCCTGTTATTGGGTAGAGCTAATGGCACACATGTACACACAAACATACATTATCTGTTTCTATATCTACATATTTTAGAAGACCTGCATCAGACTCCACTAATGACCCCAGTCACAGTTCAACACCACAACAGTTATTTTAGCTTTCCAACCTCCGTATTTGTACCTCTCTTCTTCAACAGTGAGAAAGCTGGCTCCCATTCTCCTCAAAGTATTTCACTAATTCTTTTGAATGTAACCAATCTCCCATCCATTGTGGCTGTCTTCTCGGTTCCAGAACCACTGACTCATGGTGGAGACTGTAGGTCTAGAGCCAAGAGATTTCCCCAAGTTCTGGAGTGGTATGCTCGCTGGGAGTTCCCATCCATATGGTTTTTATTGAATCTTGACTGTTTTACTGAGGGGGTTTTATTCATGGTTAAGTATGAGGTGTCTACAGTTAAACATTGGGCTTACATAACAGCTGTTTCTCTTGCTAGCAGTGTAATCTTGGGCAAACTAGTTACTCTTTATTAGCATCTAAGTTTTCTCTATTCAAATAGAAGGCACCGCAAACAGAGAGCAAGCCATCTCATTGTGTCTTGCTGATTTGGGTATCAATCCTGAGTCTCAGAATAATTACAGAAGCCTTCTCCAGTCAAGTGACCATTGATTTAATAATGACCAATAACTTGCAGTGGAGAGTTGAAAAGGTAATGGGTCTATGTATCAGCCAGGTGGGAGGGAAGCATCAAACACAGGGCTTGCCTGGATATCAATTCAACTGGGATAACTGTAACTCACTGCAAGAAAATGCAAATTTAGGACCTTAGTTTCTTTATTTACAAACTAAGGGTGGTGACACAGGCTTCCCTACCATTGAGAATTGTGTGAGGATTAAGTTTCCCAAGCACCTTCACTTTACCCTTTAAAAAGAACCCATCATCACTGTAGAAAATCTAGAAAATTCAGATAGGCAAAAGGAAGATAGTATCTATCACTTCTAGCTTCACCTGGCAAAGATTACAACTGTTTACATTTTGGAATAAGTCCTTCTGTTCTTCTCTCTTTCTTTCTTCCTTTTCTATTTTTTTTCTTCTTCTTTAAGTGTGAAAGCAACAGAGAGACAGAGATAGAAGAGAAAGTACCTTGTTTCTCCATCTTGTCAGGATTTAGGGCATGCATGCACATATGTCCAGTGTATTTTTCACCATAGTTGGACTTTCCCTTATCTATTTAAATCAATATGGATTCATGGGATGACTACTTTAGGGGTTGGCCATCTAGGATCTGACTCCCTTAACCATTTGGCCACAGGGCTAGCCCCTTCCAATCTTATTTCTATGCACATTAGGTCTAAGGCATTATTACTATGAGATCTCCACTCCCTTTTCTCTCTGTGCAAGGTGAGGACCATATGCCCTTTGGGTCCCACTCTATGATTCTCCTGAACCTCTTGTTGGCTAGATCTAGTAGTAAAATCCACATGGCAGTTAGCCAGCAGGCCAGGGTCTATGTATGCACTGTGTGTCAATACACGACACGCTCCTCCTGGTGGGCAGTCTGTGGCACTTGCTTCATAAGAGGCCCTTCTTCCTTTCCAGGTGGGAAAGGCTAGGGAACAGGTTTCCTCACTCTTTGATCCTAATGGGCCATCTACTGCGGATGCTGGCTGAAGTCCAGATTCCAGAGGAAACAACAGCACAACCTTTTTCTATTTAAATGGTACTCATTGAAGTTTCTTTGACAACTGTGGAACAATAATAGATTTAGATGTGGGGAAACCATATGTGTGAACTCTGGGTGGGAGATCACAGCTCTATGGTATGTAGGCACATTCACTTATGGACTTCCCATACCTTCTGCCCTTCCTTTGATGTTGAATCTGCTCATCAGCTAGCTTAATCACCATCTGCTTAGTTGTTCTGTACATGTTTTCTGTATTCTCAAAGATTACATAACACTGTATTGGTGCCTAGGGAGAGAAAATGGAGAGAAGAATACGAGAAAGCTAACTGCTTTTCCTCAGAATTGTCACCACACAACCAATGAAAGGATACTTGACCAAGTTCCAGTTTACTTTGCATCTCTTCGACTATTTCCTCAGAGTACCCATGTTGTTCCCATCCTGTGTGTCCATCAGAATTCACCAGCCTAGGGCTCTACTCTGTTCTGTAATCTTTATGTTTTCATTCACTTAAGGAACATCTGTGTTTTACAATGTTTGCTGTACAGAGCTCTTTAGTTTAATGCAGTCCCACTTGTTTATTTCTGCTTTTATTGTCTGTGCCCCTAGTGTTACAGCCAGCAATTTGTTGCTCCACCCAGCAGCTATGGTCTATGTATGCACTGTGTGTCAATGCACCATGTGCTCCTCCTGATGGGCAGTGTCAAGAAGATTTTCCTCTATGTTTTTTTTCTGGGGGTTTTATAGTTTCAGGTCTTATATATGTCTTTAACATATTTAGAGTTGGTTTTTATGTATACTGTAAGATGAGTCTAATTTCATTCACTTGCATGTAGACCTAGTTTGCCCACTCCCATTTGTTGAAGAGACTATCTTTTCCTCATTGCTTTTTAATTTTTTTTAATTGTCAGAGGGTGTGTGCTCACCAGAAGGAGATGAAGAGACAAAGAGAGAGAGATAAGAAAGTATCTCCCAGTGGGATGAGGTAACACACCAATCCCTTTTCCTCCATTTTTCATCTGGTCTGGATTTCGGGCATGCACGCACATGGGTCTGATGTTGTTTTCAAGTCACTGGGGTCAGGATTTGAACCATAGTCAGCCATGTGGGATCTAGCTCCCTTACCTACTAGGCTACAGGGCCGGACCTGCTCATTGTGTATTTTTGGTATGCTGTTGAAGATCAATTGATCATATATGTGTGGGCTTCTTTCTGGGCTCTCTATTCTGTTTCATTGGTCTCTATGTCTGTCATGATGCCAGTACTATACTGTTTGGAAATTGTGTGATGTATCCAAATCTGTTTTACTTTCTCAATATTGCTTTGGTTATTTGGAGACTTTTGTGGTTCCATATGTATTTTTGGATTTTTTAAAATATGTTTGTACATGTCATTGGGGTTTTTACAGAGATAGCACGGAATCTAGGGGTTGCTTTGGGTCATATGGACATCTTAACAATATTATCTTCCAACCCATGAAAATGTGTATGTATATATATGTGTGTGTGTGTGTGTGTGTGTGTGTATGTATGTGTGTGTATTTTGCTATAGCTTGTGGGTACTTGCCAGAGAGAGACAGAGAGAGAGAAAGAAAGTGAGAATTCACCTCGTGGCGGAAATGGCCACACTGTAATCTCTTCTCCTACAGTCTCCGCTCAGGATTTTGGGCATGAACATACATACACACATGCCAGGCATGATTTTCAAGCTGCTGGGCCTGGGACTCAAACTGCTCAGTCAGAGTCTAGCTGCCTTAATCTGCACACCATCTGCTGGCCCCCCAAAAGCTAGTTTTTTGTTTTGTTTTGTTTTGTTTTGTTTTGTTTTGTTTTGTTTTAATTGCCAGAGTGCACATGCTCTCACATATGCATGCACAAGACAGAGAAAGCACCCCCCAGTGGGGTGTGGTCGTACTGCAATCCTTTTTCCTTCACTTCTTAATCCTATCAGGATTTTAAACATGCAAGCACATGTACCTGACTTGTTTTTCAAGTCTCTAGCACTGGGATTTGAACCGTAGTCAGCCATGTCGGAGCCAGCTTCTTATGCAAAGACTTTTTCAGGCAAATTAAAGTGGGGAGTTTTCTTTCCTAGCAACCTTATATAAGGGATGTTAGAGAAAGCTCTTTAGGCAGAAGAAAAATCATACTAGATGAAAACCTGGATCTACATAAAGGAAAAAGTGTTACAGAAATGGCAAGTATGTGGATATATAAGATATCTTATATATAAAATATAAGATGCTTTTCCCCCTTTAAAATGCTTTTAAAAGAAAAATGACCTTTTAAAGCTAAAGAGAGAGTAGGAATTTGTCAAATTAAAATGTATGGGGCCAGCAGGTGGCATAGTGGTTAAGGCACTGAAATCCCACTTAACCAATCAGGATTTGAGTCCCAGACTCAGTGACTTGAAAATCATGTGGGACTGGGACCAGTAGATGGCATAATGGTTACATCGCTCCCATATGGTTGACCATAGTTTGAGTCCCAGACCCAGTGGCTTGAAACTCATGCTGAACTCATGTTGTGTGTTCCCAAATTCATGAGAGGAGAATGGAGGAGCAGGGATTGAGTCATAGTCATCCCTCCTGGGGAGGTGATATCTCACTTTCTCTCTCTCTCTGTCTCTTTCAGGCAAGCACATATACCCTAGGGCAAAAGTCTGAAATAAAAAATGTATGCAGTCAGCTTGTGGTATGGTAGTTAAGACTGCTGACATGGCTGATGGTGCAGTTCCAGTCCCAAACCCAGTTGAGAGACATGCTGGGTGCATGTGCGTGTGTGCCTAAAATCCTAAAAGGAGGCAGATATGGAGGAGAAGGGATTTCAGCGTGACCATTCCATGGGGGACATGTTCTCACTTTCCCTCTCTTTCTGTCTCCATCTGTGAGTGCACATGTCCTCTGGCAAAAGTACAAAATAAAAAAAGTATGAAAACAAAAGCACAGAAGGTGGAAGAATAAAAAGATAAAATTATGTTGTCCTAATTTTTCTTACACTATGTGTAGCATGTAATAATATTAGACTGTGATAAGTAAACAATATATATTATAAGCCCTAAAGGAACCCCTACAAATCAAAAACAAATATGCAAGCACATATATGTAAAACTTAGTCAATAGCTAATAAACCAATAGTCAAGATAAATGGAATCATAAAAAATACTCAATGAACCCAAAAGATAATAGGAAAAGAGGAAAAAAGAAAAAAGAAAATGGGACAAATACTAAACAAACATCAATATGGTGGACTTAAACTCAACTATGTCAGTAATACATTCAATGTAAAATTCTAAACTGCAAAATAATAAGAAAAATTGATCAAACTAAAAGCTGGCTCTTTAGGAAAACCAACAAACTTCCAGCTAAATTGATCAAGAATAAAAAGAAAAACATAAATTACCACTATCAGGAATGAAAAACGAATGTCACCTCAGAGCCTAGAGACGTTAAATGGTGGTAGAAGAATATTATGAACAACTTTATGCCCGTAAGTTTAGCACTTTAGGTGAAAAGAACCTGTGGAAAACCTAGGAAAGGCGGTGGCATACACCTTCCCCTCACACCTGTATTCTACCTACTAACCACCCTAGTGTCTTTCCTACCCGTAGACTCTGTGTGCTCTGAGACCTATAAGTATAATAAGCTTTGTTTTCCTGAGCCTCTCTGTTTCTTCTTGTGCTGCATTAGAATGACCATCTCATGAACAAATTAGAAAACAAATTCCAACTAAAGTCGTAGCAGAATTTTTCTGGAAGACAGCGACAAACTGTAAATTTGTGTGCAATTGCATAGAGCCTAGAATTGATAAAATAATTTTTTAAATAAAAAATCTAACCAGCAGTTAGCGTAATGGCTATGTCGCTGGACTCCCATGTAGTCGACCACGGTTCGTGTCCCGGACCCGGTGGCTTAAAACTCATGCCGGGCGCGTGTGCGTGCGTGCCCAAGATCCTGAGAGGAGAATGGAGGAGAAGGGATTGCGGCGTGACCATCCCCCCTGGGGGGTGATTTCTCGCTTTCTGTCTCTATGTCTCTCTCTGTCTGTCTGGTGAGCGCACTCGCCCTACAGTGAAAATCTCTCCAAAAAAAAAAGGAAAAAAAAAATCTGAGGGATCACCATATGGTATGGTGGTTAAGGTACTGGGCTCCCACATAGCCAACTGTGGTTTGAGTCTCAGACCTGGTAGCTTGAAAATCACTCCAGGCACATGTGTGTGCATGCCCAAAATCCTAGGAGAAGAAAGGGGGAGAAGGGAATGCAGCATGGCCATCCTTCCTGTGGGGTTACTTCTCACTGTCTCTCTCTGTCTCTGGTGCATGTATGCAACTTATTGCAAAAGCCTTAAGAAAAAAAAAAGATTGAAGGATTCAAATTACATAAAGACTTACTATTGAGACTGTATTATTGACATAGATTTGCACATACAGATCAATGAGAAAGAATTGAGTCCAAGAATATATTCAAACATGTAGATCAATTGATTTTCCACATAGGTGCCAACATAATCTAATGAAGAAATAACAGTATTTCCAACAAACCAAGCTGGAACAAGTAGCTATCCATATGGGGAAAAGAAACTCCCCCAAATCATTACCTGGTGAACAAGTCAATTGCGGTATATCTAAGCAATGGAATCCTACTCACCAATAAAAATAAATAAACTTTGATGTACTGAAGAATGTGAATGAATCCAAAAAGTTAAATGAAAGAAGTCAGGCTATACAAAAGACTACATATTATGTTATTACATTAAAGGTAAGAGTATGGTGACAGAAAGAAGACCAGTGATTGTCAGAGTTGAGGGACAGGATGAGACTAACCGACAAGGATCGTATGACAGTTTCTGGGATAATATTGACATTCTGTACCTTTACTGTGGTCCTTGGTTATGTGACTTTGACCTTTAGTCACAACACAAAACAAGTACTTCAAATTAGAAGATTTAATTGCATGTAAATTAGAACTCAATAAACTTGATTTTCAAAAATGCTGTCACAGTTTGGATGACCCATTATATGATTATCCATTAGTTCCTTTCTTTTTTGTGACATTGAACTCAGAAAGTTGATTTTCTCTTGCTGCCTAGAGATTCTTGTTTAGCCTTTATGACTATTATTCTGGTTACAGCAATTTAAAAATATTCAACTTGATGCAATTTAGGATTTAGCACATCTTCTAAAGAAATTAACTGGAAAGTGCCCAGGGAAAAATTCTTCAGGATTAGGTGCTCACATATCTCCTCAATCCTAAACCACTGTCTCCACCAGCACCAGATGATAGGGCTGGCTATTCTTCATTTCACATAACATTACAGTGTCCACGACATCTTTTATTTTTGAGGTTGTCTTTATTATCGAGTGCTTCTCAAAGCCCTCAGGGTAAAGCCCATATTTTCAGCATGACCAAAAAAGACCACACTCATCTGTCTGCATCTTTCTTCTCAGCATCCTTTCTTACCTCTCCAACCTTTCAGCCATGAGAAGTGCTGATCTTGTCCTAAGGAAACTTCACTTTCTCTTGCTTCCAGATCTCACTTATGTGCTCCCATTCTTAATTTGAATGTCCGTATTTTCCTTCCCCATTTTTTTTTTCTTGTACAATTCATCTTCCTTATCTCCTGGGATTCAGTATAGATGTCACCTGCCCCAGGAATCTTGACCCTTCAGAGTTACGTTAGGTGTTTCTCTTGAATGCAACAATGACACTGCTTATGCCCCTAAATCTGGAAATACCTTCGAGCTCCACATCTAATCTTGCCCAAGTCCAGTTCTACACTCCCTTGGGTAAGCCAACAAATTCCTTATATGGCTAAAATCATTTTGTCTTGAGTTGTCTTTGTCTTAGTGCCATAACCAATAGTGCCAAGCTAAAAAGGAAGGCTGGGGCACAGAAAATGAAATGAAAGAAATTTATTTGAGGTTCAGGATGATTTACCTCAATCGACAGATTCAAGTTGCCTAGAACATGCATACCAAAATGGCTGCCAAGAGGGCTGGTTTATATAACAAAGAGAAGAGCATGAAGAAGGGAGGTTACAGTTGTTTATTGATAATTCACAATGGTCCATTTAAATTAACACAGGCAACTGAATGGTTATTCATTCTTTATTTCATGGGTTCCACATACAATGGAGAAAGGGTAAGAAGTCATGTAAAGTTGTAACTTTTTGTAGTGTCAATTTGTTTGTTGTACACCAGACAAGCTTATTGGACAGTAACCCCAATGTTACGTGTGAAACCTAACCAAGGCCTCATGCTTATGCCTCTCTTAGGATTTTAGGAGACTTGCATTCCATCAACTGCTCTGAACTGCTTTTCTTTTGCACTAACATAATTTATAATTATGAAATTGTTATAATCATTTTTCAGTGTTCAGGAGAAACATTTTTAGGAAGGTGGTAAAAAAGGGGCCATTGGGACACAGTCATGAGAACTGGCAGAAAATCTAGTAGGTGTTGGTTGCATCTATTTCTAACATGTTTCTGTTAGCTAAACTCAGGCTGCTGGAGCTCCAAATATGCTTCTGGTTAGTAGAATTAAGTCAAGTAGAAGAAGAAAAAGCAAATTATATTAAGATTTAAAAAATAATAACAAGAGGGCTTTTGTTATTACATTGTGAGTGAGTTCTACTCTTAAAAGTGGTCCTAGAGAAGCTAACTGAGCAGTTGTCAGCCTGTTCCAGGCTAGGGGAGTTGGGGATGCCAAAGCAAAGGTTTACGGAGAGGAAGCTCCTGGACAAACTCAGAGCTGTCCCTCACAAGGCTCTTTTGTAACTCTACATCAGGGCATAGTTTGATGGTCAGTCTGAATAATTTGTTAATCTACATACATCAACATTCTTCAAAGTTCTCATGTATCATCACAATGGAGGGATGTATGTTTATAATTCAAAGATTTGGATATCATCTTATTGATAAAATTTTATTTAGTAATATCCTGTAACTCACTGATCTCTAACAGAGAAAATTCTCCCCCAGAATGATCTCATAGAAAAAGTAGGCCCTAGGGAACCAGCAGTTAGCGTAATGGCTATGTCGCTGGACTCCCACGTAGTTGACCATGGTTCGCATCCCGGACCCGGTGGCTTAAAACTCACGCTGGGCGCGTGTGTGTGCGTGCCCAAGATCCCGAGAGGAGAATGGAGGAGAAGGGATTGCGGCGTGACCATCCCCCCTGGGGGGTGATTTCTCGCTTTCTGTCTCTATGTCTCTGACTGTCTGGCGAGCTCACGCACCCTATAGCAAAAAACCTCTCCAAAAGAAAAAAAAAGAAAAAGTAGTCCCTAGACTTTTATTTTTCAGCTGAAGAAGTGGAATCCAAGAGAGCCATGATTTGTCCAAGGTCACACACTGATGGTAACAGAGTTGAGACTTGATTGTGAGACCTCTGACTGGTTGTCCACTACTTTTCTGAATGTATCACCATGACCCTAAACACCACCTTCATTTTATAATTCAGAGGCATATAAAGAGAAACAAGCTCATATACAGATGGATCTTCCAACTAGCAGATGACAATCTACTGAGAAATCTAAAAGTGTACTTGGTCACTTTCTAGATTTACAGTATGTAACGCTCCACAGGCGAGCAGTTGCTTCAGTTCTTTCTAAGAATTGCTTTCTCTCAGCTACCCTACCAGGGATCTTAGGAGGTTGGGGATAGTAAAAGTAACATCTTATTATATAAAGGGTCCTCACAGTGTTATAATAAAGATAATAAGCTTCTGCTTAAGAAATTGTTTTAAAAATTTGATTTTTTTCTTTTCTTTAAATTTATTATTTTTACATTAATTCACTATACATCATTACAGCATACAAAATGAATTTTCTATCCAGAATACACTGTATATTGGCTCAATCAAGCACATCAACATATGTGTTATCAACAAATAATTTTCCATTTCTTTTTCTTAATGAACTTAATTCGTCTAAATATTTGCAATGGCAAGCACAGCTGATATATACATATACATGAACCCAAGACTGACTTTAGGCATAAATCTCAGTGAGTAGAATGAACATACTATAAAGTAGTACCTAGCTGGGGATGTATAGCTTACTGCAGTCATCAAATATGCATTTTTAAAAAAATTCAATAAGAACAGTTTTAGTGTTTTTTATTTTCCTCCTGAAACTTTTTTTTAAATTAATTTACATTCATTCCCTGAGCATCGTCACAACATACTAAATGTAATTTCCCATCTAGAATAAACTGCATAGTGGCTTAATCATACATGTTACCACCAATAATATTCCATTTCTAGTTTCATATATTCATATATATATATTTCTTTTTTAACCCCATGTCTGATCCTCTGCCCTCTCCCACTCTCTTTTTACACTATCTCTGCTGTCTACAGTTGTCTTCAATTCCTTTTCTCCCAACATTTTGTTGATCACACAGTATCATATGTAATCTAACTACTTTCAACAGCAAGTTCAGCTGGTAATTTCAAGAAAAGCAGTTTTGAAC
>NW_006159769.1:108809-114178 GCF_000334495.1 Tupaia belangeri chinensis
AAGACACATTATAGCCAGATTGACCAAAACCACAGACAAAGACAAGATACTAAGATTGGCAAGAGAAAAATGGCAAGTTACCTACAAAGGGTATCCCATCAGACTAACAGCAGACCTGTCATCGGAAACAATGTGAGCAAGGAAAGAATGGGAAAATATATTCTAAGTGTTAAAAGAAAAGCAATTTCAACCGAGAATACAGTACCCAGCAAGATTATCGTTCATTTCAGAAGAAAAGACACGAACATTCTTAGATAAACAAAACCTGAAAAGAATTTACCAGCACCAGATCAGATTTCCAAGAAGTTCTTAAGGGAGTGCTATGTCAGTAAAATTAAATGCCGACACAGAAATAAGAGTTCAAAAACTAAGAAAATGGGCAACTTAATTGTAGGGACAAAGTCTGGAGTTGAATATTATATCCCAGAATTCAATCTGGAAGATTGAACCACAACAGAAGAAAGATTAAGTACATGATACTGAACTCAAGAAACAGCATTCTGTGACTTGACTAAAATTTTGATTTTCAGGACTAGCAGATGGTATAATGGTTATGTCACTGAACTCCCACATAGTTGATGGCAGTTTGTGTCCCAGACCTGGCAGCTCAGAACGTGTGTGTGTGCCCATCCTCCCAGGGAGGAGGGGAGTAATTTCTTGCTCTCTATCTCTCTGTCTCTCCAGCATGCACACACATCCTATAAGAACAACAAAAAGAACTCTCTCTCAAAATTTTTTTAAAAATAATTTTCTACCTTACTGTGAATAACACAAAAAGCTATGATCTTTTTTTCTGATCTTGTTAAAATTTTTAATGTGCTATCAGTCCATTTCCCACATAAGTGAAAGAAATATATGGAACATAATTTTGTCTTAGAAGCAAAGGATTCTGTAATGGTCTATACCAATATCAATTCACAATTCAGGGATTAGGACCACTGAAGAACTTCTACCCAGACTTCACCCTCCTGTCCCCCAGATCTAGCCAGGAGCCAGGACAAGCCAATGACCAGCCATTTATATCTGAGTTCTGAGCGGCCCAGATCTAGCCAGGAGCCAGTTTAGAGCACCTTATTTATTCTCTCTGGCTCTCTCCACCTCTCTCTCTCTCTCTAGTTTTATTTTTTTTAAACTCTTAGCTCTCTGTCGCTCCTTTATCTTGTTAATTTTTACCCTGCCCCCCACCCCCCCACACACACACACTCTGCATAGGACAAGCCAATCACCAGCCATCTATATCTGAGTTCTGAGCAGCCTCATTCAGGGATTAGAATCACCGAGTTCTGCTCAGACTTCACCCTCCTGCTCCCCCCCCCACCCCAATCTAGCCAGGAGCCAGTTTTAAGCACCCTATTTGTTCTCTCTGTCTTTCTATATAGTTTAAATTTTTTAAACAAATTTAATTTTTAGCTTAATTTTTTCTTTTTTAATTGTTTTTGTCTTTTTTCTCATTTTGATTTTTTCTTTTCCTTTTTCTTTTCTTTTTACCTTTCTCACATTTATGCTCAGCCTCCACACACTGAATTTCTAGGGAGGTCTTGGTGCACAGTAGCCAAATATCTGAATACTTTTAGGTCAGATTAATCCTCAATTTCCACTGAATTTTTTTCACAGAGGGAGAAAAATGGTACTGTTTAAAGGTTGCAGGTCACTTCCTCCTGCGTGCCTCTGAATGTTCAGATTAAACTCCCCAGAACTAGGAAAGAATGTATCATCCATCAGATGACCAGAAACTACTGCAGAGTCACAATAAACATGAGAAACCAAGAAAATATCTCTCCACTAAGGCAAAAGAATAATGCCTATCTCCCACAGACAATACAAGGGAACTCATGGAAATGTCAGATAAATAATTTAAAATATTCATAATGACAAAGCTAACAGAGATGCAAAAAGAGAGAGACAATAAACTCCAGAAGATGCAGGAGAAAAGAGACAATGAGTTCCAGGAGATGAGAAAGTTCTTGCATGATCTGAAACAAGAAATACACATCATAAAAAAGAACCAAATGGAATTGTTAGAGATGAAGGCTGTAATATAGGAAATGAAAACCTCCCTTGAAAGTATTAAAAGCAGATTAGATCATGCAGAAGAGTGAATCACAGATGTAGAAGATAGAACCTCTGACCTAGAAAAAATCACCAAAAAGACTGAGAAAATAAGCTAGAAAAATTAGAATAACCTACGAGTAATACTAGATCCCATTAGACTCCCAAACAGTCAGATCATCAGTATCTAGTAGGTGAAGAAACTAATAAGGGCATTGATAATCTATCCCATGAAAAACTGGAAGAAAACTTTCCAAACCTCGAGAGGCACTAAAATATCCAGACCCAAGAAATACAAATGACCCCACATAGAATCAACCCAAGAAGATCTTTTCCAAGGCAAGTCATAGCCAGATTGGCCAAAACTATGGACAGAGACAAGATACTAAAAATGGCAAGAGAGAAATAATGCAAGCAAGAAAAGAATGGGAAAATATATTCAGTGTTAAGTAAAAAACAATTTCAAGCAAGAATTCTGTATCTTTCATAACATTCTTAGATAAACAAAACCTGAAAGAATTCACCAACACCAGACCAGCTCTCCAAGAAGTGCTGAAGGGAGTGCTATACCAGGAAAACTAAAGTCAACACACAGAAATAGAAGTACATAAAAATTGCATCCTGAGATGGTTACTGAACTTGAGCTGTGAAATATTGCTTTCCTTTACCAAAAATGAAGATTTTTTGCTGAGACTTCCCCCTTCAGAATCATTTTTAGTGGCCTATATGTACTAAGTGTCTAGACAGGTTAAAGCGAACAAGATCCAAACATCTGAATATGATTAGGGTCATAATATTCATCTATTCCCGCTGAATCTGATGTACAAAGAGTGAAAACAAAACAGAAGAGAGATAGCAGATCACCTCCTTCTGCATGCCTCTGAATGCTCAGAGTGAACTTCAAGAATTAGGAAGAAACACACCACCAATCAGATGACTAGAAATCACCACAGGGGCACAAGAAATATGGGAAAGCAAGAAAATACCTCTCCTCCAAGGGAAAAGAGTAACTCCTCTTCACCTGCAGACAGTACAATAAAACTCATGGAAATGTCTGATAAAGAATTTAGAATATTCATAGTGAAAAAACTAACAGAGATGAAAGAGAAGAGAGACAATGAACTGCAGAAGAGGGGGGAGGAAGGACTGAAAAATTCCAGGTGAGGAAATTCTTGCAAGGTCTAAAAGAGGAATTACACACTATATAAAAAAATCAAAGTCAAAATCTCCCTTGAAAGTATTAAAAGCAGACTAGATCATACAGAAAATAGAATCTCAGATGTAGAAGATAGAATCACTGGCCTAGAAAAATCCACCATGAAGACAGAAAATTGCCCCCCAAAATGAGAATAATATATGAGAAGTACTAGATACCATCAAATGTCCAAACATCCGGATAATTGGTATCCCAGAAGACGAAGAGACTATAAGGACATTGATAATCTATTTCATGAAATCCTGGAAGGAAACGTTCCAAACCTAGAGAGGCATTCAAAGATCCAGTCCTAAGAAATACGAAGGACCCCCAAAAGAATCAACCCAAGAAGATCTTCTCCATGACACATTATAGCCAGTTTAACCAAAACCACAAAGACAAGATACTAAGATTGGCAAGACAAAAATGTCAAGTTACCTACAAATGATATCTCATCAGGCTAACAGTGGACCTCTCATCAGAAACAATGAGAGCAAGGAAAGAATGAGAAAATATATTCAAAGTGTTAAGGGAAAAGCAATTTCAACAAAGAATACTGTACCCGGCAAGATTATCCTTCATCTGGGAAGAAAAGATACGAACATTCTCAGATAAACAAAATCTGAAAGAATTTACCAATACCAGACCAGATCTCCAAGAAGTTCTCAAGGGAGTTAAATACAGGAGAATTAAATACAGACACAGAAATAAGAATTGAAAATCTAAAAAAAGGGCCAGCTTAATTGTAAGGACAAGTCTGGAGTCGAATATATCCCAGAACTTAATCAGAAAGATCAAATCACAACAGAAGATAAAGTACATGAGACTGAACTGGTGAAATAGAATTTTATGACTTTTGACCAAGACATTGCTGATTTATTTTAGGCTTTGTTTTCCAGTTTTAAGTATTTTTGTCCTGTCTTGAGCTGCCAATAGGTTCATGTACCTACTATTTGAACAGAATCCTAACCTTTTTCCTGGCTTTAAGTTTTAAGCAAAGTTCCTTGGCATTTCTTTGTTTTATTAAAGCTAAAACTACTTTTCTTCAAATTAAAAAAATATATTTAAAAAATACCTATTCAATGACTGTAGTAAGCTATATAGCATCAGCTAGGTGCTACCTAATAGTATATTCATTCTACTCAGAGTTTCAAGACTAAAGCCAGACATGTATTCAGAAGCATGTATATACCAGCTGAACTTGCTATTGAAAGTAGTCAGATTATTTAAGAAATTTTGTGAATCAATAAAATGTGGGAAAAAAGGAATGGAAAACAACTGTAGACACTTGAGATAGTGTAGGAGGAGGGCAGGAAATGGCAGAGGGTGAGAAATAGGGGTAAAAAATATATATGCATATATATATATATAAATCTAGAAAAAGAAAATTATTGACAATAACATGTGTGATTAAGCCACTATGCAGTATATTCTGGATGGGATATATCATTTTATATGCTGTGATAATGCTCAGGGAATGAATGTAAATAAATTAATTGATAAAAAAAAAATTTCAGAAAATAAATAAATAAGTAAAAAGAAACAAAAAGAATACAGAAAAACAACCAAGAAAATGTCCAGCCTAATGGTAGGGACCTGTCCGGAGTTGAATGTTAACTTCCAGAGTTTAAATGGAAACATCAGATCACAGTGACAGTGAAAATTCAATAAAAGAGAGATTAATTAAATGAGAATAAACAGATAAAATAGAATTTTTTTTTTACTTTAGACTAAAGCATTACTGATTTTCTTCAATGATTTGATTTCCATTCTTAAAATTTCATTTTAAGAATTTTTGTCTTCTCTTGAACTGTTGATGGGGTCATCTACATACTGTTTGTACTAAACCCTAACCTTTTTCCTGGCTTTAAGTCTTAAGCCAATTTCTCTTAACATTTTTTGATTTTGAGCTATTAAAACTAAAACTGTTTTTGTTGAAATTAAAAAATGCATAGAAAAATATTAATTCTCATTGCACAGTATTGATGCAAAAACTTAGGAGACATTTTCAGATAAACAAAACCTGAAAGAATTTACCAACACCAGACCAGATCTCCAAGAAGTTCTCAAGGGAGTGTTATACCAGGAAAATTAAATACAGACACACAGAAATAAGAGTTCAAAA
>NW_006159769.1:114260-134178 GCF_000334495.1 Tupaia belangeri chinensis
ACACTATCTCTGCTGTCTACAGTTGTCTTCAATTCCTTTTCCCCCAACATTTTGTTGATCACACAATATCATAAGTAATCTAACTACTTTCAATAGCAAGTTAAGCTGGTAATTTCAAGAAAAGCAGTTTTGAACTGGTAAGGATATTCCCTTGAAACTTAAAGCCTAGAAACAGGTTAGTATTCTGTCCAAATAGTAGGTACATGAACCTACTGACAGCTCAAGACAGGACAAAAATCCTTAAAACCAGACAACAAAGCTTAGAAGAAAAGCATCAATATTTAGTCAAGAAATACAAAGGACCCTAAATAGAATCAACCCAAGAAAATCTTCTCCAAGACACATTATAGCCAGATTGACCAAAACCACAGACAAAGACAAGATACTAAGATTGGCAAGAGAAAAATGGCAAGTTACCTACAAAGGGTATCCCATCAGACTAACAGCAGACCTGTCATCGGAAACAATGTGAGCAAGGAAAGAATGGGAAAATATATTCTAAGTGTTAAAAGAAAAGCAATTTCAACCGAGAATACAGTACCCAGCAAGATTATCGTTCATTTCAGAAGAAAAGACACGAACATTCTTAGATAAACAAAACCTGAAAAGAATTTACCAGCACCAGATCAGATTTCCAAGAAGTTCTTAAGGGAGTGCTATGTCAGTAAAATTAAATGCCGACACAGAAATAAGAGTTCAAAAACTAAGAAAATGGGCAACTTAATTGTAGGGACAAAGTCTGGAGTTGAATATTATATCCCAGAATTCAATCTGGAAGATTGAACCACAACAGAAGAAAGATTAAGTACATGATACTGAACTCAAGAAACAGCATTCTGTGACTTGACTAAAATTTTGATTTTCAGGACTAGCAGATGGTATAATGGTTATGTCACTGAACTCCCACATAGTTGATGGCAGTTTGTGTCCCAGACCTGGCAGCTCAGAACGTGTGTGTGTGCCCATCCTCCCAGGGAGGAGGGGAGTAATTTCTTGCTCTCTATCTCTCTGTCTCTCCAGCATGCACACACATCCTATAAGAACAACAAAAAGAACTCTCTCTCAAAATTTTTTTAAAAATAATTTTCTACCTTACTGTGAATAACACAAAAAGCTATGATCTTTTTTTCTGATCTTGTTAAAATTTTTAATGTGCTATCAGTCCATTTCCCACATAAGTGAAAGAAATATATGGAACATAATTTTGTCTTAGAAGCAAAGGATTCTGTAATGGTCTATACCAATATCAATTCACAATTCAGGGATTAGGACCACTGAAGAACTTCTACCCAGACTTCACCCTCCTGTCCCCCAGATCTAGCCAGGAGCCAGGACAAGCCAATGACCAGCCATTTATATCTGAGTTCTGAGCGGCCCAGATCTAGCCAGGAGCCAGTTTAGAGCACCTTATTTATTCTCTCTGGCTCTCTCCACCTCTCTCTCTCTCTCTAGTTTTATTTTTTTTAAACTCTTAGCTCTCTGTCGCTCCTTTATCTTGTTAATTTTTACCCTGCCCCCCACCCCCCCACACACACACACTCTGCATAGGACAAGCCAATCACCAGCCATCTATATCTGAGTTCTGAGCAGCCTCATTCAGGGATTAGAATCACCGAGTTCTGCTCAGACTTCACCCTCCTGCTCCCCCCCCCACCCCAATCTAGCCAGGAGCCAGTTTTAAGCACCCTATTTGTTCTCTCTGTCTTTCTATATAGTTTAAATTTTTTAAACAAATTTAATTTTTAGCTTAATTTTTTCTTTTTTAATTGTTTTTGTCTTTTTTCTCATTTTGATTTTTTCTTTTCCTTTTTCTTTTCTTTTTACCTTTCTCACATTTATGCTCAGCCTCCACACACTGAATTTCTAGGGAGGTCTTGGTGCACAGTAGCCAAATATCTGAATACTTTTAGGTCAGATTAATCCTCAATTTCCACTGAATTTTTTTCACAGAGGGAGAAAAATGGTACTGTTTAAAGGTTGCAGGTCACTTCCTCCTGCGTGCCTCTGAATGTTCAGATTAAACTCCCCAGAACTAGGAAAGAATGTATCATCCATCAGATGACCAGAAACTACTGCAGAGTCACAATAAACATGAGAAACCAAGAAAATATCTCTCCACTAAGGCAAAAGAATAATGCCTATCTCCCACAGACAATACAAGGGAACTCATGGAAATGTCAGATAAATAATTTAAAATATTCATAATGACAAAGCTAACAGAGATGCAAAAAGAGAGAGACAATAAACTCCAGAAGATGCAGGAGAAAAGAGACAATGAGTTCCAGGAGATGAGAAAGTTCTTGCATGATCTGAAACAAGAAATACACATCATAAAAAAGAACCAAATGGAATTGTTAGAGATGAAGGCTGTAATATAGGAAATGAAAACCTCCCTTGAAAGTATTAAAAGCAGATTAGATCATGCAGAAGAGTGAATCACAGATGTAGAAGATAGAACCTCTGACCTAGAAAAAATCACCAAAAAGACTGAGAAAATAAGCTAGAAAAATTAGAATAACCTACGAGTAATACTAGATCCCATTAGACTCCCAAACAGTCAGATCATCAGTATCTAGTAGGTGAAGAAACTAATAAGGGCATTGATAATCTATCCCATGAAAAACTGGAAGAAAACTTTCCAAACCTCGAGAGGCACTAAAATATCCAGACCCAAGAAATACAAATGACCCCACATAGAATCAACCCAAGAAGATCTTTTCCAAGGCAAGTCATAGCCAGATTGGCCAAAACTATGGACAGAGACAAGATACTAAAAATGGCAAGAGAGAAATAATGCAAGCAAGAAAAGAATGGGAAAATATATTCAGTGTTAAGTAAAAAACAATTTCAAGCAAGAATTCTGTATCTTTCATAACATTCTTAGATAAACAAAACCTGAAAGAATTCACCAACACCAGACCAGCTCTCCAAGAAGTGCTGAAGGGAGTGCTATACCAGGAAAACTAAAGTCAACACACAGAAATAGAAGTACATAAAAATTGCATCCTGAGATGGTTACTGAACTTGAGCTGTGAAATATTGCTTTCCTTTACCAAAAATGAAGATTTTTTGCTGAGACTTCCCCCTTCAGAATCATTTTTAGTGGCCTATATGTACTAAGTGTCTAGACAGGTTAAAGCGAACAAGATCCAAACATCTGAATATGATTAGGGTCATAATATTCATCTATTCCCGCTGAATCTGATGTACAAAGAGTGAAAACAAAACAGAAGAGAGATAGCAGATCACCTCCTTCTGCATGCCTCTGAATGCTCAGAGTGAACTTCAAGAATTAGGAAGAAACACACCACCAATCAGATGACTAGAAATCACCACAGGGGCACAAGAAATATGGGAAAGCAAGAAAATACCTCTCCTCCAAGGGAAAAGAGTAACTCCTCTTCACCTGCAGACAGTACAATAAAACTCATGGAAATGTCTGATAAAGAATTTAGAATATTCATAGTGAAAAAACTAACAGAGATGAAAGAGAAGAGAGACAATGAACTGCAGAAGAGGGGGGAGGAAGGACTGAAAAATTCCAGGTGAGGAAATTCTTGCAAGGTCTAAAAGAGGAATTACACACTATATAAAAAAATCAAAGTCAAAATCTCCCTTGAAAGTATTAAAAGCAGACTAGATCATACAGAAAATAGAATCTCAGATGTAGAAGATAGAATCACTGGCCTAGAAAAATCCACCATGAAGACAGAAAATTGCCCCCCAAAATGAGAATAATATATGAGAAGTACTAGATACCATCAAATGTCCAAACATCCGGATAATTGGTATCCCAGAAGACGAAGAGACTATAAGGACATTGATAATCTATTTCATGAAATCCTGGAAGGAAACGTTCCAAACCTAGAGAGGCATTCAAAGATCCAGTCCTAAGAAATACGAAGGACCCCCAAAAGAATCAACCCAAGAAGATCTTCTCCATGACACATTATAGCCAGTTTAACCAAAACCACAAAGACAAGATACTAAGATTGGCAAGACAAAAATGTCAAGTTACCTACAAATGATATCTCATCAGGCTAACAGTGGACCTCTCATCAGAAACAATGAGAGCAAGGAAAGAATGAGAAAATATATTCAAAGTGTTAAGGGAAAAGCAATTTCAACAAAGAATACTGTACCCGGCAAGATTATCCTTCATCTGGGAAGAAAAGATACGAACATTCTCAGATAAACAAAATCTGAAAGAATTTACCAATACCAGACCAGATCTCCAAGAAGTTCTCAAGGGAGTTAAATACAGGAGAATTAAATACAGACACAGAAATAAGAATTGAAAATCTAAAAAAAGGGCCAGCTTAATTGTAAGGACAAGTCTGGAGTCGAATATATCCCAGAACTTAATCAGAAAGATCAAATCACAACAGAAGATAAAGTACATGAGACTGAACTGGTGAAATAGAATTTTATGACTTTTGACCAAGACATTGCTGATTTATTTTAGGCTTTGTTTTCCAGTTTTAAGTATTTTTGTCCTGTCTTGAGCTGCCAATAGGTTCATGTACCTACTATTTGAACAGAATCCTAACCTTTTTCCTGGCTTTAAGTTTTAAGCAAAGTTCCTTGGCATTTCTTTGTTTTATTAAAGCTAAAACTACTTTTCTTCAAATTAAAAAAATATATTTAAAAAATACCTATTCAATGACTGTAGTAAGCTATATAGCATCAGCTAGGTGCTACCTAATAGTATATTCATTCTACTCAGAGTTTCAAGACTAAAGCCAGACATGTATTCAGAAGCATGTATATACCAGCTGAACTTGCTATTGAAAGTAGTCAGATTATTTAAGAAATTTTGTGAATCAATAAAATGTGGGAAAAAAGGAATGGAAAACAACTGTAGACACTTGAGATAGTGTAGGAGGAGGGCAGGAAATGGCAGAGGGTGAGAAATAGGGGTAAAAAATATATATGCATATATATATATATAAATCTAGAAAAAGAAAATTATTGACAATAACATGTGTGATTAAGCCACTATGCAGTATATTCTGGATGGGATATATCATTTTATATGCTGTGATAATGCTCAGGGAATGAATGTAAATAAATTAATTGATAAAAAAAAAATTTCAGAAAATAAATAAATAAGTAAAAAGAAACAAAAAGAATACAGAAAAACAACCAAGAAAATGTCCAGCCTAATGGTAGGGACCTGTCCGGAGTTGAATGTTAACTTCCAGAGTTTAAATGGAAACATCAGATCACAGTGACAGTGAAAATTCAATAAAAGAGAGATTAATTAAATGAGAATAAACAGATAAAATAGAATTTTTTTTTTACTTTAGACTAAAGCATTACTGATTTTCTTCAATGATTTGATTTCCATTCTTAAAATTTCATTTTAAGAATTTTTGTCTTCTCTTGAACTGTTGATGGGGTCATCTACATACTGTTTGTACTAAACCCTAACCTTTTTCCTGGCTTTAAGTCTTAAGCCAATTTCTCTTAACATTTTTTGATTTTGAGCTATTAAAACTAAAACTGTTTTTGTTGAAATTAAAAAATGCATAGAAAAATATTAATTCTCATTGCACAGTATTGATGCAAAAACTTAGGAGACATTTTCAGATAAACAAAACCTGAAAGAATTTACCAACACCAGACCAGATCTCCAAGAAGTTCTCAAGGGAGTGTTATACCAGGAAAATTAAATACAGACACACAGAAATAAGAGTTCAAAACTAAGAAAAGGGTCAACTTTTAAACTTATGCTTTAAAAGTATGTCCTAGAAATTGTTTATTTTTTCAATGTTGCTGTCCCAAAAGTGAAATATGAAGACCATCAGGACAATTTTTAAATATTTTTTTCTATGTGATAAAATTTAAATTTATTATTTTCTTTCTGAGTCACATAAACAATATAAATGAAATTAAAATTCATGATTTGTTTTTCCTGGTTTATAAAAACAAATTCTTCTTTTGGTCCCTTTGAACCATTATCTATGCTTCCTGACATGCTCTGTATCCCAGGAAGCTGAACTCTGTAGATTATATCCACTGGACTCTGCCTCTAGTTTTTTGTTGAGTTTAACAAAGAAAAAGAAGCATTGACAGATCAGAGGGCAGGGGAGAGAGGTTGGGTATTTATTTTTCTCATTCCTTGCTTGTGGCACTGCAGTTTTGGCAGAGGGTTCATTTCTCTATGATGCACCCTGTCTGCTTCTACCAGACAATCCTGCTTCCAGAGTTTCAGCTCTCTCTGGGTTCAAGGTGACCTCATCTTGACCTTACAAACCTATAGGCAGGAATATTTTTTTTTACTCTTGTTTATTCTCTTGATTCTGTCCACTTCCTATATCTAGTCATTAAACTCTCTTTAGCCTAACACTTTTATTTGAAGAAATGTTTGCTATAGGGCCTGTGCACTCAACAGAAGAGACAAAGAGAGACAGAAAATGAGAAATCACCCCCCAGGGGGGATGGCCATGCTGTAATCCTTTCTCCTCCATTCTCCTCTCAGGATTTTGGGCATGCACGCATAAGCACCTGGTGTGAGTTTCATTTGAAACTCAAGTTGCCAGGTCTGAGACTTGAACCAGGATTGGCCATGTGGGACTCCAGCAATATAACCATTACTCCATCTGCTGGTCCCACTTTAATATAACACTTTAAAGAGTGTTGCGTCTGTCACCCTAACTGGTACAATAACTAAAATATGTTGCCTTCGGAATAAGTATATATAATAGACATTCGCTTCCTTTGGGAAATTGTGATCCTTTAATTATACAGTATTTCTCCTCATTCCACATGGGGTTCTCCTGGTGATTTTCTATTTTCCTTATTCTCTCTCTGAAAATATAGAGAGACTTCAAAAAGTTGGTTGAGAAATGGAATTAAAAGATAAGAATAAAAATGTAGACATAATTTCTCAACACAATCTCCATCAAGTTCAGGATGCTACTATAAGCAATGATACCAGTCATTTAATCCATCTCTAAAGAACTGGGGGGTCCTGGAAATTTAACCATGTCAGTGCAGTCTTTTTTACATTATTGACTAAAGGGGAAAAAAAAGGTGCTCTTTAAAGATTTTTTTTAAGACTAGGAAACAAAAAGTAATCAGAAGGAGCCAAATCAGTACTCTAAAGTGGACCCCTGATGGCATCCCATAGCAACTCTCACAAAATTACCCTTGTTTAATGAGAAGAATGAGCAACAGCATTGCCTTGGTAGAGCATAATTTTCTGTGAATATTTCTCAGGTGTTATTATTTTCTTTTTTAGTTTTCATTTAAACATTTATTCCACACGTGGGAGAGTAAGATGGAAAGAGAGAGAGCCCCCAATAGGGTCTTGATGCTATGATTCACACCCCGCCTTCAATCAGCCCTGGATCATGGCAAGTTCGTGTTTGGCCTACTCAGGGCGATCTCCAGATTTGAATCAGAAACCCTCCCATATAGGATTATCTCAAAGAGCATCATTTTCTCTCTTTTTTTTTTTGAGAGATTTTTGCTATAGGGTGTGTGAGCTCACCAGAGAGACAGAAAGTGAGAAATCACTCCCTGCCCCTCTTAACCCCCCAGAGGGTATGCCCATGTTGCAATCCCTTCTCTTCCATTCTTGTCTTGGGATCTTGGGCATGCACGAACACATGCCCAGTTTGAGTCTTAAACCACTGAGTCTGAGACTAGAACTGTAGTTGGCTATGCAGGAGTCCAGCGATGTAACTATTGTGCCATCTATTGGTCTCAGAGCATTACATTTCACTGCTGCACTACCATCTGGCCACCTGGAGTGTTTTTCTTCTAAAGTTTCAGCTAAAATGTTTAAAATGCATATTAAAATTGTTCTTTGGCCCTCCATAAAGTCAACAAGCAAAAAGTTGCCGTGACCTGTGCTCTTGACTGGTCCACTTTTTGCTTTGACACACAGGAAAAGAAGCAGAGTTAGCACACCTCCCATTTGGAAGGTTGAGTTTCTAAGGGAATGAAAGTCCTAAGAAAGGTGGAATGTGAGTATGGGATAACCATTACCCCGTGTTAACTACTGGGAAAGGATGCAGGGCATGTAGTTTAAGATAGTTGCCTTTTCACCCTGAAACTGCTGGTGCAAAAATCTATAGATAACTGGATGCCATCTACAGAGAAGATAATTATGGAATGAGACTAGCAACCTCACCAGGATATGATTCTATCTGCCTTTATTAAGGTGATTATTACCGATACTAGCCATTTAGTCCATTCCTCTAGACCTCCAGCTCAGCCCCAACCCCCAATTCTACTGCCTATACATGTGGCTACCCCAGGAGGCTGAATATACCCTTAAATAGCAAGTTGTGGGCCCAGAAAAATAGGAAGGAGCTGGAAAGTAGGCATATCCAGTGATCTCCAAATCCACCCAAAGGTCAAGGGTTCACTGTAAGAAGCTAATTAGGAACATAATAAATCAGTATTGCCTCAGAAGTATTGGTGGAAACTCTATTGATGTAAATACAGTATAATCTTGATGTTTAGGGCTTTGCTGAACATCAATCAGGAAAGGTCTGTTTTTTCCAGCCTACCTGAATCACCAGCCCTTTTAATTTCAACTGTGCTTTTGGGTAGAAAACAGAAAAGCATTTCTTTTTCTTTTCTTGAAGGAAGACCGTTGTAACCAATCTAAAAAGAGGATTAAAGGGAATTCTTGAATGAGAAGATAGGGAAGTCTTACTTCCAGGCAAATCCTATAGTCTCAAATATAGTTGAGCAACACATTAAGGCATTTTCAATTATTTCAGAAGTTTTGAAAAATTTTACCATTAATCAAAAAGAAAGTGTAAACTCATTATTAATTTACTTTAATTTTAAAGTAAATATGGGGAGAGGGAAATGATGTAAAAACAAACAGTGACACTGGCCCTGGTCTTACCTAGAACCACAGCTGTGTTTCTGGGTCTTAGATGCAAGCCCCCTGTTTCCTGCCTCCTCCCTTCCCTCCGGTCTTGGTTAGGTGAACTTCCTTCCTACACATTTAGAAGGAAATGACCTTTCCTGCTACTTTTAGGGACTGATGTTGAAATCTTAAATGTTGTCTTGCTGGGACAAGGGGTAAGGGTTGGGGGCAAGGCGAGGTCTTCCCTTAGGGCTTTAGGGCAGAGGATGTTTCCAGCATTAATCATTCTTGGACAGGAAACACTAGAAAGGTGATTATAACAAGGAAGAGAGAACTCAAGGTCTTATCTCTTGAGCCTAGATTCTTGGGAGTCCTCATGGGATTGAGTGGATAAGACATACCACTCAGAAGTAAGACAGGAGACAGGCAGGGAGGGAGCCCTGAAAGACTGTAAGGATAGCTTTGGACTTCTGGGCACTGAGAGCGATGTTCCCTGGCCACCAATCAAAAAAGAAAACTTAAAAAATTTTTTTTGAGGAAGTGTAATTCCCTTCTGGAGTTAATAAATTCTGCTCAGACCCCACAGATTCTGACCAGCTGAATTGTGGAGGAGAAAGAACAGATGTGGTTTTTCTTGGGCTGGATTTGTAAAGGAAAGTGATTAGTGGGATCCCTAAGGGGCAAGGGAAACTTGGGACAAGGCCAATATCTGTGAGGTTAGCCAGCATTCTGGACTCCATTCTTACAGTGTGCACTGGCTCACTGCACTGCCTCACTTGCTCATGTGGTCCACTGGCCTATGGGCTCTACCAAGGCACGATCCTGTTGTATTTGACTCACATCCTCATAGCACATCTAATTCAAAACCTGCTCTGGACTGGGCTCTAACTTAATATTGTCTGAAGGAATTGACCCAAGTATCTGAGTTTCATATGGAAAATGATTCATCTTATTAAGGCATTCTGATGATGGCATGAAATGACTTCACTCATCTTCAGTGACAGCATCATTTCTGTTGGTCTTCTCTTTGGAGAGATCATTTGAGCCGCATCCTTGACTTTCATCTGAGACTCTGCCTAGAATTACTTTGGTGCCACATCACCTTGGGATGTCTCCATGCTAGATTTTATTTTTTTGGAGAGATTTTCACTATAGGGCGCGTGCGCTCACTAGGCAGAGAGAGAGAGATATAGAGACAGAAAGCGAGAAATCACCCCCTAGCGGGGATGGTCACATTGCAATCCCTCCTCCTCCATTCTCCTCTTGGGATCTTGGGCACGCACACGCGCCTGGCGTGAGTTTTTTTTTTTTTTTAAAGAATTATTTATTTAATTTTATTTATGCATTCATTTAATTAATTTACTTGTTTTAATTTGAACAGAAAGACAGAGAGAGAGTGTGAGAGGGAAAGTGAGAAAGCAAGCCACCAGGTCCGAGACTAGAACCGCGGTTGGCCACATGGGAATCCAGCACCTTTATCCACCATGCCACCTGCCAGCCCCAACCCGGCGTGAGTTTTAAGCCACCGGGTCCTGGACGCAAACCCTGGTCGACTACGTGGGAGTCCAGTGACATAGCCATTACGCTAACTGCTGGTTCCCTCCATGCTAGATTTTTTAAATTGGAAACTTAGGATTTGCATGTGGTTTATAAAAAAGTCAAACAGTACAACAGGGTATACCAGGAAAAGTATCTTCTTCCTGGAGCAGACACTTAGTGTCCCTTCTCTTGAGGGAGATACCATCTTCTTGGGCATTCTTTCACAAGTATTCTATTAAATGTAAACAATTTCTTGGCAATTTTACAACTTGCCGCATGAAAATTGACCTTGCTTCTTTTAAAAAAATCATGTTAAAGACAGGCATGGTGGTTGAGGTGCTAGATTCCCACATGGCTGACCTCGGATTAAATTCCAAACCTAGCAGCCTGCTTTCTCACTTTCCCTTTCTCTTTTTCTCTCTAGTCAAATTAAAAAATAATAATAAATAAAATAAAATAAAGAAATAACTATTTTGAAAAATTTAAAAATGGTATTAAAGTAACAATTGTACATAATTTAAATATAAAACATTATGAACATAAGAGTTCATCATGAAAGGGAATCACTTCTATCTCACTTCCAGCCTTACCCCTTAAAGGCAATCTCTTATAATTGTCTTTAGTTTTCTTGTGGATAGCACCATAGTATAAATAATATGTTTATAATTCTGTTTAATTGAACAACTTAAAAATATTATCTATCAACATTCTGCTATGGTTAGTGAGGGTTCTATTACACTAACTGGTGTGTGTATGCCTCTACATATCAATTTTGGACATTCCTATTGGGTTTTTAGTAAGATAGGTAAGCATTTAGCTGCTTGTTCTGCCCTACCTCCTCCCAGTACTGATCCATCTCTGCTTATAATTTCTCCCCTAGTCATTTCTGCAACCTTAAACACTATACTTAAAACTCTTTCTTTTTGTACCAGCCATCTTTTGACTTTGATATCAGCACACCCAGCCCAGCCTTCCCTTCACTTATATTACCATCTCAACAGCTTTCCATTTTTCAAAACCTCTCAGCATTCCCTTTATTTTGCCATTGTCAAGATCGGTAACATTTTCATTCCATTCTGTATCTAGAAAGAAGTCGTTCATGATTTCACTAGTACGTGTATTGACTAGGACTTTTTTTAGTAGTGATGACAGAAAATTTTATTCAAAGCAAATAAAAAGGAAAGCAAATTTATTTGCTAAAAAAACCCCAACCAACCAACCAAACAAACAAAACCCAGTGAAGTATAGGGGTAAAGCCAGCCTCAGTTAAAGATTCATGCAAAAGTGTGATAAGGACTCAGTTTCTCTTTGGCTCTTGAATTCTACTTTGTGTTGGCTCTAGATTGTGTGGGCTTCCACACAACCATCCACTCCCCCATGAGGAAAGAAGATGTTGGCAGCTATTTCACCCTTATTTTCTCAGGTTTAATCCAGTAAACCCAATAGAAAGAAGAAGACATTTCTTCTGTGTAGTCAAACTTTGAAATTCATTTTGATTGAAACAATGTGCTCTCATGTCAGTCCCTGAACCAGTGACTGTGAGCAGGGCCTACTGAGCATGCTGGTTATCTAGCCCTGGGTCCCATGAACCAGGCCTGGAACCCTACTTAAACCACAGGAGGGGTTTCCCCCAAAAGGAAATCAGGGTACTGTTATCAAAAGAAAGGAGAAAGGATGCTGGGCACAAAAAACAATAAATACCCTATTACAACATAAATACACATGCCCACACTAGGCCACAAACTCCAATGCCTTCAGGGATGGCTTTACATAAACTCACGAACTGACCCAATGAAAGTTACAGAGTGAAGGTTACTGCTAAGAGCTGTGCAATAATTTTTAAAATGTTATTAGCCAAACAAAATCTATCTGAAGGTCTCATTTTATTCTGAGTCACCAGTACCTAACCAGTGGTCTATATATTAATTCTAAAAGTTGAAAAAAAAAGTGAATAACATCTATATTATTATAACTATGTGAACAGTTTTTAGGGCAGAGTAAATTAATGTTTTGACATTAGCTAGGATCCCTGTCATGTGACACCCCAGAAGAATGTTCTTGGTTTCAAGTTGCAGAGATTCTTTCCCGTTACACCCCAGCAGGTGCTCAGAGTCAAGGTGCATTGTAGCCTCATCCTTGTACTGTATTTTGAATAACAGGCACTGTTGCCTACTCATTGACCGTTCTCTCACTCTTCCTTTCAAAACAAAATATTTTATTATCATTCATGTTGAGTTCTTTTCGAGAGTCTATGATGGCTTGTGACCTATTTGTATTTTTACGTGAGGGAGGACTTTGACTACTGACTGGGAACTCAATGTTGGTGTAATTTGCCAACTGACTGGTTCACTCTAAAGTAATAGGTGGAGAGCCATCCATTATGTCATGGCCCTAATTACCAGAAGGAGAGGGTCTTTATTTTTGAATCCTGACTTCCATACTGCTACCCTTAATTAGTTCATTAGACAGTTGATTAAGCAGTTTTAGATCAGACCCTTATCCACTCCCTTAATTGTTACATATTTATGTATCTATGTACTGGTACGTATTTAAGTCTGGATGGTAAATAGCAGCTTGTAGACTATCTGCAGGAGATGAAGGTATAGAATATTTTTGACTTTCATAATCAGAATTTCATTTCATACATTTCAGACCCACTCTCAGGTTCCAAGCTGATGTCCAAGTCAAGAGCCTTTATAGGATCTGCTCTCTGACTTTTTTCATTAATTAATAATGCTTCATCTAATTTCTTATAGGACTTTTCCTAGTCTCTCATCTGCTATGAATTTAAGCCTTTAAAAATTCCATTACTATTACCTTAATGGTGTTTTAGAAAGGGGAAGATACAAATACACATTTAATTAGTACACTATATTAAATTTAAAGTCTCTACAATGTTCTTTTTTTTTCTTTTTGAGAGAGAGATTTTTGCTATAGGGCATATGCGCTTGCCAGAGAGACAGAGACAGAGAGAAACAGAGAGATAGAAAGCAAAAATCACCCCTCAGGTGTGATGGCCATGCTGCAATTTTTCTCCTCCATTTTCCTCTTGGGATTTTGGGCATGCACACACATGTGCCTGGTATGAATTTCAAGCTGCCAGGTCCAGGACTTGAACTGCAGTCGGCTATGTGAGAGTCCAGTGCCTTAACCACTATGCCATCTGCTGGTCCCTATAACCTTTTTTTAAAAAAATAGCTGTACAGATGTTTTCTTATCTAGTAACTTGTCTTCTACTGGATAACAATTTTGTTTTTACAAACAGTGGTGCTATGAATGTGCCTCTATACACATGTATATCTATAGAATAAATTATTGGAGGTCAAGTGTTGGGTGAAAGGTGGCTGGAAACTTCCTCTCTGGAGTGTGTATGTATATTTGGAATATGGTATTACACGCTGATTAAAGGCAGGAGCTCTGGGGTAGGTTGCTGGGGCTCATCAGCCTGCTTCTCTTGCTTAGCAGTACTGTGACCTTGGGCAAGTGACTTAAGTTTCTGCATCTTGTTTTCCTACTGGGTAACAACAGGATAATAATATCACCTTTCTCCTAGAGTTATGAGGATTAAATGAGTTCATTTGTTGCGATTCATGACAATTACCTGTCAGTATTATTCTGTGTCAGATATCTCAGCAACACTCATTCTCAGGGGGCTACCCCTTGAGCATACCCACTGCACATAGCTTCCTGTAAGAACATTTAGAAGGGGGTGTCTGAGGAAGGAATTTGCATGGAATGATGCTGCTTGAGTGGATGATAGCCACCAGGTTAGATGAGAAACAAAACATAGCTTTTATGGACCCCCATTAATTCCTGGAGATGGAGCCTAGTACACGCTTGGGCATCCCATTCCCTTGTGAGAGGGGGATTTGAACTGCTCACACTTGAGTATTAAAAGAAGAGGGAACTTTGAACCCTGGAACAAACCCTGAACACAGTTTGGCGACCACAGGGCCTGCTATATAGTGACCATTAAGTAAATGGCACCTTTTTTAAATGTTCTATTTCTAACTTTTGGTAATGAAGTCTGCATTTGACACTGTATCCACTCTTTCTTAAGCCACATCTGCCTTTGCCGATCATGGATATGACTGCCTGTTTAGAACAGTATTTCCAGTATGGCTGTTACATCAATAATATGGTTGTCAGATCAAGTGAGACTCAGAGACCAGATAGGAGAGCAGGAATTTTGGGCTTCCAATCAGCCCATCTTAGCAGCATGGCCTTGCCTTAGTCACTTGAAGTTTCAAAAAATTAGCTTCTGCCTCTGTAAAATGGGGATTAGTATCATACTAATTACCACCTCTTTGGGCTTAAGAGCTCATGTTGACATTAAATTAAAAGAAAACCCAACAAATTAGAGTGGCTAAAATCTTGAAATCTTGACCCAGAAGTCACTATGGGTGATGAAACCGTTTTAGAAATATGTTTCCACAACATTCTTAATGGACACCTGGCTAAGGAAAAATATCTTGATTTTGAGCATTGTCTTAGAAAATGGTTATATTGAGTTGCTGGGAAAGCCATAACACATTTTTTGCATAGAAAAACAGAAAAATAAGCCATGACTTTCCTGACAATCTAAAACTTAGTTATTTTTTCACCATTCACCTATTAATGTATCAAGAAATAAAAGATCTATTTCCAAAGGGGATTACTTTCTAAAGTTAGGTAATATGTACAATAGATGAACATTTTTCCATGCATGTATAATACCTTCACACATCGTACCTAATGCTAATTGTCAATGTGGAGCACTTTATTTATTTATTTATTTTTTATTTTCAGTATTGTTGAAAACTAAACCAGAACTTAGCATGGGATAGTGAAAGACAAACTAACAAAGACCCATTGTAGTTACCCAAAGGGGCAATGTGGCTCCTGAAGCAGGAAACTTGTTTGGGAAAAAGATTCAGAAAAGACGCAGAAAAGTCCTTGTTACATCAAACCCAAACATGGATCTTTCCATGCAAAGGATTCTAATCTACCTCCTATGTTAATAATGAAACAGTTGCTAGGGTTGTGGCCCCTCTAGGGGTCTTCATATGTGATAGATAACAGGGTCATTTTTGTTTTGCTTGGGGGAATGAATATTTGAAGAAGGTAACTGAAGAAGGGCTTGCCACTGTTATGATGCTATTGATACACAGGCTGACGCTATTATGTGGATAATATCAGGCTACATTATCTTTATGCCTCCAAGGTAACCTGAAGCAACTGTCTATTGACTTGGCACCACTTTACACTGAAGTGTCTGCCCTGCCTGGGGACTGTAAACTGAGCCAACCACATGGCTCACAAACAGCTCCCTTTAGCCACTGAAGGCATCAAGGAAGGAAGAAAGTGAAATTGCCTAGATGAATGTTTCTGAAGTAGACCAGCTGCTGAGTGATGCTCATAGAGGTGGCTTGGCCACCTGCTCAGCTTCTATTGAGGAGCAACCACTAGCAAGCCCTTCTCTTCAGGCAAGGAAACGATTACTATAAGAAGATGATCTAGACCCCTGGAAAATTCTCTTACCCCCTTTGAGTTTTGCAATGTCTCACTGCTGGTCATGTCCACGTGGAAAGCAAGGCTCGCCGAAAGACTGAAGTCTCCGTCTAGAAGGATGCATCCGTTTCCATGCTCAGCTCTGCTGGCTTGTTTTGGGAATACCAGGGAGAATGCTCCCTTTGATCAGTCCAGCTCAGGGGATAACCATTCCACCATCTACGTTCAACCCACAGCTAAAGCTGGCAGACACCCAAGTCATCCGAGAGCAGAAGAAAGAGCTTCAGATAGAAGGCAAGATTCTGGCAGCCATGCAGAGAAAAATGGCAGTGCAAATCAGAATTCCAGTAACCACACCACTGTCCAGCCTGCTGAGATACCTGAGGACTTACCCACCTCCCTGGAAGATGAACTAGACAGTGAAGTAGTTGCTTTTCAGACTTCCATTCCCAGACCATCAATTATTGACATGCCAAAGGTGAGTGAGCATCCCTAGTGTTGTTACAAAATGGATGGTGTTGGAGGGGAGTTCTGATCATTTGGTGAAAGCCTCAGCAGACAAATTTGTTTAACCTTATTACTGAATAAGATATTGAAGCTAACTTTCACTAGCGAGAAGATGTGTGTAAAGCCAAAAGCATTTAGATTCACAGAAAATTCTTAAAGGATGTGGACGGAAGAAATGACAATAAACACTGTCATCTTAGCAATGGCCAAAACTGGCATTTCATTGACTGGCTATAGTGCCTTAGAGCAGACAATGTCTCAATAAAATGTCAGGAGCAATATATTCCGGGGAAGAATATTTTTTCCCTTTTTTTAAAAAAAAAATTGCTACAGGGTATAAGCACTTGTTAGAGAAAGTTAGAAGAGAGGAGAGAGAGAAGGAGGAAAATGAGAAAGCATCCCTGTCCCCACCCCCACCCCATGGGAGATGGCCATGCTGCAATCCCATTTCTTCCATTCTTCTCCCAGGATATTGGGCACACATGCATACGTGCCTAGCGTGTTTTCCAAGCCACTGGATCTGAGAACATGTGCGTGCAAGTCCAAAAATCTTTTTTTTTATAGACCACAGATAAGTTTATTTTATTTATTTATTTATTTATTTATTTATTTATTTATTTATTGGCGACCACAGGGCCTGCTATATAGTGACCATTAAGTAAATGGCACCTTTTTTAAATGTTCTATTTCTAACTTTTGGTAATGAAGTCTGCATTTGACACTGTATCCACTCTTTCTTAAGCCACATCTGCCTTTGCCGATCATGGATATGACTGCCTGTTTAGAACAGTATTTCCAGTATGGCTGTTACATCAATAATATGGTTGTCAGATCAAGTGAGACTCAGAGACCAGATAGGAGAGCAGGAATTTTGGGCTTCCAATCAGCCCATCTTAGCAGCATGGCCTTGCCTTAGTCACTTGAAGTTTCAAAAAATTAGCTTCTGCCTCTGTAAAATGGGGATTAGTATCATACTAATTACCACCTCTTTGGGCTTAAGAGCTCATGTTGACATTAAATTAAAAGAAAACCCAACAAATTAGAGTGGCTAAAATCTTGAAATCTTGACCCAGAAGTCACTATGGGTGATGAAACCGTTTTAGAAATATGTTTCCACAACATTCTTAATGGACACCTGGCTAAGGAAAAATATCTTGATTTTGAGCATTGTCTTAGAAAATGGTTATATTGAGTTGCTGGGAAAGCCATAACACATTTTTTGCATAGAAAAACAGAAAAATAAGCCATGACTTTCCTGACAATCTAAAACTTAGTTATTTTTTCACCATTCACCTATTAATGTATCAAGAAATAAAAGATCTATTTCCAAAGGGGATTACTTTCTAAAGTTAGGTAATATGTACAATAGATGAACATTTTTCCATGCATGTATAATACCTTCACACATCGTACCTAATGCTAATTGTCAATGTGGAGCACTTTATTTATTTATTTATTTTTTATTTTCAGTATTGTTGAAAACTAAACCAGAACTTAGCATGGGATAGTGAAAGACAAACTAACAAAGACCCATTGTAGTTACCCAAAGGGGCAATGTGGCTCCTGAAGCAGGAAACTTGTTTGGGAAAAAGATTCAGAAAAGACGCAGAAAAGTCCTTGTTACATCAAACCCAAACATGGATCTTTCCATGCAAAGGATTCTAATCTACCTCCTATGTTAATAATGAAACAGTTGCTAGGGTTGTGGCCCCTCTAGGGGTCTTCATATGTGATAGATAACAGGGTCATTTTTGTTTTGCTTGGGGGAATGAATATTTGAAGAAGGTAACTGAAGAAGGGCTTGCCACTGTTATGATGCTATTGATACACAGGCTGACGCTATTATGTGGATAATATCAGGCTACATTATCTTTATGCCTCCAAGGTAACCTGAAGCAACTGTCTATTGACTTGGCACCACTTTACACTGAAGTGTCTGCCCTGCCTGGGGACTGTAAACTGAGCCAACCACATGGCTCACAAACAGCTCCCTTTAGCCACTGAAGGCATCAAGGAAGGAAGAAAGTGAAATTGCCTAGATGAATGTTTCTGAAGTAGACCAGCTGCTGAGTGATGCTCATAGAGGTGGCTTGGCCACCTGCTCAGCTTCTATTGAGGAGCAACCACTAGCAAGCCCTTCTCTTCAGGCAAGGAAACGATTACTATAAGAAGATGATCTAGACCCCTGGAAAATTCTCTTACCCCCTTTGAGTTTTGCAATGTCTCACTGCTGGTCATGTCCACGTGGAAAGCAAGGCTCGCCGAAAGACTGAAGTCTCCGTCTAGAAGGATGCATCCGTTTCCATGCTCAGCTCTGCTGGCTTGTTTTGGGAATACCAGGGAGAATGCTCCCTTTGATCAGTCCAGCTCAGGGGATAACCATTCCACCATCTACGTTCAACCCACAGCTAAAGCTGGCAGACACCCAAGTCATCCGAGAGCAGAAGAAAGAGCTTCAGATAGAAGGCAAGATTCTGGCAGCCATGCAGAGAAAAATGGCAGTGCAAATCAGAATTCCAGTAACCACACCACTGTCCAGCCTGCTGAGATACCTGAGGACTTACCCACCTCCCTGGAAGATGAACTAGACAGTGAAGTAGTTGCTTTTCAGACTTCCATTCCCAGACCATCAATTATTGACATGCCAAAGGTGAGTGAGCATCCCTAGTGTTGTTACAAAATGGATGGTGTTGGAGGGGAGTTCTGATCATTTGGTGAAAGCCTCAGCAGACAAATTTGTTTAACCTTATTACTGAATAAGATATTGAAGCTAACTTTCACTAGCGAGAAGATGTGTGTAAAGCCAAAAGCATTTAGATTCACAGAAAATTCTTAAAGGATGTGGACGGAAGAAATGACAATAAACACTGTCATCTTAGCAATGGCCAAAACTGGCATTTCATTGACTGGCTATAGTGCCTTAGAGCAGACAATGTCTCAATAAAATGTCAGGAGCAATATATTCTGGGGAAGAATATTTTTTCCCTTTTTTTAAAAAAAAAATTGCTACAGGGTATAAGCACTTGTTAGAGAAAGTTAGAAGAGAGGAGAGAGAGAAGGAGGAAAATGAGAAAGCATCCCTGTCCCCACCCCCACCCCATGGGAGATGGCCATGCTGCAATCCCATTTCTTCCATTCTTCTCCCAGGATATTGGGCACACATGCATACGTGCCTAGCGTGTTTTCCAAGCCACTGGATCTGAGAATCAAACTGTGCAGTTGGTCATGTAGGATCCAGTGGCCTTAATCATCAAACCATCAGCTGGCTGACTGTTGTTTTTTTAAACTGGTCTGTAAATTTGTTTATATGAAAATCTATAATATGAAAAGTTTGATCATAGAATTTAAGAAATTGGGGCCAGCCAGTGGTGTGGCAGCTGGATCCCACATGGCTGACAATCAGTTGGAGGCCTAGACCCAGAGGCTTAAAAACCATGCAGGGTGCATGTGCGTGCAGGTCCAAAAATCTTTTTTTTTATAGACCACAGATAAGTTTATTTTATTTATTTATTTATTTATTTATTTATTTATTTATTTATTTATTTA
>NW_006159769.1:134770-141763 GCF_000334495.1 Tupaia belangeri chinensis
TCTTTCCCTTTGTGTTTGTCATTTTGGTTAATTACTGGAAGATGGCAGTTCCGGCCAAAAGGAAGCCAGGCCCAAAAATCTTGAAAAGAGAATGTAAGAGAAGGGATTGGTGTGGTCATTTCCCCTGAGGGGGAATGTCTGTCTCTGGTGATCACACTTGCTGCATAGCAAAATAAAAAAATAAAGAAATTTTGTAAAGAAATTGCCTCTTCTTAAAATGAATCACATGAAATCAGAGCAGTGTGGGGCAATGTGGAAATGGTCATCACCATATGCAGAGTAGTACAGAAAGGAACTGAGAGATAAAACTACTCAATACTGCAGAAATTTGTGATAATTTTCTGAGATTTAAAGGCAGGAAGTTATTTGAAAAAAAAATAGTGGTGCCATTTTAAGAGGCAGAATCTTGAGTTATTTATCTATTTATTTTCTTTTTGGCATTATGAAATTTTAATTGTTGAATATTCTTATTATATTGCACTGAAAAATTATTGCAAAGATCCTGTTAATCCCAATTGAGAGAGGCAATGCAGACAAAGGTTTTACTGAAAGATACTCTCCAAAGATGTCACTTGAATATTTTTATTGCTATTATTTTGGTCATATTCCTGGCCAAGTAGCTTAGGACCAGACTTAGAAAAAACTGAGACGTCTTTGGGAGTCCTTACTAAGATATTCTGATTTTTAAAATATTTTTCCCCACATAACTCAACAAGTCATTTTTTGGAATTTCTTGGCAATCAGAATCGAGGGAATCTCAGCAATAAAAACTCCAAGTGGTGAAGATAAGATTAAAACATATCTTAAAAAATAGTTTCACTTGATACTCTGCAAGTTTATATTAAATGATTGAAGCTCAGCCCTGTTGTCTGCATCCTTCTATTCTGAAATTGGATGGAAGATTTCAGTAAACCCTCTATTATAGCAATAACTGTAATTTTTTTTCTTTTTTTTTAAAAAATATTTGCCAGGGGGTATGTGTGCTCATGAGAGAGAAAGAGAGAGAGAGACGCCCCCCCCACCCCATGAGCAATAGTGTTGCTTTAATTCCTTCTCCTCCATCTCTCTCACCTCTTGAGATTTGAAGCACACATGCGCAAGTACTGGGCATGTTTCTCAAAAGCCACTGTATCTAGGATGTGAACTGCACAGTTGGCCATGTGGGTTTCACTGGCCCAACCATGATACTATGGACTGGCTCAACTGTACTATTTTTTTCTGGCATGACTAAGTCAAAATCCAAACCAAGAAACACTCAAAATATTTATTCAATTTCATTGTATAGCCATATCCAGATTAAAATATTTTTATTAGTGCTGTAATTAGCTGAATAGACTTCATGGTCAAGTTTATATTTTTTGGATGTTCAAGGAGCTTATACTAAACCATTTTAACCAGCTGAGAAACTTTCTGATGGGTTGACATTCCAACAACCTGAGACTCACTCTGCATTGCGAATTCAGCAGCAAAAACTAAGGAGTCAATTTGATTTTATCTTTCTGTTCTTGTGGCATATGTGGCACAGGACTTAAAGGTAAGTTTAGAACCAACAGAACCAATAAAATATAGTGAGAGTAACATGCATATTTATTGTTTACTTGTACAAACAAAATCATGGATAGATGAGGCAGGTCTTAGAATCAGACCAGCTCAAATGCAAGGCTCAAAATGAATCACAAATAAAGGTGTGCACAAGAGGATGCCCAAGAGGATAGAAGGGGCAGGAAGCATACCCTGAAGAGACTGAACTCTGGAGTAGAATTTTAGATTGGTCTAGAGGGAGACCTTGGGCTTTTTAAGGGCAGAGATGAAGGAAGGACATTGCAATAAAAGGAAATTGAATAACCAAAACCATGGATGAAGGGGAAATGAATATAGCATAGGGATAGGTACATCGGATTGGCTAAAGATGAGGCTATAGGTTAGAGATACCTAGAAAGATAGGTTGGGGCTAACATGGATTGTCTTAAATGCTATAGTGCAAATGTGAGCAGCAGTGGGAAGCTTTGAGAATTTTGAGCCCAGGAACATGCTCGGGATTTGTTCTGGGAAGATAAATAGGCAGAGCCATATAGGGTGAATTAGCATTGAAGGACTAAGGCCCAGAGGCTTTGTGATAATCCAGGCAGGAACAGGAAGACATGTGGGAGGAAGTGAGGGGAAGAGACACAGTAAATACAGAGATTGACAGGGCTGGGGGCTGGGAGAAGAGTTCAAACTGGGTAGGGAGGGAAACAAGACAAGAGCGAGGCAGACAGAAAACACTGTGAAGTTCAGTGCCAGGCTGTGAGGGAAGAAGGCTTCTGTGGAGATGATAAAATGGGTATATTCTGGTTCTAGCGCTGAGAGTTTACCTTTATGAAACACTTCATCACAGCCGTTCTTCCAAGTGCTTTACATGGAATTCCTCAGCTAATCCTGGTCACAGTGAGGTGCATATTTTTTATGATTCCCATTTTACAGAAGAGGACATTGACACTAAGAGAGGGCCAGGCACTTGACCAAGGCCTCAGGGAGGAAGTGGAAGAGATGGGACTGGAGCCCAGTTCTATTTCATTCCCAAGTCCACCCTCTGAATTACAATGTGCTTCTACTACTAATGAATTATGTGGTTATCTGAGGATTTACAGTCAAATATGTGTACTTGATCTTACTTCGTATGTAGTCAAATTTGAATTCCATACACGTAGATTTGTGTATTTGTGTATGTATTTATAGTAAGTGTATAGATGTATGTAATTATTGTTATTTGCTTTTCATTAGTTACTTTTTCTATCATAGTTTCATGGACTATAACACCATAGAAAGGAATAATTTCCATGTTGTATCCTGCCAGGGACAAAACCGTGTTCATGACCATGTGGGGGATTGATTTGAGATCTTCTGATTGAAGGTGTCAACAGAGTGCCCAGATTTGTCATCCCCTAGTGATCTCACAGTGGCATTTTTCTTTTCAGCAGATGATGAATGAGATACTTTCATTATAATCTTGCCTGGAAGCAAAAATATTTCCCCTTCAGATTCACTGATCTTTATCATTTCAGCTACCTTGGTAGAGGCCACAAATAATACTTTTTTAAAGTTCATCCCAGAATATAACTATAACTAAGAAATGAGCACAAGTCCACCCACTCATCTTACATGCCTGCTGTTGAGAGAGGAAGGTGGTTCATCTAAATTTGAAACAATATTTGGTTTGAGAGGAAAAGCTTGAATATTGAAGCTGAGTGAACCAAGTAAAAAGGAATGGTTTTGTCTTGTGAAAGTACAGGTCATGCATGTGTATTTGAAAAGTTAGTCTTTTTTATACTCATCTCTTCCATGTTCCAAGCCAGAAATCAATGTGTTAACAAGAGCCAGAACCTCCTATCTACAATTTTTCCCTATGTAGTGCTCTTGCAATTGAAGCATCTTATAACTGGTGGACTCAGTCAGTGAAATATAGCAGTCCTGCTGTTTATTGATTTTTAATTTTAATTGCGAGAGGCACATGTGCTCATCAGAGAAACAGAGAGTGGGAAAGGGAGAAAGCAGCTCTTACCAGAATCCCTTCTCCTCTAGTTTTCTATCCTGTCAGGATTTGGGGCACACATACATATGCATTTGGTATGTGTTTCAAGGTGCCAGTGCCAGGATTTGAACCACATTTGGCCATGTGGGATCCAGCTCCCTTAACTGCTAAGCCTATGTCTAGTCCCACTGCTGTTTATGTTTTAGGCTCTAGTTATGGTATTCTTACTCTGTGTGAGGATACCACTAGCCCTAGGGTAGCACAGATGACTGAGACACAGCCCCTGAAGTTACTTACCTTCTAGTGGGAGAAGCAGTTGCCTAAACTAGGTGATCCAATGAGGCGTGAGAATCTCGTGGGTGAGCACAGGACACCATGCAGCACGGGAAGGGACTCAGTTTGACCATGGGAAGATAGAAGAGGCTGGAATATAAAGAGAAAAACTTTAACCCTATTTTTTGATAATCGCCCATCAGACCCCACACTGCACTCCTCCTAGTGTCATTTTACTCCTCTCTCAACAATGTAGGCAGATGAGGAAGACCCAGGTCTCATGCTAAACAGTGTGAGCTTCAGAATAGTTTTGGAGTGTGAAAACGTCTTTCTTGATCAGTTGTAAATTTTTAATCTGGTCCTTACTCCACCTGAGAGTAGTCAGCTTGACACAGGGGGAGATAGTAATTTATGATTTGGGAAATTGTTTTGGGGGTATTTTAACAAAAAGTCAATTGTATTAAAAATAAAGAGAAATAGGGCCCAACTTGGAGCTGACAACTGCACTGATTTTTGGAACAGGTTGGTTTTGCAATTAGACAGTGACGTAGTAAACGAGCCCTTCTAGGCACCAACTCGGCGGCCTGGATCAAGATTCGCAGACTTCAGCAGTCACTGCTGTCTAGGGTCAGGGCCTTGGCACTGCTGTCTAGGCATTGCACATGCACTTCCATCAGTCATCTTTCTCTAAGGGATGGTCTCTTGATACCCAAGCTTACGAAAGCCTCATGTGTAAAGCAGAATACCTCTTCAGCTATAAATGTCAAGAACTAACTGGCAGCACTGGGCCGACTAAACCATGTCGTCTCCCCGCTAGAACATTGCAAGTAATGGGATGATAACCAAAAATTTGTTGAAAAGCATGGACACAAAGGAAGGGAGCTCTGTTTTTATTTTATTCATTTATTTATTGTTTACTGTGGCAAAATATACATGTCATAAAATGTACCATTTTAGCTATTTTAAAGTATATAGTTCTATGGCATTAAGCACGTTACATTGTGCAGTCATTTCCACCATCTGTCTCCATAACTTTTCCATCTTATCCAACTGGAACACTGTGCCCTTTAAACCATAACTCTGTACTCCTTTCCCTAACCCCTGGAAACCACTATTTTACTTTCTGTCTCTATGAATTTGACTACTCTGGGGACTCATATAAGTGGAATCCTACCATATATCGTTTTGTGCCTGGTTCATTTATTTAGCGAAATGCCCTCAAACTTCATCCATGTTGTAGTATGTATCAGAATTTCCTTCCTTTTTAAGGCTGAGTAATATCCCACTTTATAGATAGGTCACTTTTTTTAAACCTATTTTATTCATCCTTGAGGTACATTTGGGTCATTTTCACTTTTTTGTGTATTGTTAATAATGCTGCTTTGAACACGAGTATACAAATTATTTTTGAGACCCTGCTTTCAAGTTTTGGGGGTATATATATCCAGAAGTGGAATTGTGGGATCATCTGGTAATTTTACATTTACTTTTTGAAGAACCAATGTACTGTTTCCTACTGACTGTACCACTTTATATTCCACCAGCAATATGTAAAAAATCTCATTTCCCCACATCCTATCAATACTTGTTTTCTGTTTTGTTTCTTTGTTAGTTCATTTCTGATAATAGCTATCTCAATGGATGAAAAATGGTATTCTGTGGTTTTGGTTTGCATTCCCTAATGATTCATGATGTTGAGCGTCTTTGTGTGTGCTTACTGGCCATGTGTATATATTCTTTGAAGAAATGTCTATTTAAGAATAGAAGTGGAAAAGTGAGTATCTTTGTTTTGTTCCTGACAAATGGCCTTTTCCCAGTTTTAAATGGAAGTGTTCATTTTTTTGTTGTTGAGTTGTTGGAATTCTTTTTGTTTTGGAGAGATTTTCACTATGGGGGGGGGTGCACTCGCCAGACAGACAGAGAGAGACATAGAGACAGAAAGCGAGAAATCACCCCCCAGGGGGGATGGCCACACCGTAATCCCTTCTCCTCCATTCTCCTCTCGGGATTTTGGGCATGCACGCACACGCGCCCGGCGTGAGTTTTAAGCCACTGGGTCCAGGACACGAACTGCGGTCGACTACGTGGGAATCCAATGACATAGCCATTATGCTAACTGCTGGTTCACAAGTTGTTGAAATTCTTTATATATTTTGGATATTAATCCTTTATCAGATAAATTATTTATAAATATTTTCTACAATTCCCTGGGTTATCTTTTAGCACTGCTGACAATGTCCTTTAATTTAAAGAACTTTTAAATATTAATAGAGTTCCATTTATACATTTTTTTCCTCTTGTTTGTCTGTGCATTTGGTGTTACAGCCAAGAAACTATTGCCAAATACAATACCAATAGATTTTTTTCTATATGTATTCTTTTAAGAGTTTTATAGTTTCAACTTAAATATTTAGGTTTTTTATTTATTTTGAGTTAATTTTATATATGGCATACAGTAAGGATCCAATTGTATTATTTTCCATGGAGATATCCAATGTTTTCAACACCAATTGTTGAAAGGGCTGTCTTTTCCCCATTGATAGGTCTAATGCCTTTGTTGAAAATCATTTGACTACATACATGAGGGCTTATTTCTGAATGCTCTATTCTGTTCCATCAGTGAATTTGTCTATCTCTATGCTGGTACCAAACTATTTTGATTTTGAAAATTTCCTAGTAAGTGTTCAAATTTGAAAGTGTGATATCGCCAACTTTATTCTCCTCTTTTAAGATTGTTTGATTATTTGGGGTCTCTTGAGATTCAGCCGGATTTTTTTGATTTTTGCAGAAGAGAAAATCATTAGGTTTTTTAAAATTTTTTTTAATAAAATTGCAGCGAATCTGTAGATAGCTTGGGGTTGTATTAACATCTTAACAATACTAATCCATGAACAGAAATAAATGCCAGATGCCTTTTCTGCACCAGTTGAGGTGATCATGCATATGTTTTTTTCCTTTATTCTGTTAAGATGATATGTTACATTGATCTTTACATGTTGAACCATCCTTAAATTTCAGGAACAAATGGCACTTGGTCAAAATGTAATCATTTTATTATGCTGTGGAATTCCATTTATTTTGCTGAAGATTTTTTTACATTACTATTGGTCAGAGATCTTGGCCTACAGTTTTCATTTATTGTGGTATCTTTGTTTCATTTGTTACCAGGTTAATGCTGTCCTCATGGAATGAGTTAGGAAGTATTCTCT
>NW_006159769.1:141782-150753 GCF_000334495.1 Tupaia belangeri chinensis
AAAATTACTATTGGGTCCAGCAAATGGCGTATTGGTTAAGGTGCTGGACTCCAAAGTGGTTGACCGAGGTTTGTGTCCTGGACTGGCAGCTTAAAAATCATGCCAGGTACATAGACAAGCATCCCCCAGATCTTGAGAGGAGAATGAAGGAGAAGGGATTATTGTGTGACCATTCCTCCTGGGAGGTGATTTCTCACATTCCTTCTCTCTCTGTCTCTCTGCAGTGAGTATACATGCCCTATTGCAAAAACCTAAAAAAATAAAATGAATAAAAAGAGAGAGAAAGATTGTTCTTGTTCTGCTTAATAAGTTTGGTAAAATTTACTGGTGGACTCGATGCCGCAATCCCCCAGCCTCCATAGGTTTTTACCATAGTATGCCAAAAATAATATGTTAAGCATAATTAAATCCCATGCAGGTCGGTGACCGCCAAGAAACCTGTTCTCTCAGCAGAACGTCTCACATGTGCTAAGAGGGCGAGCTTCTTGGAGAAAGGGCAGCTCTGAGAAGAGGCTTTGTTTTGAACTGCCCGAGGACCCCACTGGGAAGCACACCATGTCTCACAGCGGGCTTCCTCTGGGCCCGATTGCTCTGTACTCGAAGTCTGGGTTCTGCCTCTTGTATCAGATGGTTCAGGGGCAGGCGTGACTGGGAGCTGGGGCCTCAGCAAGGCCATAAGTGACAAAGCCAACCACCGGGCTGCATCACAGCGCAGCCCTTTGCCCGTAGGATGGCGACTCTTTAGAGGGAGCTGTGGCTTTCCTGCAGTCCAGCACCTTGAGGGCCTTTTCCAGACCATGCCCTGGGAGCTCCGGGACGGGCAGGCCACGACATGAAGCAGGATTGGATAATTTTTTCAAAGAGGGCAGAGGAATCTTCTCTCCATGGGCCACAGGGGACAGGGCTGGGAAAAAGAAAAAGACTTGCACCTTATGTCATGTAAATATTGATTGTCTAGTTCAAGAAGATAATATTGGTAGTGTGGGAACTGAGGTAGCAATTGTCTAGTTCAAGAAGATAATATTGGTAGTGTGGGAACTGAGGTAGCAATGGGGAGGAAGCCTGAGCAAGTCAGTTGGCTTCTAAGCCAAAAGGATTCCTCTTCGTTTATCTTTGAGACAGTCCAACCTTGAGAATAGCTTTAAAAGGGAAACTAGTGTCGTGATGGTAAAATCTCCTAAGCCAACAAACCCTCTGTAGCTATAGGATGAGTCTGGGCTTCTGTTGGTCTGTATACTGGAGCAATTTACAAGAGCTGCTCATGCAGTCATCCCTTTGTGCAAGATAGGGAAGGAAGGTTGGAGAGGACGTTAATTGCTTCCTCAGACCAAGTGGTTTTTGTTGTTGTTGTTGTTGTTTTTCTATTTTCTTTCTAGAGGTTTTTCCTACCAGACAGACAGAGAGAGACATAGAGACAGAAAGCGAGAAATCACCCCCCAGGGGGGATGGTCACGCCGCAATCCCTTCTCCTCCATTCTCCTCTCGGGATCTGGGGCACGCACGCACACGCGCCCGGCGTGAGTTTTAAGCCACCGGGTCTGGGACACGAACCACGGTCGACTACGTGGGAGTCCAGCGACATAGCCATTACGCTAACTGCTGGTTCCCAGACCAAGTGGTTTTTAACACAGGCTACATTTGTGTCTGTTTTTACACTTCAATGGGCAATCAGACCCTGTTCTTGGCTCAGGTTTCGCGAAGCCATTAGCAAATATGTATACACGTGGTGTCACTACAGCATTGATTCCTTTGCCTACAGCCTACTTTGGGGCAAAAAAAAAAAAAAAGTGCCTTAGTGACTGTAGCCATTACAGTATCCAGTGTGTTCTGACAGGTGCCTGTCCTTGAAAAAGGTCTATTTTTAATTGATTTTAGTTCTCACTGAGGGCAACGCTCACAGCCCCAGTGAATCACTGGACCATTGGATTTTTCCCATTATGTTCATTACCCTTGTGCCATGTACCTCAGATCACTCACTCTCTGTTAGAGTTTCTTGTCTTGGACTCTATTTCTTGGACTCTATTTTTTTTTTTTTGCTTTAATATGAGTGTAATGCCATATCAACTCAATGTTATTCTCTCACAGTGTACTCTATAAGAGGAGGTGTGGGTGTTTATTTGGTCTGGAAGCTAGAAAGTGCTAAAGTAGCATGGTGTAAACAGAAGGCTTTTAGGAAGTATGGCAACAATGGTGCATTGGCTATGACTTGACTTGGAGTCAGCTGCCTTTGATGAGGTCTTATCTATTCAGTGTTAAGTGATTTTTTTTTCTTTTCTTTTTTTTGTTTTTGGAGAGGTTTTTGCCATAGTGCGCTCACCAGACAGAAAGAGAGAGACAGAGAGATAGAAAGCGAGAAATGGCCATGCGGCATTCCCTTCTCCTCCATTCTCCTCTTGGAGTGTGTCCAAACAACATCACATTATAAAGATTCAAACACAAAAGAAGAAGATACTAAGATCTATGAAAAACTGTGTAAACTGGGTAAATGAAACATTAAAAATAAATTCCAGGGCTGGCAGATGGCATAATGATTAGGGCACTGGACTCCCACATGGCCAACTGCAGTTGGAGTCCCAAACGTGGTGGCTTGGTTTCTTACTTTCCCTTTCTCTCTGTCTCTCTCTGATCACATTAAAATAATAATAATAATAACAATAAATATTTTTAAAATAAATAATTATTGGGACCAGCAGATGGTAAGATGGCTACGTCGCTGGACTCCCACATAGTTAACCACGGTTCAAGTCCTGTACCTGGCAGATTAAAACTCATACTAGGTGTGTGTGCATAGGTGCCCAAGATCCCAAGAAGAGAATGTAGAAGAAGGGATTGCAATGTGGCCGTCTCCTTTTGGCAGTGATTTCTTGCTTTCTGTCTCTGTCTTTTTTTGTCTCTCTAACAAGCGTATGTACCCTATAGCAAAAATCTCTCTCCAATAAATAAATAAATAAATAAATAAATATTTTATAAAGAAAAAAACTCACAAGTGCTACTGTCTGTGATTATTTAAAAATCTCTAATTCATTTTTACTATGACTGAGAATCCATCATTCTCAATATATAAATAGTAACATCTAAGTGATGCTCACTTAGTTGATAATGTTGACTACATGATATTAAAGTCAACCAAGGAGCCAGCTGATAGTATAGTGGTTAAACTGCTAGACTCCCACATGGCTGACTATAGTTCAAATCTCTGACCCAGTGGCTTGAAATTCAAATCTGGCACACATGTGTGCATGCTCAAAATCCTGAGAGAGAAACAGAAAAAGAATTGGGGGTAAACTATCCTCCCTGGGAGGTGATTTCTCACATTCCTTCTCTCTCTGTCTCTCTGCAGTGAGTATACATGCCCTATTGCAAAAACCTAAAAAAATAAAATGAATAAAAAGAGAGAGAAAAAGATTGTTCTTGTTCTGCTTAATAAGTTTGGTAAAATTTACTGGTGGACTCGATGCCGCAATCCCCCAGCCTCCATAGGTTTTTACCATAGTATGCCAAAAATAATATGTTAAGCATAATTAAATCCCATGCAGGTCGGTGACCGCCAAGAAACCTGTTCTCTCAGCAGAACGTCTCACATGTGCTAAGAGGGCGAGCTTCTTGGAGAAAGGGCAGCTCTGAGAAGAGGCTTTGTTTTGAACTGCCCGAGGACCCCACTGGGAAGCACACCATGTCTCACAGCGGGCTTCCTCTGGGCCCGATTGCTCTGTACTCGAAGTCTGGGTTCTGCCTCTTGTATCAGATGGTTCAGGGGCAGGCGTGACTGGGAGCTGGGGCCTCAGCAAGGCCATAAGTGACAAAGCCAACCACCGGGCTGCATCACAGCGCAGCCCTTTGCCCGTAGGATGGCGACTCTTTAGAGGGAGCTGTAGCTTTTCTGCAGTCCAGCACCTTGAGGGCCTTTTCCAGACCATGCCCTGGGAGCTCCGGGACGGGCAGGCCACGACATGAAGCAGGATCGGATGATTTTTTTTTCAAAGAGGGCAGGGGAATCTTCTCTCCATGGGCCACAGGGGACAGGGCTGGGAGAAAAAAGACTTGCACCTTATGTCATGTAAATATTGATTGTCTAGTTCAAGAAGATAATATTGGTAGTGTGGGAACTGAGGTAGCAATTGTCTAGTTCAAGAAGATAATATTGGTAGTGTGGGAACTGAGGTAGCAATGGGGAGGAAGCCTGAGCAAGTCAGTTGGCTTCTAAGCCAAAAGGATTCCTCTTCGTTTATCTTTGAGACAGTCCAACCTTGAGAATAGCTTTAAAAGGGAAACTAGTGTCGTGATGGTAAAATCTCCTAAGCCAACAAACCCTCTGTAGCTATAGGATGAGTCTGGGCTTCTGTTGGTCTGTATACTGGAGCAATTTACAAGAGCTGCTCATGCAGTCATCCCTTTGTGCACGATAGGGAAGGAAGGTTGGAGAGGACGTTAATTGCTTCCTCAGACCAAGTGGTTTTTTTTTTTTTTTTTGGAGAGATTTTCACTGTAGGGCGCGTGCGCTCGCCAGACAGACAGAGAGAGACATAGAGACAGAAAGTGAGAAATCACCCCCCAGGGGGGATGGTCACGCCGCAATCCCTTCTCCTCCATTCTCCTCTCGGGATCTTGGGCACGCACGCACACGCGCCCGGCGTGAGTTTTAAGCCACCGGGTCTGGGACACGAACCACGGTCGACTACGTGGGAGTCCAGCGACATAGCCATTACGCTAACTGCTGGTTCCCAGACCAAGTGGTTTTTAACACAGGCTACATTTGTGTCTGTTTTTACACTTCAATGGGCAATCAGACCCTGTTCTTGGCTCAGGTTTCGCGAAGCCATTAGCAAATATGTATACACGTGGTGTCACTACAGCATTGATTCCTTTGCCTACAGCCTACTTTGGGGCAAAAAAAAAAAGAGTGCCTTAGTGACTGTAGCCATTACAGTATCCAGTGTGTTCTGACAGGTGCCTGTCCTTGAAAAAGGTCTATTTTTAATTGATTTTAGTTCTCACTGAGGGCAACGCTCACAGCCCCAGTGAATCACTGGACCATTGGATTTTTCCCATTATGTTCATTACCCTTGTGCCATGTACCTCAGATCACTCACTCTCTGTTAGAGTTTCTTGTCTTGGACTCTATTTTTTTTTTTTTTGATTTAATATGAGTGTAATGCCATATCAACTCAATGTTATTCTCTCACAGTGTACTCTATAAGAGGAGGTGTGGGTGTTTATTTGGTCTGGAAGCTAGAAAGTGCTAAAGTAGCATGGTGTAAACAGAAGGCTTTTAGGAAGTATGGCAACAATGGTGCATTGGCTATGACTTGACTTGGAGTCAGCTGCCTTTGATGAGGTCTTATCTATTCAGTGTTAAGTGATTTTTTTTTCTTTTCTTTTTTTTGTTTTTGGAGAGGTTTTTGCCATAGTGCGCTCACCAGACAGAAAGAGAGAGACAGAGAGATAGAAAGCGAGAAATGGCCATGCGGCATTCCCTTCTCCTCCATTCTCCTCTTGGGATATTGGGCATGCACGCACACGTGCCTGGCATGAGTTTTAAGCCACCGGGTTCAGGATGCGAACTGCGGTCGACTACGTGGGAGTCCAGTGACATAGCCATTATGCTAACTGCTGGTCCCCCTGTTAAGTGATTTAAAAAAAAATAATAACCTGTCTTTCTGACTAGTTTAAAGATTAATTTGAAAATAGTTTATGATGCAATTAGGTTATGCTATTTGGACAATAAACTCACCTTGACTTAAAAAAAAATTTACTGGTGGAGCCATATGGTCAAAAATTTTTCTTTGTGAGGAGGTGCTTGATTACTGATCCAATATCCTTACAAGTTATAGGTATATTCAGTTTTCCTATGTCTTTCTAATTCAGTCTTGATGAAAGGAGCTATTTTGATAGCATTAATGAGTTATTATAATTACAATCCATAATTATCACTCATCGACCACTATTAATAGATAAAGCACAGTGCTAAATGTTTTACATGGATTAGCTCATTTGACCCTTCTAATCTTTTTACAATGTTAAGTCCTGATACTCCCAATCACTCCTCTACTCAAAACCCTCCAATGGCTCCCATTGCTCTCAGAGTGAAAGTTAAGTCCTCACAGTGGCCCACAGGTTCTATAAAAAGTATCTTCTCTTACCTCTCTGAACTCACCTCTTACTATTCTTACTGATGGAGAAACTAAAACTCAGTGGGGTAGGCATCTGATCTATTTCTATTCTAACTGTAACTCTTCCAGAGCCTGGGAGGTGTAAGTCAACAGTTGGAGTATGATGCCCTTACGCAGTGCAAAATACAAGTTACAAATGACTGAAGCGTTGCTTTTCTGCTCTCCTTGTCTTGGCTCCATGTCCCTCCTTCTTCTTTTCATGCCATTGTCTGTTAACACCTCAAATTTCTCAGTTAAGGGAGTTTCAGCTTCCTTGGTTAGAACAGATTCCACCCATGCCTTCCTGAAACTATATCAAGGCCATATTTATTGAAATTTGGTGTTTGAGACACTCCTGGGATACCCATTAAAACAACTCTCAGAAGTGTTTATCTCTGTAGGTAATTGATCTCACTGACCATACCAAATTTTATTTTCAATGTCTTAAAGCTATGGTGAAGTCAAGACTTGAGGGTACCATCTGTAGATGGCAGTGTTGCTTAGAAGCATATCATACACTCATTTGTAATCACCTATCATCTCTCATCCCACCTACATTTTGTGTCCTCCTTTTCTATCAGCGTTATTGGGAATGACTCCTGAGCTACATTTTTATTTTCTGTTACAAACCAAATTTCTACATTTATTTAGAATAAAATATTTATTTTCCTAAGGGCCTAATAATGAATACCCTAATACTGAAATACCTGTCTGCTGAACAGATGATTTAGCATAAATATTTTATTTTATTTAGGTTTTTGTCATAGGCTGTGTGCGCTTGAGAAAGAGAGAGAGCAAGAGAGAGAGACAGTGAGAGGCACAATGAAAAATCATCCTCTTGGGGGAAGGCCACAGTACAATACAATCACCTCTATTCTCCTCTTGGGATTTTGGGCACTCATGTACATGCACCTTGTGTGATTTTTAAGCCACCATGTCCAAGATTGGAACTGCAGCCAGTCATGTGGGAGTCTAGCACCCTTAACCACCATGCCTCTTGCTGGGCCCAAAATAAACAATAAAATATTAGTTTTCTACTTTCTCTTCATGCTCCTGAGTAAAATCACTGACTGCTCCAACCTTCTCAAACAAGGAGGAATTCTGAATGAGCTGATGAGAATCCCACTCCATTCTAGTTAAGCCCTGATCATTTTTTATGTCAGGTTTCTACTTTCAAAGGATGTTAAACATAGTGTCCTGATAGTGCATGATATACCTTGTATACTTAGGAATTTTCCAATCCAGATATTCAGTTGCATCCCTACTGGAAAAGAAAGAGGCAGCTTCTCTGTTACTCTTAGAATTGAACAAAATGAATAGCTCTCATAAAACCATGAAAATTTACATTGTATAGCTTTGTTTATTGGAAACTATCCATAAAAGACTGCAGAGGATTGCAAAAATGCAAAATCTTCAGATAATTTTGAGCTGAGGGGTATATGTTAAACTAAGAAATTAAATATATATATATACACACATACATATTTAGTTTTATATATATACACACACACATATACACACACACACACACGTGTATGTATGTATGCATAATTTAATCAAATTTTAAAGCACAATGTTCAAATGAGGTTACTATTGCATTAACAATTCAGTGGAAAATGACAAATACTCCCTAAGTAGGTATTGATCTGTTGGAGAGAGGTACAAAAGGTAGAAGCTGGCCTTTTTGGAGCAGCACTTCTTTCTTTTTTTCCTCTGGAGAAGTTTTTGCTATAGGGCACGTGTGCTCGCCAGACAGACAGACATAGAGACAGAAAGTGAGAAATCACCCCCCCCCCAGATGGGATGGCCCCGCCACAATCCCTTCTCCTCCATTCTCCTCTCGGGATCTAGGGCACGCATGTACACGCGCCCGGTGTGAGCTTTAAGCCGCTGGGTCCAGGACACGAATTGCAGTAGACTACATGGGAGTCCAGCGACATAGCCATTACACTAACTGCTGGTCTTGAGCAGCACTTATTTCTAACTCACCAAGAGATCATCTAGCAACCTGCCTGTGATCTAGTTGTTCCTTTGCCCTCAGTTTTCACAGGTGCTGAACAGAAGAGCAGGGTTTGCTTTGTCCAGAGGCAATGGCCACCTAACCAAAAAGCTATGGAAGAGATTCCAATTCGTTGATAAGATCCATTTTTCCAACATATTTGCATCTAGATATGAAATTTCCATATTTTTGATTATATAACCTTCAGTTGTGCTCTAGTTTTTTTAAAAAAATTTCCACTGTTCCACTAACTGGGTATGCTGGAAACTTTAAATTTGTCTTATGCTCCAGCAAGTACAAGAGCAAGTTGAATGAGTGTGCTATATCAATCATGGGAAATGACTCTTTTTTTTTTTTTTCCAAACAAGAACATGGTTAACCTGATTTGAACCTCCTTTAGTTTTCCACTCACAGTTTCAGAGAAAATACAGCTCATCAAGTTAACACTTTTTCCAATATGAGGTTGACACACTTGGTTTTGTAATTCTGTACCAGGGGAGTTGATCATTAAGAAATGTGAGGCAATTAGAGGAAGAGGAAGCCTCCATACAGGACATCTAACCTGCTATGTGAGGTGCTTATGATCTTGTTCTGAAAGCTGTTTTGGGGACCAGTAGTTAGTGTAAGGTCTATGTCGCTGGACTCCCATGTAGCCGACTGCGGTTTGAGTCCCGGACCCGGCTTAAACTCATGCTGGATGCATGTGTGTGCATGCCCAACATACCGAGAGGAGAATGGAGGAGAAGGAACTGCGATGTGGCCATCCCCCCTGGGGGATGATTTCTCACTTTCTGTCTCTGTCTTTCTGGTGAGTGTACGTGCC